>NC_031976.2:9117174-9425613 GCF_001858045.2 Oreochromis niloticus | reverse complement strand
AAAGGCAGTGGGCACAGACGTCAAAAGCATTAGTGAAACAAAAACACCTGCCCCCCGCCCCGTCCAAAAAAAAAAAAGAAAAAGAAAAGAGTAAAGGAGAGAGGGAGGAGAACAGAGCCAGGTACAAAATTGATGGCTCACAATACAGCCGGTATTGTAACAAAATGAATTTGTCGCCCTATTGTCTGTGACAAAAGGCCTAATTGAATTCAGGCCTCCTGTTCCTTGTCTGTTGCTCTTCTTGGCATGTTAAGTATCCTGCAAGATATGCTGATTCTCACTTGAACTGAATTATTTAGATGGGCAAGAAGCTGCTACTAAGCAAGGAGAAAAGAAAAGATCAGACCTGTGTGCACAGGTGTGTGTGTTGGAGTGTGTGCTTTTTTTTTTCGTGGGTGGGTTGGGGAGACATAAACATTGAACCTAATAAAATAGATGACAATTTATTACGAGTTAACAAATGCCACATTACAAACCCACATTCAATTTGAACATCATTTTATTTATTTATTTATTTATCACAGCTCCCTCACCAGATACCATGACACAGCATTATCAAGCTTGCAAGGACATCTCAGCTCTCTGTACCGCATGCCTGGAATCCAATTACTGGCCAGCAATTTATGCTGTATGAGGATACATTACTATTTCAATATTGAGATGTCAAATTACACACATGGCCTCTAATGCACTCTGGCAATCATAGCCTACTGCTCAGACTGCCAGCAACAAACCTGTCAGAGGACCTTGTCACAGGGGAAAGGAAATCTGATTCGTCCATATTCTCTCTTTCCTTCTCTCTCCCTCTCTTTTGGACCATGACTTCCTTCAGTTAACCAGCGCCACTGTGTTCTCTTTCGTCTGCTCCCTCTATATAGCTGGTGTTCCTTGGAGGGGTTTCATTGCCCAGAGCACCGTGGCAGGGCGATTGATGAGGAGGCCTCAATTCTCTGACAGTTGACATTTACCAGGAGACTCTCCTTGGCATGCCCACCGTGAACAAACAGACAACGAGACAGCTGGAAATGCCTCTGAAAAGAAAGGACAAAAATCCCCTGCACCACAGTAAAGGAGCAAGCTCCATTTAACAATAATTTAAACTATTTTTGTTTAAATTGTAAGCACATAGACTTTATCATGATCAGAAAATAATCAAAGATCACCAAACTGCTGCTTATTTATCATAAGAAAAGAAAATGCCTGAAAATCAACCAGAAAATCAAGTTCCCGCTTGCTCTTTTCTCCAGCGCTTACTGTATTGCTGTCTGAATTCTCCCTCGCTGCCTGTGTTAGTACCGAAAGTCTCAGCAGTGGACGTAGTACAAAAGCTGATGTGAGGGCTGGTTTACTTAGAAGAATGCTCACCCGGTGAACACAAAACAGAGATGGTTTCTGACATCTTGTGAAGTTGTCTCCGTCCCCGAGTATACCTTTGGGGAGAGAGAGCGGGTGGGGAGCGGCGGCAGCACTGAGACCATCAGGGCCGTCTTTACTTGCCAGGCACTGAATCTTTAATGCAGAAGGCCCCCACAAATGCATGGGCAGCATGGTGTTGTCACCCCGGCATATTTTATCACTGATCAAACATTAGTCGGCAGCTGTTGTAAACTTGTAGCTGTCTCGGTGGCAGTGGTGGTGACAGGCTCTGACACACTGCTGAGAGACTGAGGCCCAGCTGGCTGCTTTTACTTGCTTACATTCTGGCATTGTGTAAAAATAAATAAATAAAAGAGTGTCTCCTCCATCTCAAGCAGTTGACTCGCTCTAACTATCACTCATTTCCTCATTTGGTCCTTCTTTCTTTTATTCTTCTCTTACACTTTTGCTTGTACTTTTCTGTCACATGCTTGTTTGGTTGCATCTCCTCCCATTCCTCCTCCTCCTCCCTTACTTCTCTGTAGTGTCTTGTGATTTCCCCAACTGCATGTTTGGTGTCCCTGCAGTGTTACTGTATGTGTTGTACAGCTTACAATGGCTACCTGAGCGTGGGGAAAAAAGAAAAAAAGAATAAGCAGTAGTAGAGTTTTGGCAGGGCTCTGAAAGAAAACACACGGGGGGAATAGTTTGACAGCGCGAAGAAAGTGTGAACAAACTGTGACACGGCAAATATTGTGTGCATTTCAGTTGTGTTCCAAATGCAATTTTGAAGAAATTAGAAATTGGGATAGCTACTGTGCTTGTTTGAAATCTTACTCACCTAAAACAACTCATGTGCCATGTTTTAAGGTGTTTGGAATTCCTGTTAAAATGACCAGCAATCATATTCAGTGGGAGTTGTTGCTGCTAATCTAATGCTTTGATTGTCTAAAATCATTTATTATAAACGCCTATAAATGATTTGTTAGTGTTGTTCTCTGTATGAAAATTGCTTGCTTTTGTGTGGACATATTGTTAGAAGCATGTTTATTCAGAGTAAAACATCTTTCCAAGCAAATATATTAATATTTCATTGCTTCATTTATTATGTAAATTCTTCAACTGAATATTTCAGTAATTGGTTAGGACATGAGACCCCCCACACCCCCTCCATGTGTCTCTTTTGCACAAAGGCAGTGGTTGGACAGCTCACTGGAGGGAATTACCTTTTGGCTAGCACAAAATAATTTTTATTTCTAATTTATTTCATGACAACAGGCACACGCAAAGGGAGAGACCCTCAGCCAAGTGCCTTGTTGGCAAAGATTGATTACCCAATATCTAATTAGCTGAGATCCAATCACTTATTATGCAGAGTACGAGACAATCAGACTGAAGTCAACTGCCAGCCAATTGATTGATGACACCCCCAATCCAGCTTTTGTTTGGTCTAATGTCCTGACGCTTGTTACAACCACCAAAGCTCGCTCGGACAATGCAGTCTGTCACTCTGACGGTGAGTTGCCGGCCTCCTGTCTCATTTTTAGTTTACGTTTGTTTACAAGTGTGTGCGGTTTTGTGTAAGTGGACAACACTGGTATATACGTCTCTATTTGTGTGTGTTTTTCGTGGTGTGGAAATGTGTATTTGAAGACAACAAAAGATTTGTCAGGTTGTTGGCCCTATTAAAGACAGGTCTCCTCTTTTCACCCTGAGGGCAGTTGGTTTTTAGTGAAGGTTGAGAGGGGAAGGGGAGCCATATCGTGATTAAAAACAAGCAGTGATGAATGACACAGCAGTGACTTCTTTCAGCACAGCTCAGAAAAAATGTTTTTTTTTTTACAATTTAAAAAATACTTTAAAAAACTATGTATTAAATGGAGATTTAAATTATTTTTTAAAGATTATAGATTGATTTATTTGTGGGAAATCACATTCTTTTAATTTTTAAAAGTAGCGTCTTCTATTTTTTTTCCTGTCCTTTATTAAGATTTTTTTATTTTGGATTATTACAACCATAACAGATAAGACTGGGAGTGGACCAAGAGACCTGAGACCCAAGGGCACCCCAGCTCCCAGAAGGGGGCCGACAGAGCGGCCGCCGGGAGAAAGCCAGTATACACCCGAGCACCCAGCCCTGGACACTGAGAACTACCAATGCACAGGCAGGTGTGAGCACCAGCCACTGGCAGGAAGTTTGGCAGGGGGAAATAGCCCCGCACACCTGGGGAAGCCCGAGATAGAGGGGGAGTCTAAGACGAAAACTAGCCTCTTCTAAAGAAGACAGACTTTTGGACATGAGAAGGCTGTCAGCTATAATTGAAATGAGTGAAAAAAAATTATAATTCTGTCTGTAGGTCAAACACAAAATAGGGGTAGTTGTTGTGTTATGTTGAGCTTTTGTGCATGTCAGTATCCCTACTCAACTCTTTTTCAGTATACCTTGAGCAGTATACCACTGTTGCTTAACTATCTGCCCTGAGTCTAATACAGTCAGTTTAAAAAAGTGGTCTGTGGTATCTTAACTGTTGAATGCAGAGTATTTGCTTCCCCCTTTTACCAAGGAGAGCAGTTACATAAATATGTTTGTGCTTGCCCTTGATACATTAATTTTTACTGTATAGTAGAGAACTTTCTTAATGTTTCATCTGATGATTTTTGTGCTTTTTGCACAAAATGCAAAAAGCAGTTTCCCGTTTCTGTTTACTTAATAATTTCTTGTGGTTTTGTATGGTTGTTACTTAGCTTTTGCAGTTAATGGGCACAAATACTGTTAACTGAAGAAACAAATAATTTTTCCTTTAGTTATATCCAAGAAAAATGGTGTTCATTGTGTCAAAACGTAGTTTATTTGTGTTTGATTCAACTTTTATTTTTTCCTTTTAACAGCAAACAGTAGAGTGAAATGACAATTTGACAGCATTAAAAATGTATAGCAACTCAAGGGCCTCAGAGGTTTCCATTAGTAAATAAGGTCGGAAGCTCACATAAATGCACACACACACACATAGAGATGTGGAGGGTGGGGGGTGTTATCCAAAGCTGACATGTTCAAGGTTCAAGGCTGAAGGCCTCTGAGATCCAGCTGTAATTTATTGTGAGATATTCAGCATCTGATCTCAGTGACAGTAGCCTCTGGCTTTGTTCATAAGAGCTAAAATGTCTCTCTTCTGTGCTTGCTTCTGTGTAAGTGTAGTGCTTGTGCCCGTGCATTTTCTGCTTGTGCGTGAGAGGTCAGACGGTATGAAAGCAAGGGTGAAATTCTCTGACATACATCAAACAACTGAAGACAGATGCCTGGACAGTATTAATCAAAACTTTCCCATTTCCTAAAGAATTAATCATTAAATAATTAATTTGGCAGCTACAGGCAGCAGTTAAAGGGGGCTTGTGCCTTCCTGCTGGTTAGAATTAGTCCTTGTCGAGAGGCTAGATTGATATATTTATTATTTATCAGATTAATCATGGCTAGAGACATTAGGATCCACTGTCGAGATCATACCAGTTATAGCATAGGAGGGGGTGAGAGAAAGAAGGCTCAAACACATGAGAGAAAAAGGCAGGTGGCAGCTGTGTGCAGTGATTACAGTGCAAGGTGGTCAAGGATACACTTCCAGTCCTAGACACACGTATACACATTCACATGCACATGCACATTAATACAATGTAGAGAGAGGGGTGGAAGCCAGGACGTCTGTGTAGCCCCAAGCACTTTTTTTTTTTTGCTAAAGCCAGAGCAGCAGAAAGCAGTAGGAGGGGGAAGAGCAAAGATGCCTATGATACAACAGCTTTACAGAGGTCAGGGCAGATCCTAGGGTCATTTCTGTTCATATTAAATATTTGGGGAGTACCCCTGTGGTGGCAGTGAATGACAATGTCATACCAAAATAATATCTATCCTTCACTCATTCATTAACCCCCACAGTAATCTTAAACCAATTTTCCTTTTTACCCTTTAAGGATATGTGAGCTAGCTATGTTTGAAGGTTGTAAGGTGGCAGTGACTGATATGTCTGCCAGTGTATCAGTCTTTTAGTTTAGAGTTTCAAGCAGATACATCCATTACTGTCTCTGGGAAGCAAAGCTCTGCAAGCACAACTCCTACATTTAGATTAATTGTGGTAGTCAAGTTCTGACCACTTGTATGTGCATATTTGCAATGCTTGCTGGATCTCCTTCACTGTATTAAAAAAGAAACATTTTGACTTGAATTTAAGTTTACGGACGAGAATGAAGTTGCAGGAAGCCAAATCTTGTCAATAAGGCAGGTGACAGATTTTCTTGGTGTGGCCAAGAAGTTCTATGAACATGATACGTGCCACAGTGCAGACAATTTGTTGGAATGTTCTCTCCCGAATGCTTTAGGAACTTTAAGTCCTTGATTTGGGAAGACTGGTTATATCTCAGAAATATACATAAGGTGTCCTGTTTGGCATGTTGTAGTGTAGTGTCACTCCCAAGTGGCCACACATGGACATTTGGTTAAGACCCATTGGCAACAGAGCGAACCCACTGGTTAGGTTTACTCTGGAGCCTATTGGCATGATTCACATCTTAAACTTTAACCAAAACCATTTTTTTTATTACCAAGTAGTTTTGGTGCACAAATATAAAAAACTAGCAAGTTGGAGTATGGGAGCTAGAATCTAACCACTCAGGGCTTAAAGTAGGATTTGGCAGGTGGAAGATCCTTAAGATCAGATGTAGCATTCCAGCATGGTGAAAATAATTATTTATAAAAAAATCAGAATGTTTTATGAGCTCTAGTACACTTTTTGGTTGTGCAGAAACTCTTATATCCAATGCTCTTTGTGGATTTAGCCACTAAATCGTTTGAATACAACCCAAAATTTGTATACTTTCTGTAGCTAGCTGCTTAAGTACTATGACTGCAATTTACATCTGCACTATGATCGCATCACAGCGATGAGGAGAAAGGTGTTAGCAGGCCATGGGATGTCATCTTCTTACTTTACTGAGCAAGTTTCTGAATGTCATCAGCAGAAGTAACACCATGCTGCAGCACACCAAAAATGAGCTCATTTGTAACATACATTAACCTGTCTATCTGATTTTTTTTTAAATGCCTGACAGCTTTCTGACTTCATCAGGACCAGTGTAAGTCATTTAAATTTCTTTAAATGAGAGTTGAATGTTTGACTCCTTGGTGAAAAACTGTGTTATGACTTACTTTTCTAGACCGAAGTTTCTCAGCACCCTGCTAAAGAGTTAGGCCACAGGAAACGCTGCTTTCGGGTCAGAGTGGAGCTTGGTACTGAGGGTTGTGCTTGATTGTTAAAAACAGACTCTGCCTGAAGCTCCCTGCAGACCCAGCCACCTCTTTTTATGTTACAAATAACCTGCCCATCTTGTATATGACATAATTTTCAGACTGTTTTGCCTATGTGGCATTGTTCAAACTTTGTTCAACCACAAGGCTGCTGCTTGTTGATGACGTTGCTTAGACTGAACTGTTTGCACATGTTGCTTGCTTGAGTTTATTGCAGAATAATGATTTTCTTTTCAAAGTAGTCTGTCATAGGTGTTTTCAGTTACACACGATCAAATAAAAAAACGTATTTTGCAATTATGGTTTTGCTTTCCTTGTGTTGGGTTGACAATAACGATACTCTTAATTATTAAAAGTCCAAGTTTGTGAATGCCTCTGTATGCAAAAAAAATTTAAATTCCAGTGATAATTATATTTATTCGTCAAAAGCAGAAGTAAATAAAAAATGTGCATAGGAATTAGTTTGAAGTCTTGTAACTTCAATGGCTAATTTACAGAAAGCTTCAGAGCCATCTGTTACATTTTCTGAAAAGTCCAATGGATGTGGAGAAGTTACACAAAGGCAAGAAGGCAACATTTTTATTAAACTATTAAAAAAAAGAGACATCCCAGTCACTACCACTATTAAAAGAAAAAAAAACAACGGAACCTAGAAACTGGTCACTAAACTAAAACAGTGAAGAGGTCACTGGGTCAAAATACAAAATGCCGTAACCATATGCTGTCTATGTTATGCATGTTAAAGTTGCTTTAACTATTAAAACATCCTACTGTGCTGTTTGGTATATTATAAAAAGTTCACGTCAATGAGCATGCCCATTCTATTGAAACAGTCAACATTCCCATTGGTGGGATTCCCTCCCAGACATTCCATTAGGGACCGAATTTTTCATGCTTTTTATATGTTGTATAATGAAAACACAATGCTTTTGTCATTACCCACACTGCATATTACCAAACTCTTGTGCTCATGTCACACCACCATACTACAGGAGATGTTTCAACAGTTCAGCACAGAAAGGATTTGTACTTGCCACAGCGTGTTTAATTGAAGCATACAGAGTGAAATTATCATTCTACTCCATTTACCTTTCATCTTTTGTCCCCCTTTTCTTATCTCACAAATGGATCTGGGCAACAAATTTATGAGCATAATTGTACATCACAACATAGATACTGAAATGAGAAGTGAGTGGGTGCTTCCTGTTTTATACTCAGCTCATAGTCATTCACAGAAGCAATCAAAAACGGGTTCATGTCAGTGTGAAAAACCCATTTGCGTTCAAAAACAAAACATATCCTCTGCTAATAATGGGCCGAGTCACTCTGTTATCTCCAGCCATGCAAACCGAGACCTCATCACGAGGCTTCCTAAACCCAGTTCTTCTTTCTCGATTGGAAAGGAAGAGCGGCCGAAACTGAGTTGGGGTGGGGAGTGCCACAGTGGAGGATGGAATAAAAGGTAGGAACTCAAAAAAGGATACTCCTTTTGTGGAAAGGAATAACCCATTTTGTGAGATGATTTGGCTTCAAATCTACAGGGACTAACCCTTGACATGAAGTCATATTGTGTTGGAGATACGGCCCTAAATTCATACATCAATTATTTACTGTCATTGCCGATTGTATAAGTGTAGGAAATTACAAGGGATGGGTATTTTCTCTCAGGCAGAAAGAATGTGATACAGTGGATACACCCCACCTAATGTGAGGGACCCAGTGTCCGTGCAGTGTCCAAGGGACAAATTATTTATGCATTAGAAAACAGTGTGGTAGTGCAAGAGGAAAAAGGCAGACACATTATTTTAAACCTTTCATAACATGCATCAATATTTCAGCAGAAATAAATAAAGGATGGTGGGCTTGTTTGGAGGACAGCTGTAGCTCGCTCTGCTTGGCTAGCTTGGAGCAGGGACTCTTGGGATGCCACGCATACCAGCCCCCAGTAAAACCCCTCCATTTCTTTTTAATCATCCACTTAGAACAGGGTGACTGGAGGAGCTGTCAAGGTGAGCTCCTTTGACGCTAGAGGATGGGTATATTGTGGGAAGGAATCAAAAGAGTAAAGTAGAGTGAGTTTTTGTTTAGAAGCCAATGAAAAAAAACAAATGTTGCACTGTTCAGCAACAGTGCGCACAACTTGTAGTAACTAAATACAAGGTAAAGATTATTTCAAAAAGAATGTATTAACTTTAGAAAAGTAAGCAAGCTAAAAAAAAGTCATTTAAAGTGCTTTACACTGCACAAAAATGGACTAATATGTCTGTTGTTTCACTTTAAGTCTTGTTTTTTAGTTATGTCAAAGTAAACAAAGTGAAATGGCTTTACTGTGTCTCTTTAAATAAGGGGAGGTGGGGGGTGGGGGTTATTGACATGGTTTAATTCAAATTAATTGTTGCTCATGGAGAAAGAGCCTTGGCAAATTAGAAATACAGAGATAACCCTACATGACTCTTTCAAGTAGTGCATACAGTAGTCTTTATTTAGAGCATGGGTAGAACTGCTGGCTGTGATTATGCATATACAGTGGTATTCAATTACATTTAGTCATGACTATTTTAATGCTGGTGCCTGTTCCATAATTTACTTCTTGACATCGTCAAAGGCTTCACCAAATTAGTATACCTGTTTTTGTTTATCAACTTTGTAATTACAACACAGTAATGTCTTGCTAACTCATTACATACTAGTCTACAAAATCTTGTAGAGTGAAGGAAAACATTGCTTGGTTAATAGTCAAATTGATTGCAATGCCGTGTCTACTGTTTCTCTTTGCAACACAATCATTCTGTCCTTTGATTTGTTCCCCTGCATTTGGAAAAATCAATTCTCCCAGGACTTGGAGTGAGGGGGTTCAGAAAGAGGATGAAAGAGGGAGAGGGAGCTTCTGTTGCAGGACAAGGTGCAATGTGTTCTATTACAATCCCAATTGAGCCAGCAGGATGCTAAATTAAGGCTCATTTAAACAGTCCACCGCAGAGTGAATTTAAATCCATGGCTGTTAGCCTGCGAAATGTGTGTGTGTATGTGCGCGTGCATGGGAGGACAAGAGGAGTTTTCCTCCCCCGTCCTTCTCACATTCATGCACCCACACAGGGATCCTTTCTTTTTTTTCATGCTGACATCTCTTAAAGGTCAAAACTCTGCAAGTAAATGTAGAGAAAGGACGGCTAACATGAGCTGGTTTCTGTCCTATGTGTTTGACAGCTCTTTTCATTGGTTAACTTCCACAGGAAGAAGACCGTTGCCAAGAGAGATGCATTTACATCATCGATTAGGCCCAAGTACCGCTGTAAATATCAGGTAACAACACAAGTGACAGAATGTGACAGTGCCTCTTTGATATTACTGCATCTGTTACCTCAGTGGAGTAAAAGTAGCTTTCTGTTTTGTAGATATGCCATCACTAGTCAGACTGAAGTTACAGAATGGATAACAAAAATAATGAGGGGGGAGGCTGTCATTGACTTGACACAGCAGATTATTGCACTGCATGATATCATGTATATAGATTTTGAAAACGAGAGGGAAAAATATTAAAATATAGCTAAATATCAGTATTATTGTCATGAACATGCACGATGCTACAAATGAAATCATGTTGTGTACTTGGGCCTAAATATGTCAACAAAAGGCAAACAACCTACAATCCACTTACTTCCTCTGTGTTATTGAATTGGTTTAGTTTTAAACCTAAAACCTTCTTAAAGTCTACATGAGGTTGCTTGGGTGCATTTGGCTCATGTTAATGCCCCATTAATCTATACAAGGCCAGGGGTATTTAGTGACTGTGATCCTTTCATCGTACAAAGACAAAGAAGGGTTGTTTTTTTGTTTTTTTTAACAATCCTCAGTGTCAGAGAGGAAGGCCTCGACTCCAGTTTGTCTAAGTAGCCCCTTCTTTTTAAAACCCTTGCCACTTTCCAACAAGCCAATTGGATCACAGCTGCTTATCACGGGCAGAGGCAAGTCTTCCCTGAATATAAACCAGTTGTAGTACTGCCCTCTAGGGATTCGGTAAAGGTACCAAATCTCATTCTCAGCAACAAATGTTATCATGGACCTTCTTCTGTGTCTGCTTTCTCTGGGGGTTCTGCACTACACAGACTATCTGTATGGTCCGGCACCAGAGTGTACTGAGAGGATGTACTTCAAGGGAAATATGATGTGAATATGATTACTTTGCGTGTTTGTATGAGATGTATGTTTATTTTTGACAAGTTCACACATGTAGACTGGTGACCACTTGGGAATAGTTGCTGTTGATGATGGATGTCTTTTAGTTGGCATATTTGACTCATTTTTGTTGTTTTTTTTCTCTTTACATCTATAGAAATTAATTGCAACCATTTTCTTAGTTGCTAAATATTTTGAAAATCATTTTCAAAAGTGCTGACACTTGCTTTTGTAAACTCTTATTGCGACCCATTTCATTGTAGCTGTGACCTAGCTTCTAAGACCAGTTACTCCAGTTTTAGACTCCAACTTTATTGACTGGAAGTGCAATTTAGAATATAATGTTCAAGTGATTACTCTTGACTTTGTGCAAAGTGCATGATTTAATTACATTTTTGAATTCTGTCCATAAACTAACTTAAAGTCTTTTCGATTGGCTACTGATTACACAACAGTTCAAATTAAGATAAGGGTTCATTTGACCTAAACTTATTCACTTTTCAATCATCCCAAATAATAGTAAGCAGAGAGAGCAGGGCAGTAATGTGTAGTCCGATTACTTTTTTCAAGTAATGAGTAAAGTAAGGGATTACTATTAAAAACAAAAGTAATTAGAGTACTGTTAATTTCCCATAAGCACGCTGCGTTACTGCGCTACTAAACCGTGATTTTGTTGGTGAGAGTGTCTCATGACATTGACATGAGCGCGTGCGACGTCCGTGGCAGCAACAGATGTGTGCAGATCAACAATGGATAATATGAAGTGCAGGAGAGAGTACGACCATGCAGCGTTTAAAGCTTGGAAGTACTGACCTTACTTTGAGTTTGATTCCATAAAAAGTGACAAAAACATCAGCATCTGCTGTACACTCTGTGTGGGAAGAAAACGTCTTTCTACAGAGAATAATTAAGCTTAAAAACTGAGCAAGCACCTAGCACGCTGCCACAGAAGTTTTAAATTCACAGAGAACCCCCCGGGTGTCTCCCATTGACATGACTGCTATGGCACCGGGGAAACCTCCACCCACCCCACTCTTGCTAAACAGGTGAAAATAGATTTAAGAGCGACAGGACTTGGTGCTGCTGAATCTTTGATTTTATTTATTTTTTGCTGTATTTTACTTGCATCTATTTGAGTGCGTGTAAACCCAAAAAATTATTTTATTTTATATGGTGGAATATGCAGAACAAAACAACAAATTTCTTCCAGTCAAAGACTGTTGCATACAATTTAATTTTTGCTTGATGCAGTGTGCATAAAGTTAAAAGACTAAAACTCATAAAACTATTTTTAAAAAGACACTTTTCCATTTGATTCAATTTCATAATGGATTTTGCAGAAAAGATAGAATTGGGCTGAAAGGTTTATTGCTTTATTACATATTCAGGTTGTGTATCATGTTTTTAAAAAGTAACTAAGTAATAAAGTAACTAATTACTTTTGAAAATAAGTAATCAGTAAAGTAACAGGATTACTTTCTTGGAGAAGTAATCAGTAATTAGTAACTAATTACTATTTTCAAGTAACTTGAACAACACTGATAGCAAGTAAGAGTTTTGTTGATTGTCTGCTGGTTTTAAAGTGAAGCGTTTTAAAACCTCTCCTTTAGAGAAGGATATGTAGAAATTTCTGCACATTATATGTGTTACAAGATTTTTTAGTACTCACACCTAAAACAAGTGATGACACTGAAGCTGATCTGAGAGTGAAAAAGTGTGTTTGGCATTAACATAGCTTTAGTATCTTGAAGGTAACAAAAGATATACCTAATTTAACCCAGATTTCAGAAGCAATTTTGTTCACTGATTGATTTGTTCAATCAACCAATCAATTAATAAATTAATTAATCAGTAAGCGAAACAGAGTTATATTAATAAAGTCAAAACTAATCTGAAATCAATCAAACTACAACAAAGTATAATAAGTATTCAAGTAAAGTAAGTATGAACGTATGAATTTCCATACAAATAACTGGTTTGGAATGAGAGTGAAAAACTGTGTTTGCAGTTAACATAGCCATAGCTATAGCATGTTTATTTCATCATCCCCATGCACATGCACTGTTATTAAGTGGCTTCATGTGTGTTAAATGCTATAGCAGGGTTGAAATGAACTGCTACCATGAGGTGAAAATGATTGTCGGCTAGACTGATGTGTTGTATTATAGCACAAAAGACTTTCCAGATCTGTTCTAATGGCAGTGGAGCTGAATCAGTCGGTTAGAGAAGGTGCTCCGCTGCCTGTCCAGCAAATGGTATAGAGGACGGTGAGTATGCATGATAAATTTCTTAGTGACCTCTTCTCCACCACAGCTTCAAATGTGTCCAGTTTGTAGCCAGTCACAGAGCTGGCATTCCCGATCAGTTTATGGAGTATCACCAGCTCTGCTGGGGCACCGCCAGCAAACCACAGTAATCTACACTTTACTCATCACAGCACGGTGATAGAAAATAGCCAACATTTTGATACACTTGTTGAAGGCTCCATAAAATAAAAATAAATAAAAATTAAAGCAAAACTAAAAAAACAAACAATAAAGCTGAACACCAAGTTCTATTTTGAAATATGTCTTTTATTTTCAGATGTGCTTGGCATTGCATCACACTGTGCACAGCTCTATGGGCCTGTGCTAAGGAGAATGGATGGATGATTTCTTCCCTCCTGAATGCCTGAGGAGAATAAAAGGTGCCAGTTTGAGTCTTTCAGATCTTTACACCCTCCTCCGGAGCTGCTTTCCTCCTCACAATAAACTGTCCCTTTTTATGCCTTTTAAGTTCACCCACTTATAATATGGATGAGATAGCTCCCTCTCCATAGCTGTAAGCGGTATAACTCTTCCCTGCCTTGCTTTATCTCCATGTTCCTACAAGCCAGCTTGAATGGGGAAACCATTATCTCGAGCCTCACAAAGGAGCCAGACGTCCACATTCAAGATGTTCTATACATGATATATTGATCAATTCGCAGAGACTAATAGCATTGTAATGAATGGAGAAGGGGACAGAGTTAATGTCTCCAGGGTTCATGCAAACTCCAAACTGCAAATGAAGCACTTGGTGACACAAAGGGTCTGGTCCGGTGAATTACAATTAGACCCTGGCCTCAATAAAAGTCAAGGGGTTGTTGCTCAGCCCTCTGCTTAATTTACTGCTGACTCGAATGACAGCATAAGGAAAAGGCTGCAATTTGTAGAGGGTAAGTCGCTTGAGTCATTTAGAGTGCTGAAATAATAGAAGCAACATTAAGCTGATTGTCAGCTAATATTTTAGGATAAAACTGTTCAGTGAGTTGCTACTCACAGACTATTGTTGAGCAAAGGCTCACTAGTAAATAATTGTAAAATTAAAGGATTGGCTGCCTGTTGTTTTTACCATTCCTAAGTGCTTAAGAGAAAAGCAGAGGGAAGCTCTATGAGTGGAGAGATGAGGCAAAGAAAACAGGGGAAAAAAGAAAAGTGCCAAAAACAAGATTAGCCTTTCAAACACTTGTGACTGAAGTTGCTTACAAGCAAGCAACTGACTGTGCTGGAAACCATATCGTAAACACATGTTTGCACAGAGGAGCGTTTGGCCTAACAAAACTGGTTAAAAGCCATTTTATTAAGTCTCTCACTGAGGCATAATAACTAAAGCCCCACAGACTAAAAGGTTGAATTAGTAACAGTATTAAAATAAAGTACTTAATTTGATTTGACTCCTTTCGCTCTGAATCTGAACAAACAAATAAATGCCTAAAAAAAACACTGTTAATGTGACAGGTTCAATCATAAAAGTTGTACAAAAGTTGCCTAGCATTATAAAACCCTACCAGTGTAATTTGCACCAACTGGCAACAAATCTGATAGGGATGGCTTATTATGCCTATCATTTGTTTTGTTCATATCAGTACAAAGACATGCACAGTGTATACAACCCTAGAGATATATATTTCTTACAAATGCAATAGATAAAAAACCACATTAGGCCATATGTAACTCCTGTGTCAGCATAACAGTCAAGTACCCTTTTTCAATACCAGCCAGCACCTTTTAATCTTCTCCTCTTCTTTATGAATAATGCTAAGTATATTACTCACTGACAACAATGCCTCTCCCCTCAATTTATGTTCCAGCAACCTTGCAGCACGGGGGACAATTTGTATCTTTCCATGCAGGCTCTCAGCTATAAGTTCAGAAGCAAGAGGGAAGGGATCTGTAGGCATTTGATATGCTTTGGTTTAGTAGGTAAGACAATGGGGGGCTCAGGAGTAACGTGTGATTTTCTTTTTCCCTTCAAAGGCCCCTGGAGTAATATTATGAGATTTCCCTTTTTTCTTTATGGAACCCACTTGCGGTAAAGCCCACCTACAACTCAATGTGTGAACACGCCTCTTTGTTTTAATCCACTGCCATTTACTCGTAAGGAGAACTAACAAAGACGACTTTTGACAACCCGAGAAATCAAACCGCAGGTGTCATAGCTTTTCTTGAAGAAAGGCGAAAAAAAAAAAACATGGAGCAAAAGGAGCAGCCTACACAGTCAGCTCTCTTTACACTTAACACACACTTTCCTTAGCCAACACTTACACACAGACACACACACCGAATCACTCCTAGAAGCATCCTGCTTCTCTGCCTCTTCTCCCGCTCAACAAGAACTTTTGCTGACAATTCCCTCAGAAAAGAGGGTTTAAAAAAGGGGGACAGGAGCGAGAAAGAGTAAAGAGAGAGAGAGATGAAGGAAGGAGGGTAAGCAAGGACAGAAGTGACATAGATAGAGAGGGAGAGAAAAAGCAGCTAAAAGGATTAAATAGAGAATTAGCTCACGTTTCAGAGGGTTCACTTTGCTGATCTGGTGAGCATTTCAGTCAGAGAACCCCTATCCTTCCCTTCACTCTCGTTCCCTCCCACAATCCATCCCACCCTCCTCTCCTCCACTCTATTTTCCTGTCTCAATAGCTTGGTAGAATTAGTGAGACTCTTGGCAGTCACTCCAGGTGTCACTTCATGGGTTCACTAAGGGCACAACTGCTCCTTTTCCTGGGGCTTGAGGTCGGGGAGACGATGAAATCTCTGTGTGGTTCAAGAGGAACAATGCCCCCCACCCCCTTCCACCCCTCCCGAAAAAAAAAAAAGTCTAGCTTGGGGGTGGTGGCTTGTGAAAAACTATGTTGTTCTGGGGCCCCATGCTCCTTGAATAGATTTGTTAAAACCCCTATGGTTGGTTTATGCTAAACGGAGCAAAGACATGAGGGAAAGGCCAAGGCAAGCCCAAGCCAGAACATCACTACTGCATCTTCCCCCACCATGCAGAACATACTTGGATGCTTTTTTTTGGGAGTTGCCAACTGAAATCCAAATCTCTTTCCCCTTCTCTTCGCTTTCCTCTCTGGTCCCTCTATCCTCCTCCTCCTTCCCTGCTTCCCCCTTTTCTTCTATTTCTGCCATGCAAAGATAATCAGGTTTATGTAAAGTATGTGTGCTCTTTTGACAGTCGGCAATACCTCATTAATTCAATCACACCAAGCACCATTGTTCCCAAAGTGTTTGAAATGCGTACCAGGCAAGGGGGCCTTTTTAAATCCTGTCAATCAATGTTAACATTTTTCTAGCTGTTGCCATGGCTGGGGCCAGAGTTCATGAAAACAGAGAATATAAGCCAACAAAACAAGAATAAAGACTTATTTGAGATCGGCCTTTTTAAAAGGACATCTACCATGCACAAAAACACGAGAAGCAAATGTAGACAAGTTTGGACACTATAGCGTGGCTGAGAGCGGGTAAGAGAAAAGAGCATTTGGAAACCAAACAGGCACCATAAAAACTTGACCCGGGAGGGCTCTGGGAAAAACCTGATGAATCGCTCTCCGGAAGGGCTGTGATTTTTCTCCCCCTGCGTGTACTCCAGTGGCACAATGACTAATACATTTCAACACATGATTCTGGAAGAGTTCTACACTCTTGTAATGCCCTCCTGGATTGCTGAATGCCATACTAAACCGTGGAAAATGACTTTTTTTCTTACATTTCAGAAAGCAAGTCTATAGTGAAATCATTAAACTCAAAAGTTTTTTTGCTACATTTTATGGTTTCAAATCAATAATAATGTATACGTTTTTAAACGTAATCATAAAAAATCCCATCCACTGGTCGCATATTTCCACACATCTGCACATATTTTGACAGCCAAGAACTTGCACACATTTCACAGTGAAGACGGATGTTCATGTCTGCCCTCTAGTTGCCAGTAAGTCAGTAACAGGACTGTACACCTCACAGATACATACAACACATCAATTAGGTAAGCCTGCTGTCCATTCTTATACAACTGAGCCTTCCAGGTTGCTACGGCAAACCAAGCCAATTCTGAATTTATGATTAAGGGAGGGTAAAAGCATTTATACCTGATAATAAGCAAAAGCAATGGATAAAAAGTTCTCAAATCAGCATTTTTAGAAACACATTTTTTTTAATTTAATCTGATTATTTTTTGTACAGGGTTTTTGTTATTTCAAGAATTTTAAAAGTCGTCACACGTGTCAAGCACACACAAAATATTCAACTTTTCACAGTCTCATCAAAACAGACATGGAGCTCATAATTAAAAAAAAAC
Source organism: Oreochromis niloticus (assembly GCF_001858045.2). Taxonomy (NCBI): domain Eukaryota; kingdom Metazoa; phylum Chordata; class Actinopteri; order Cichliformes; family Cichlidae; genus Oreochromis; species Oreochromis niloticus. The sequence continues at coordinate 9,408,200 of NC_031976.2, read as the reverse complement.
AAAAAACAAAATCATGTAAAGGGGGAAAGTTCTAGTGTCGGAGAGATCCCCAGCCCTTCTTCTCTGTGGATTTACAACCTAATCTGCTGTGAGAATGTGAAAAAAGTAGAGTGAGAAGGAGGAAGATTAAGCCATTGAAGCTCTGGGGGTGCTTCCTACGCATCACTGATTCCTTTCAGGCCAATTTAAACACTGTTTGTTTATTAGTGTCTTATGCTTGGCATTAGCAGCCTAGCTTATCTCGGCACACACACAGAGTTGCACAATACGGCAGTGTTCAAAGGCCAGATATGTGTCTATGTGTGTTTGTGAGTGGAGCGTCGCTTGTTCGTGTTGCTGCTATGACCTTGTTTAACTAGTGAAAGACCATGTGAGACACGAATTATTGGACACTGATGCTCTTATGCTTTGTGTAAACATGCTCAACACACCCGGTTGCTACACAGCCTCTGTGGCACTGACAAAAGACTTAAAGGTGTACAGAGGAGATTTGGTTTAAACTAATCTCTCTTCACTATTTATATATGCATGGACATATCAGCTGCTCCTGCCATAGGTTGAGAAATACCTATGGTTGCTATATCTGATAATAGCAAATGTAAGCCCCTTTTTCCTCTCTCTCTTTGAGCCCCATCACCTCGAGATTCCTGTTTTTATAAGTCAGTCTGTTCTATTCCACCCGTTTCTTTCTTTCCCTTTTCCATCACTTTGACCGCCTGCTGTTCTTTTCCTCTATTTTTTTCTATTTTCCTTGCCACTTGAACTGTGAACTTTTTTGTTTTGTAAAGCTACAGTGCCATCATATTTTCTAAAATTATATATACATAAAAGTCAAACATGTTTGCAGGGTGATCTCGGCGGAAGTGACCACTGCAAGGCAGTGTTGTGTGTAAAATAATCTTCCTGCATTTCAGACAACTGTACAAGGAAACAGATGAAATCACAGGTAACAGACACACACACATTTTCCTGATGACACTGTTAATTTTTTTAATAGTCTTCAACGTGTCCTTAAATTGCAGTGAAAAAACTCACTCAGTCACTTTATTCACATACAAAAGAGACAAAGAAACAGCCCATGTTTGGTTACCATGTTGCTGTGATTTACCTGTATTTAGAATGATATTTTCCTGCAGTGTCTGATAATAACTAACCTGTTAACCAGCAACAGACTTAGATCTGTCTTGTGTGTGAGAATATGTGTGTGGCATGAAATGTTGTATCTAATCTTGACCTTCAAATGGCTGATTAGCCATTTACCCATATATATATATGGGTATATTTAAATAATTTTGCTCACTACGCTCAGTTTATGTTTACTCAGAGGAGCAAAAATGCTATAATACTTTACAATAAAATTCCACAATAGTTTTCTATAAAATGTACTTCTGTTTTATAGTCCTTCTCTTTTTATGATAGGCAGCTTTTGTACACAACACTTGATTTTTGCTGTAGTTGTATTTAATGATTTGCTAAATGACTATATTATATACGTCTATTGTAATCTATGTACTGACAGGCTTTTAGAAGTTTGAAGTATTATGTTTGACTGTGTGTGCAGTATGGTGCTTGTTGTAAATACAGACACGTCCATAAATCCAAGTAAAATTTTGTCTTTTCAGAATACAATGTTTAACTACTTTGCATGTAATAATGTTATTTAAAAAGTCACTAAACAGCAATGCATTCCACATTTTAGTAATAAGTTTGATTCTGTCGTGTATGTTTCTGGTAAAATTTCATGTAAATAAAGATATGTTCATTGTAATTACAAAGGTACAAAAGACTACATAATTTTGAAGACGACACCGATGACAAAAACAGACAGAAACACACTAAAGAGACAAGATATAAAGGTAATTTCATACACTGAATGGGAACCACGTATGCTCCAAGGGATTCAGTATGTCTAAATATTTCATCTGTTGACCAAAAAAGTAACACATATTACAGAAATGTTTCCAATCAGAGTTATTTTGGTATGTGTGAGTACTCTTCAGGGCCGAAATATACGGAACACACGGCATGTAACACACATGTCAGAAGCCATCTCTGCCACAGCATCTCAGACATCTTCATTGTGTGAGTGGAGACAACATCCATCAACGTTGCATGAGAATAATTTGCCAGCTTTATTCAATCTACATACGTCTTCGCCCTCCCTCTTTGCTCTACCTCCAAAACTCACTCAGATGAGACGCCATGAGATTGTTATCTTGCCTCGCCTTTGTATGAAAATCAAATTGGGAATTGCTTTTTTCCCTGATTCACTTCCATGCAAACAAAGAAGTTGTTTTCTTATTTTCATGTAAATGTCTTTTTTATAGGAGGCGACAAGTGTAATCAATCTTCCTCAAGACAAGGTAGGAGGGCCTGCCGACGGGGGATTATTGGTGCTTAGTAGCCTGGGGATCATAAAACAAGGAAATTGAAAGTGATATTTAATTGACACTGCCATTTCCACTGCAAGGCGATGTCTCGTCCCCCCCTTCGCTACGTCTCTACCACACGCCAGGCCATCTCGCTTGCCGCAGGTGAAGCAAGAGGAGGAAAGAACTCGCCGGAGCAAATTTCCTTTCAAACCCTCCCCGAGAAACCCGAAGAGCAAGCTGTCAATCTCAGAATACAGCGCTGTGAAAGAGGCAAAGAGGAGAAAGTTTTACGCTGAGAAAAATAGATTTCAAAATGTCACCTCATCGGGTTGGTGCACCATACTCCAGTGAAGTGGAACATGGTCAACATTGTGTATCTATCTGAATAAATAGCTTACCTGTTTTATTCAGCTTTGCCTGCACAGACAATAACAAAGAATCTAAAGTCCACATTGTAAATATGATAGAGTTATGATCTTTAAATTGCAAGATGATTTTGTAGGTATAAAAATTTATTCATATATACAGTTAGTTTAAATATAAAAGTCATTAAATGACATAATTTACTATGTTACTGTAATACATAAGTCCCGTAAAATGTACCCATTTTTGAAACTGTACACTCTATGTACCTGTCATTTTCCACCACCAATTTCACCAATTAAAACGCCCATAAATTAATCAGCCTTCATTCAATTATAACTCAGACAGTCTCTGGTCTCTCACAGAAATAAGAGAGAGCGAGAAAGCAGAATTACTGTCAGAGATACTGTCCCTGAAATGAAAAGTGACACTGTCTAATTAGAACCACCTAATGAGATCAGAAGGTGTCTTTGTCCAAAGACGTGTAGTGGAATAAGCAGAGATTTACCTCTATGACCCCTGAGCGACAACTTATGACCCGTGTGAGAGGTATCGGCATATTCTATGATATATCTGGTCATTAAGCCCCGCACACACATACACACACATGCACCCTTAAAAATGAAGTTTTCCAGATGGTATTGCATGGCAGCTCCAATTCTGATGGCTTTTTTCTGCATTCACAATTCCATCTATTCCCAACACCACTGGCAACACCAAACACAGACCCAAACCATGACAGAAGTTCCTTTGTGTTTTACTGTTTTACCTCTCTGCTGACAACCCTAATCCTACATACTGATGGTGAGGATTTGAACCAAAACTTTAAAATTTTGATTAATCGCTCTCTATAAGATGTCCTGCCAGTGATTTTCAGTTTAGCTCTTGTGTAATTTGGCATACCTCAGCCTTTTCTCACTGATTCCCTTCCTTAAGAAAAGCTTCTTCCACAGAAACCATTTCAGTGGGAGAAGTTTTCAGTTTTCAGCTGACAGCTCTTTGGGAATCACCTTCACCTGGTGCATACTGTACCATTTTATGGCTGTCAAACTGTATCATCTTTTAAGAAATGGGAACAATTTAAGTGTTTTTGTGACAAAGAGCCTAAAAATACAATTTAAAATTAGTTCATCGCTAAGTCTTCTGTTATCTGTAGGCACAACGCCGGTTCATTCCTCGAGTTAGGTGCCTTTCTTATACTTGATTCTTAGGTCAATGTGAAGTGGCTGTTGTAAAATGAGTGAAACATCCAAAACTCCTTCATATTTTTTTCAGGTATCTGCTTATCCTTCTATTATTAATCATTTCCATTGGAGTTTAAAGTTATCACAGAGCCATCAAATATGGTTAGACTTTTTTTTTAATATGTAGTCTTTGGGGTGACACAAAGACTACATATGTATAGTGACGTCTATATTTACTATTTAACATTTACTATTGCAAATGGTTGTTGCATTGCAGCAGCTAACCATCTTGCCTGTCTGCCTGACGAGACATATTTAAAGAGCTTGCTGCTGACCTACAGAGGCTTGAGGAAAGCTTTGGGGACAGGCAGCAATTGGTGTCAAGGGGAGGCAATGATTTATAGCTAGGAAGATTTGACTGGCGAGAATCTGCTGTTGCTGCTGCCACAATTACTTTTACCGCTAAACTCACACACTGACTGCGTGGTATCCTGTCTGCCACTGCCTTGTACATGCACTGACTCACACCAGCACACACGCACACACTGCTTTCTCTTTCTCACAAGTGCTATTCATGTTTGAGTGGTTGGGCCTCTGTGTCTTTGGCCTGCCTTGTCCACTTAAAAGGGCATTAATCAACAGCTACTTTATAAATCAGGAGGTCCTTGCAGGCTCAAAGCGATTATGAGGTCAGGGCTCTGCAGAAGTACTTAACCAATTCCCAAACCCACCCCGGACTTGATATATTTTGCTTCCTCGCAGCTAGGTGATTCATCATCATTCTACCACTGAGGCGTAATGGAACAGGCAGGGAGGGAGGCCGGGATGTTAAGCAAAGGTATAGATGATGAGAGGAAAGCAAGAAAGGGAGGAACAGAGGAAGATCGGCCAATAAAGTGCTACATTTGCCAGCCTTTCTTCCTCCACTATCTATTATTTTTCCCTCTTCACTCAGTTTCATTCTCCCCTCTCTGCTCAAATCCCTGGACACTTTTGAGGCACTTAATGCCAGCCAGGGCGATTTATCCTGGCCTATAAACTAACCGGAATTATTTCAGGCAAGGCTGAGACAAGTGTTTGGGAGATGTAGCTTCTGTTCTGAAACTGGCTGAGCTGCAGGACAGCAGGATAATCAGCGCTTTCGGTCTGTATCTGGTTTGAGGACTCTAGAAAAAAAAAGATCTTTGAGCTGCCTGGAAGAACATTTAACAGGAAAAACAGATGAAAGGAAAATACAAATGTAAAGATGGAAGGAGATTAAATAATCCAGAAATGAAGTCAGTGAAGATTACAAAGTGAGAGGAACAAGGATGATTAAACCAAATTGCACAAATCACAGTTGAAGTCACAGTGATAGAGAGAGCTGCAGTCAAACAGAACAAGAAAGGAAAGAGGGAAGTTATCTTATGGTAAAAGGGGCAAATGTCCCATTGGTAGTCTCTTTACTCATGAACAATACCAAACTGAAATGAAGCCCACAGGGTGGGCATTGTACCCACTTGTAGATGTCGGCAACCACAACTGCAGACCATGGACAAGTAGTCATCCCTATTACATTTTTTCAAATCTTCTTTGAGTCCCCCAAAGAGTGCACACTGTAGCATGAGGCTGAACAGAGTCACAAATAACTAGACGGCTTAAATCAGGCTAAAAGGGCAGTCCAGCATGGCAATAAAATGGGTCAAATGGAGAAATTGGGAATTCAAAAAAACTAAGAGGCATCCAAGGTTTTTAATTCTTGGAAAACTTCTTCAAAAACACAATAACTTAGCAGAGAAGGGAAACAAGGGTTATCTTTTCTCTGTTAGTTAAACAAAAACGAGTAATACAGTTCTCTGTACACTTTTCCATCTAAATTCTCCTCCAATTACCAAAATGTGCAAATTAGCACAAAAACAAAACAAAAAATAAAAGAGTGTCAGTCTGTAGAAAAACAATGAAATCCTTCAAAGGGTCGGACAAAAAGGCACAGTAATGGGAATAATAAAGAAGTATGGGAGCTTGTCAGAAAACCAAAAGATAGTGAGGAGAAAGAATAAAGGACAGAAGGAAAAATATTTAGAACAATGGAGGGCATGGACGGCAGCTGTGATTCAGACCAAGAAGGAGAAGCACCAAATGGAAAATGGAAAAGACAGTTTCCATTACCTCTGGCACCCACCAGAGAATAATTTGCTGAGGTTGGGTAAATTGTGATTTAAGAAGTCTAATGACTTGTAATAATTTTATGTCACTGTATGCCAGTTAATAGACAAGACAGGTCTCATAAGTGTGCCTGTGTTTGTGTATGTGGTGGTTGTGAATGTAGGGAGAGGGAGGGGAGAGGTGCTTTGGTGGCTTGTTGGGTCACCCACAGATCCAGATGAGGGGACAGACTGTAATATGGGAAAAGGCAACACAAATTAACAGTGTTTTGTCTATGTAAAAGGAACAGGAGACACACTGGTATAAGTTAGAATACATATTCTATTACATAGTCTACAGGTTTTTCATTAATAGACTCAGAAAGGCACTACTTTTCCTTTCATCTGCAACACTAAGCTGTTAATTATTTCTAATAAATTAAACTAATTATTGCTGTTTAGTTAGCCTCTCAAAAAAAAAGCTGATGTTAATTATTTGTCATCTTCCCACAAGCGCCCCCTGCTCATGCTCATCACAAATTCGTGATGTTTAGAGAATGTTTAAATTTTTGTATCAAAACCTATTTTAACGAAAAAGTGTCATCAGAATATGAATCTTTGTGTGAATCTTTGTTAAGCAAGTGTCTTGCCGAACCTATAGGCATTCGACAAAGGAGATTTATCTTTGACATATGTAATTTATGAAAAATAAAGCACCGGGCTCTCTGTTATTAATGCCTCGTCACAAGGTCCAATAGAGCAAGGAATCGTGGGCTTTGAATGATTATGTTATCACTTTTAGTGTATGTTTTGCATAGACGTGCACAGGTTTCAAAGGGGCAACTCAGAGAGAGGAGAAGGCAAATGTGAAACAATATCTCAAGACACAGATGTAATATATTAAAACATTTTTTTGTATTTTTTTTACATCTGCAAATCTATTTACTTTTATCAAAGAAAAGGGAAATTACCATAGCTGACAAATAACATCTAGAGTTTAGAGAAACCAATGTAAATGAATCCAATATAGAGATGTGGCAACATATTTTAGGGAGCAACTTATTTGAAATGGATAAACGGGGACATGGAGTCCATTTCAATTATTCAATTCAGTTTATCACTGAGAACATGTGGTGCAATATAATAATGTCAGCAACTATCAGTGAAGTAATAATTGTATGCATTTTTTTTTCTTTTCAGTGAACTGCACCATGTAACTACTTACAGTTATCATTAAATCATCATTAATACATTCTGAGGCATGAAAACATCAGCTCAGCAGATAACTGCAGCTTGCCCAATGTGTGTACGTGTATCACAGTAATATCTATATTACAAGTCCTTTGCGCAACGTAAATGCATAATGCAACCATGTAGAATACAAAATGTCATAAATCAAAATGAATATGCAATGGATTACAATGCTGCAGAGTAAGTAGGAGGCTGTGACAAGGCTAATACAACATCGTTCATGGTCAAAGACAACAATTACTGCATGTGGTTTAATACTTTTTCTAACTTGAGAAAAGAAGGGGAAAAAGCTATGCCTTCTTTTTCTTTAACCATTTTTCTAATGATATCTTCTTTCCTCATTCTGTCTCAATCTGCTTCCAAAACAAAAGTTGTTTGATCATAAAGTGTTGAAGTGCAATGGCTTGTCTCCTCCACTTTCACTCAGTGGTCCTAGTAGTAGCAAGAAAGATTAGAAAGTCTGTCACACTACCCAACCAGTCCCAGCATACCATTAGCATATATATGAGATTTGAGACATTTTCTAATATTCTCCAGCAGGACTCATCTGTCATGGCCCGGTGATGAATTATCAAATGCTTGTTTGGGTGTGAGGGAGCTAGCAAAGTGGCAGTATGACTCCCTCTTTCTCCTTACTTTTATAACCTTTACTATAACTATGTTTTTTTTTAAAAAAGGTAGGTAGTGGAATAGAGGGGGGATTCAGTGTTGGGACATTTCAATTAATAATGGACCTCTGCGATTGGTATTACCTGCTTACGTGTTTTCAGGTGTCACAAAGTAGCAGGAGAAGTAAATGAAGACAACAGATGGAAACCGTTACAGCTGCACATACCACTGTATCTTGTGACAGGAGAGCTGTTGCTATCCAGGTTTTTCGCTTTACCTCATGTGCACTTTGCTCAAGAGTTGACTGCTGAATCGGATGCAATACAACCCACTGACATGACCTTTGACACTGTACTCATACGTTGTTTACGTACGAATTATCACTTTTTTTGTTTTTCTGTTTTTTATGCTGGTGCTATGATTACCTTGGTCACTAGGCAAATTGCTATAATCACTTAATTTGTATAGAAAGTGCCGACTTGTTTGCAAATTCTCACTAACTACTAACCCAGCTGTAGTAAAACTTGCAAAAGTGTGACACAAAACAGAAACTGAGACTGTTGCCTTCAAAATAAAGTTGTGCCTCGTAACTGCAAACATGATTCAAAAGGTGCAAGTTTTAAATTGAAGGCAAATATTCTCTAGTTTTGGTTTATGTCACACTTTTCACTTTTTATCTATTTGCCAGCTAGTTGGGAAATATAGTTTTAGCTCATGACCAATGGTTACCAGATTGTCACTTGGCCTGTGTGACTTCATGATCAAACACAGCTGCTTGATCCCAAAGAGCTCAAAAGAACTTTACTTGGGACACAAACCACAGTGCCAAGGGTCAAGTGTTTTTCACTTGATCCTGCAGCATCACACATCCAAAATGTCAGACAAATTAGCATCACGTGGTTGCATCATGGTCAGGTGCAACCAGTGGCGGGATTGTTAAGTCAAAATAAGTAGTTTATTACACATTAATTGTTATTTTTCTTAAAAATATGGCAGTCGGTTACTTATTTACTTAGTGTAGAAAGTAATTCATTCCACTAGTGTTTGTATTAATTTCTCATTACTCCGTAAAATGACCTGAAACACACTGTCACATAATTAGTAGTTAACAATATGAACTTTATGCTACAATTCCACACGTCAACACAAATCTCTTTCCTAATAAGGACACACATATAAACTTTCTTTTAGAGTTTAGATAAAAACACAAAGTCGAAAACACAAAGCAAAGCTGAAAACCAGTTCAAAGAAACTTCAAAGCGATCTTCAAAGTGATCTCCACACTTTCGAAAGAGGTAGAGTTTAGAAGCGTCACTGTCCTGGATGCAGTTTGCAATTTAACATCACGCTCTTATTTTTTTTGTGCTATGAAAAAAGTAATGTTCATATCTTATCCTAAAAAGCTGTATTGGTATCAGGTTTCCTCCTCCCACACATGACTAAAATCATCAGATTGTAGCAGAAACATGTTAGTTTTTTTTCTGTCTGCACAGCATTCAGATAATTAAAGATCCTTGGTAGCAATAATAATAACATAATAATAACTATAATATGATTACTGGATTTAGTACAGTAACATATTACATTACAGCATTACTGAAAAATAATGTAACACCAACAAGCACTTCTCAATAAAAGTTCAGGATATCCTCAACAACTCACCTTAGTATTGCTGTCATCCAGAATTCAACAGAAGTGAGCTTCACTGACTCATATCTGACTCCATTCACAAAGTTTTAGGCCTCCGCCAAAGTAAATAGACACGGATGCTTCTCACCCGGCATATAGACAGCTGAGGTAAACAACACATTAACAGCCTACAATCACTACAAATTAGTTTTTCAGGTGATTGGGGATAAAAATGTAAAATAACAGCAAATATTTGTTTGGCACATATCCGTTTTTATTTCTGATTTATTGTGTTGATCTTTTTCAAATATGTTAGAATATGCTGTGTTCAAAAATTTTGTACAGAAACTGTAGTAGACACCTGCTAGCAAGCCGTGGCTATTATGGGGTGCATAAGTTGGTGGATGAATTGGTGAGATCGTACTTTGTAAATCATTTCTCTTTTAGCACACAAATACAGGACGTTGAAATAAATAAAGGACGTTGAAAAGATTGTGCAGAAAGCTGTATCTGGTCAGATGGCAAAAACACACAATCTTGAAAGAGTTGGCCCAATTTGTACAAAATGAAATAGCTGGCAATGGACAGATGCAAGGAAACTGATGGTAACACCATCGTGCAATAAAGAGGATGTATGATATGTCACAAGACATAATAAGATGGCTGAGCAGTGTGTTTCAGTAACTCATCTACACAGGGAATTTTGTAGAGGGTATAGCAGGTGTGGCAGTTTGTCTTGCAACAACAACTTTAGACTTTTTTCTCAAAAGAGAATTTCAATTTTAAGCTCGAAATTTCGACTTTATTCTCAAAACAGTCCATTTTTTTTCTTAATGTGGTCCTAATATTCCTTCATAGGTCACAGCCATTATACATTATTAAAATAATTAAAACTGACCAGTATTTCTGGAACCAACTAGAAAGGATAGCAAGGTTTAAACACCTGACTTAAACATGACGTAAACCACTCGCTTACTGAACAGCCTGTTTCTCCTTTTGTTCTTTCTGTAGAACGATGGTAAATATTTTTTATTTACATGTTAACTAGAAAATGTTTTCACTAATACTAGTCATCATAAAATTTTGGGTTAGCAACTACAGTGCTTAATTACCTGAAAATAGACACATCTAATTCATTCAAACCACATTTTCTACCTCATAATAAAAATGTGGAAGACTTTATAATTTAGTTTCTTTTAGTAATGAAATAATAATTGGGGAAAAACAGCCCTTAAATGTTTGAAAGTGCACTTAATATAACTGTTATACACCTACAAGTCATAAATGTTTTGAGATATTAGCTCTTATTGTTTTTTGAAATTTGTAAGACAATGCACTGGTCAATGCTTGACCTTTAAAAAAAGATGCAGATAATGCAGTTTATTACATACATTAAAAATTAGCTCATTTATAGCTTACACTATGCATAATTTACCTTTCAGGGAGTTTAGTTACCACATCTCATGGTGTGACAGGGGAGGTGTAATACTTTATAAAGCTTTATATTCCAACTCCTTGCAAATATCCCATGTGTTAATTAAATGAGCAAAAAGTGCAGTGGCCTGTGTCCTAAATTAATTACTTTCTATTAGATTACATTACTGTAGATAGACCAAACCATATTATTAACATTGTTGTACATTCTCCTACATTCAATTTCCTTGAACATTATTATTGAGAGAAATCACTCTCTTCTTTTTGTGCTGCCTCTCTCGTTCTCCCTTCTCAAGATTGTTCCAAATTTCTGTCATGGTGCATTCTGCTCAGTTAATTAAAGAGGGCTAAAGTGCAGTGGCCTGTATCCTATTGACATCAAATCCATAACTTAGGGAGAAACATTTACATTAATTTGCCATTAATACCGCCTATGCCAACTTTTCAATTCCCACTAAGTATGATCTTATACAATAGTTAGCTGTTGCCGGTAAGACAAAAAGGCGAGGAGGCCCATGAGGGGTACAAGAAAAAAATGATGCTACTGTTAATTAAACGAATAAAAGTGCACCAGACTGTGTCTTGGAAAACAGCTTTCGGTAATAAAAATATAGCCAACAATCTCTCCATCTTCTTGCTTTCAATTCAGTTTTGAATGCTATTACACACAGTAATGGAGTTTGGGAATGGAAACTTCTTGATAGCTGTCAGAAAGAGCGTGCTACAGAGCAGGTAGAGAATGCCTTGTATTTCTTTTCTTTTTTCTTTTTTAATAAAACAACTAAGCTCAGCAGTCTGTATCCTATCTCAGCTATTGCATCTATTGGATTGGATTATTTTACATTTTGATTGAAATGATGTCCGCCCCAGATAAAAGCACAGACCCCAGCTGTTGTAATTGAATCAGGGTGGAGTTGTTTATTCGGTTGATCTACAGCAGTGATTTGCTTGTCCTAACACCCAATGCATAAAAGATCCACTCTTGTTTAACACACTGCTGATTAGATCAGTTTAAAATGGCGAAACAAGAGTCGTCCATGTCCAGAGATGGGCAGGCATAAAGATAATACATATAACGGCATCAGGAGAAGGGGGAGGAATCCAGAGCAGCAGATGAGAGAAAGGAGGATACAAATGGGGCCCCGTCTCCCAGACTCTATTGATGAGCGTGTGTGTGTGTGTGTGTGTGTGTGTGTGTGTGTGTGTGTGTGTGTGTGTGTGTTTCAGTGTGTATGTTTATCTTCTGAGTGCTATAGATGGACCATCTGCTAAACTTTCCATGTGTGACCAAAAGTTTCACTACATAAATTTCGCATGATGCAGATGCTTGATGCACAGAGATGAGACCCTCAGTAATATTTAAATAAGATTTAATAAGGCACCCCCAACAATGAAAAGGTCTTCACTGATTTGAATAGTAGTAAATCAACTCTAGGATGATTTGGGCAGAATGAACATATAACAAATGTGAAATTAAATGCCAATCCCGGGTGTCCAAATGCTTCTATTTCATGTAATATTGCTCACGATTTAGCGAACCTTATTTGGGGACTACTAAATACATGCTTTACAATGGATGGTTGATCATCAAATAATGACTCTTATCACTTTGAAGTAGGATGCACATCCATCATACTGAGAAAAAGGTGAATGTACGCCCCAGTGCGCAATGCATGCTGATTTTCGTATCACTCCTAGAGGGACCACATATGAAAACATAATCAGCTTAGATTGTGATACCACTGGTACAACAATAACTGTGTCAAGGGCATAGGCAAGTCTCAAATTTGTTTACATTTTTGCATATCAAAACTGAGATATGAGGCCCTCTTTTAAACAAACAAAAACATCACAGTACTACACATGCAGCGTTTTATTTTAACTTTTGGATGAAAAAGATAATAATGCATCAGTTCTGATCTATTATTTCTTCCAAAAACCCAGTCTATTGACATGTTGATAAAAGTAACAATAGCACATTGACTTTGTGTTTAGAGCACTGTAGTGTGGATGTAAAACTCACAATGACAGTTCTGTGTTGAGTGTGGCAACAGCATTTTTGTGCATATCGCACTTAGTAAAACAGCAATATCTCTTCATTGAACTACTAGAAGTTAACTTTGTGCCTTATCGTATTATTATGAAAGCGGCATGTGTGTATTAAACATATAACAATCCTAAACTGTTCAGGTCTGACACAAAAGAATGAAACTGCAATAAGCATGTGTATCAAGAGTGAACTTTACTTGGGACACAAAAAAACAGCTGTAATCTTTGACATTTACTGACATTCAGATTAGGCCAACATTTGTCAGAAAGCTTAACCTTTGTCCTTCCTTGTCCGTATATTATCTGCATATTAAACTTTCGCATCTGACTCTATCATTTCCAAAAACAGCTTTTATGAAAGATTTAGACAATGTGTTTAATAATTTCTCATGTTTCAGACGCGTTTGGGCCGCCGCGCTATAATCAATCATCTCTATTAATGCCCATATCTCGTGCTCCACCAGCCGTGACCCTTGGACAGCTGAGCTCAGTTTTTATCAGCACATCCCTGCCGTGTTTTACTTTCCCTGACATCCCTATGTTGCGTTACACCTCTCTCTGTTGTCTGCCCATGTGGTGTTATAAGCATCCTGTTGTCTTGTAGTTGTTTTATCAGGCTGGTACCATTGCTTATTGTGGCCCTGTGGTAACCTGAATAACCTGAAACTTATCAGACAGCTGAACTCCATACAGATAACTGAATACAGAGGCAATCGCTTTAATAAGACCCTAGCCTAAAATTATAATATGTGGAGAGCATGTATGGTACATCAAAGTCCGGCATTATAGTAGAAAAGACCAAACCTATGTACAATAGTCCAGCAGTGTAAAATATAAAATAAATAAATAGAGCTTATAAGTTGTACATGGACAGTAGTGCAATGGCCAACAGCAGCAGGTATGACAGCGGTGCAAACGGTTGCAGTAAAGATAGTTAGCAGCATTTAAAAAATGAAAGTAACATCGATTTTATTATGTAATAGTTCTGTTTCTAGTGTTGTTTTTCAGTATAGATCGGAATCTTCGTCTCAAAGATTAAAATAATTGCAAGTAGTAAAATGTACGAAAATGTGTACGAAAAAAAAAATGTTGCTTTAGAGCATGTGTACTGCATGGATTTCAAAGCTGCACACTACAAGTAGAAGCTTGCATGGTAAGAGGTAAACCTGCAACCTGTTCAGTGGAATTTTGACAGGTATAAATACATATTAGTTACTTGGTTATTTTTCAGAATGACATAGTTTTTGTGTTTTATTTAGTGTTATTAAAAACAGTTCTGTACTTTATGTTAATTACTTGCAGTGGAGAGTTAAAAACATAATAATCAAAGTCCGTGGCTCTAAACTAATTAGATGAAGAATTGTTGGTATAGAAAAATATACTTTTAGAGACTCCACATGTTTTTTTTTTCTACTGTGAATATTGTATTGCTCCAGTAATAATTTATAGTTTACCAGAGCTTGTTGGCCCGTAGTGACAAATAGGTTAAGCAATAATTCTAATATCTGAAACCGCTGTGCAATGTGACTTTAAAAGATACAGATGGCGCGTGCAGCCAGCATTTGCTGTTTATTCTGTTTAGATCATGGTATATCAATCTGAGGTCTGTCTTGTTGGAGATATTTACATCAGTCCACATCAGAAAGCAAGAGAACAAGAAATGATAAAACAGAGATGTTCTCAGCTCATAGACAGCAGTGGGTGACCTTTTCTCTCACTGTCGGTATCAATCCTTCAAACACCACACACACAGAAACACACAATATGCGTGCACACATACATACCCAAACACACACACTTAGAGGGAAAAAAACAGAAAGCAGTAATGTGGAAATGTTAACAACTTACAATTAAAAATGTGATTTATGTTCCATGCAGCTATTAAATGACACTGTGGCCCAACAATATCGATTTCCATATCATTAGCATAATAGTTTTATTGTGGTATAATTACTGAATAAAAAGGCTCTTACCTGGCAAACCTTACTGCATATCAGGGACTCTTAAACGAGCAAAATGTTGCCTCACACAAGTTACATGGGTCAATTGCAGCCGGGGATAGTCGGGGGTAATGATTAGATCATTAAAATTTAGTCTATGCTTCACAGAGCATAGAGAAAATTAACTTCCCCCCACCAAGCTCATTTTTCTGCTGAACATGAAATAATGATTTTCTGCCAGTATAATTACAAAGCTAACATCTGATAGAGTCAGCATCCAGGGGGGATTATCACATGCATGAGTATTAGACCTCATTACCAGCTTGACTGCAAAATTATTACATCTTGTAATTGGATGGCGAGATTTATTCACAGATTGGGCTAGGGTTCCTCGGTAAGATTGTAATTACAGGCTTCACTGGTTCGCTACTTATCACACTGTGTGCAGGAGGGAGGAGGACCGAAAAACAAGCGGAGAAGAGGAGAAGGAAGGACCATTTCATTAAGCAGGACTACCCTATCAATGGCAGGAAGGCGTTGTGGTGAGGCCGTGCGGATGGCTGGGGCGA
This sequence comes from Oreochromis niloticus, assembly GCF_001858045.2. NCBI lineage: Eukaryota > Metazoa > Chordata > Actinopteri > Cichliformes > Cichlidae > Oreochromis > Oreochromis niloticus. The sequence continues at coordinate 9,392,677 of NC_031976.2, read as the reverse complement.
GTGGGTAACATCTTCCCTCTCCTTCTCTATTTATGAGGCCAAACAGTGGAGGTGTTTGCAGAGGGGGGTGCCGTGAAGGGGGGCATATATTATTACTGGGGTTCCTCTCCCTGACAAATGGGATTTCATTTATTTAACCTCTGCTGATCTATTCCAGTGAAACGTATAAACAAGCCATCCGTTTTTTACGGCCGCCGCAGAGTCAACGCCTCAATTATCTAAAGGCTAACTGAGTGTTAAAGTGAGCCATCTGCCAGTGGGAAGCCCATTGATTTAATTTGCCATGTGGTTTTACCCCTGATGCAACTGGGGCCCCACTTTGTGCTTTTAAAAAAAGAGAGACAACAGATACACATATCGCTCATTGAACTCGAGTTCAAAGAGAGTGGTCATGGGGCGTTTCTGGGAGAAGGCAGGTTTTGCCGTGTTGTCACACAAGATGTGAATTTTCATCCTCGGTACATATGTATTTATGTACTTCCACTATGCCCCACATTCGTCTGCAGAACACGAGCAAAAAGGAAAGACAGAGAGGAGAAAAGAGAAGTTAAGAAGAATCAATACCTGGGCTTTAATTTGACAAGGAGGATGTCAGGCTGCCAATGGAGGGGACACCTTTGTTCTCCTGTAGCCAGCTAATCTCTGCCTGCATGCTGAATGAATATTGACACAGTATGTATGTATGTATGTGTGTGTGTGTGTGTGTGTGTGTGCGTATGTGTGCATTTGTCTGTGTTGTCCATGCATATATTTTCCCCAATGCCTGATTGGATAGCGCACTGAGTATTATCTCTAAGCATGCATGTTTTATGTGTGCCCGTGTGTGTTTGTGTGTGAGTTTGCAACCTGGAGGGCTCCTTTGCAGCTAATTTTATAGTCGGCCCCACACACTAATCAGTGTGCCAGCAATAATGGAGTTGTTATTGGAGTCCATTACAAAGACCCAGGTTGGATCAATGCTCGTATCAGTGTTCACAGATGCAGCTGGTTCAACCTATACAGGCGCAGAGTTTCAGAGGGGCGTCTCTGTGAGGGTTTAAATACTTACCAAGCGCATTTAGAAATTCAGACTGGGAGTTTGTGCTGAGAAGTCTGTTATATGATATAAGGGATGTTATATAATTTACCTTTAATTCTGAGTTATATGCAATTAGGTAATTAACATATAATTTTAGTAAATTCAAAAACAGACTAATAATTGGTTTAACACCAGAAATCCTGACCTAGTTGTTAATGACTCACAGTATTACATAATAATTATTTGTTTTTAATATTTTATGAGTAGTTTCCTCTTTCATATCCCTCTTAAACATTTGTTAACTCCCATAGAAATTAGGGTAACTTATAATATGTTGCAAATGATAACAATGGCTAAAACAATAAAGCAATTTTGCAATGCTCGATACACTGTAAGAAATTCCTCTCTCATCATTGTACCTCTCAATAATTGTGAAGAAGACGAAGAAGAAAAAACTGTGAACTACCCAAAAATATGTAGAGTATTAATATTCTCTTTAAATAATTTTCATTTCAGTTGATTAATTCTTTGTTTTTTGTTCCTCCTCTGCCTGGAGTTTTGGTGAAGTGTTTGGGCTCATTATTCTGTTGCAGTAAGAGTCCTTCTCCTCAAAGATGCATGCCAGAGGGTGTAGCATGTCTTTAGAATATTGGGTGATGTCTCCTTGTAGTCGATTTGGTGCAGGTGAACATTCACACTACCATGTTTCACTGTGGGGTTTTTTAATTGTCCACTGTCACATATTATAAAACACTGGCATATTCTAGTTCATATCAGTAATCATAGGGGAAGTAATTAATACAACTGTTTATATGTGTTTCTTCTACAAATTAGCTAGAAACGACTCAATACCCCCTTTTAATCCATGCTCTGTCTGCCGTGGCTCTAAAACCCCAATGGTGGGCCCCATCCCGAAGTTTGAGAACAACAGATTTACAATATATTTGCGCGTCACTCCTTAATCGCAAATCAAAATCATGTACATTTTCCCGCTGTATTTGTTTTTTCTCACCTAACCACTTCCTCAGTCCTCCTCTTTCCCTCCATCCTCTCTCATTTATCTCTCACACAGAATTTATTATGTTATCCACCCTTTTATTTATGCTTACTCTTTCTATTTATCTAATGACAACATGTCATCTTTTCATCCTTCCACTCTGTTCCCCGCCCCCACTCCCCCCATCTTTCAGTGAAACTTCCTTTCCCCTCTTCTCTTCTTGATGCTGCTCCCCCCCTCCAGCTCAGTTTCCCCAGAGTCACTCATATGGTATTTAAGTGGAATGGGGCCCATTAACCCTGCCAGCTTGTGCCTCTTCTCTCCTCCATTGATCAGAATACACACTGGAGATATTTTATTACTGCTGGTTGTGGGGGACTGACACAGCCATTTAAGCAACTTGAGCGGGATCATCTGTGTGTGTGTGTGTGTGGGTGTGTGTGTATTTGAATGAATATAGGAGTTGACACAGATTGGAAGAAAAGTAGTTCCTTGGGGAACTGTAATGAGTGCAGTTAGGCTTGGTGGAAATATCTGTTGAAAACAGCTTTGCTTTTCCTTTGTTTTTATTTATTAGACAATGTCTGATTACTTCATTCAGTCAATATCAACGGTTGCTTTATTGTAGCCTTCAGTTTTTATTTAAAATATCATTGTATCTCATGTATTTACACTAAATATGACTTTTTTTGCTCATTTTGCTAATGGGTTTGCATTTAAATATTCATACCATAGTAGATTATAATATTATTGATAGAAAGAATTATTGGTAAATGTCAATATGGAAGCCGTTCTAAATTTTAGAACGGTTCCTGGGAGTTCTGTTATGCCCACTTATGCTTGTATCTGCTTAATTTCATCTCAAACATCACACTCTGTGTCAAACTGACCAGACTATCCCTGGTGATTCAGACTGGGTTTCTGCTTGTAACCTAAAGAGTGTGATCAGCAGCCAGCACATTGTTTTTTGACATTCATCGGATTTAGCCTGGAAAAGAACCACAAATAAACACCTCTCTAAAATGTTTTTAACTGAAGCAGAACATCGTAACACTCACAAGGAAGATGTTAGAGAAGTATTCTAGTTGCCTATTTGTCTTAAAGCTAAAGACAACAAATACCAAATACTATACAATAGTATTGATCTTTTGATAGGTAGTATGCATTAGCACCGCTCAGTGTAATAGTTCGTGGTATATGGTCATATACTGTGATACAGAATGTGTCTATCTTGGATCCCGATAAACCATTTTTGAGCACTGAATTGGCAACAGAAAAAATGAAAGAGGTACAGAAAGACATTCAGAAAAACTCTCCAGGTAAATGTCAAGAATTCTCAACTCCAACTACTTATAACGCTGCAGAGATAAGATTTAATCGTGGCTCTACACAGAAACCTATAGCTCTCAGTGCCTCTCTGTTGCTGTGATATGCGGTACTTCACCTTACTGCTTCTCTTTTTTCATTCATGGTTATTCCATATCCTTACGGCAGGATTGTATGACTGAAGAGTGGATGAGTTGTAATAATTATGGGTTGAAGCGCTGTGCAATTATTAGAGTACTAACTCTTCTCCCTGTAATATTCAGCCTGTGCTTTTATGCTAAAGGCCTGCCAATAGAAATATAGCATAGAGGGTCATCTGAGGACGTCTCACTCAGTTTCTCTCGATGACATTAAAACTGTCTTAATAAATGGACTAATCAAATAATAATAATCATTCTTCTGCACATTATACTTTCTATTATTATAAGAAGAAGAACAAACACATTTTTTTGAGAAAGCTTAAACATATGCAGTGATGCTTCCTTGGGTGGGGGAGAAAGGTCTAAGGACAAAAGAGATCATGATTGGTGGAGTCTGACCAGCCAGGTGAGTTTCCAACTCCAAGTGAGAAGCAGAGGACTTAATGAGGACAAGGCTGGCACACTGTTAATGAAATAACTTGGTAAGGAGAGGGTGGAAAAGCTGGGTTTGGCGGTAATTTAGTTGGCTCAAAGGTTTTAAAAAAAAAAGGTCTTAGTGGCACAACGGGACCATTACAAACAACTTCTGTGTCAGACTCACCTGACTTTACAAGATCATCAGTGCTAATGAGCACTGGATCTCATGCTGTGAACCAAAGACCACAAAGCAGTGGAAGTGAAACATAACTGGCTGCTTGGCCAAGTAAGCTATGGGTGTTAGTCTTTCAGGAGGACAGTTTGTACTGCAGATGCTGATGAACAATTTCCAGCTCAGCAGAGACAGGACTTGTTTTGTGTGCACAGTAACAATCTGTGAAATTTGAATATCTCGGCCTCCTAAGAAACAACAGCTGAAAGTGGTAGCTTTTTCAATGCTTTTGAAAAAACTATAGATAGAATCACAAGATTGAGAATAAAAAGTTGTCTGTTTGTTAAGTTGTTAAGTTTAATGATACGCCATGTCCATGGAATGTATTGAAGAAATTTTTTGAACTCACTTTTTAGTTTCTTTAAAAGGGATATCGTGGTGACTTCTCAAAGTTTCCTTTTCTAAAACTGTGACAACTTTCAAGATTGATAGCAGGTTGTGTACTGTGAGTTCCCTTTGAGGAAAGGAACAAATGAGGAGATAATGAAAGAAGCGAGCCTGGGGAGTAAATCAACCCAGTTCATTGAGCTTGTACTTATTTGTCCTTAGCTCAGCAATCCTTAGCGTGTAAATTTGACCAGATTCAACACGAGGATAAATGTCAGAACGTAGGGAATTTTTCTTTAACATGACAGAAAACATTTCAGCTTACCAGGTAAGCTGAAAAAACAGATTTATTAATGTACAAAAACTGAATGTTGCTACTTTACATAAAAAGCGCTTCTAATAAAAGCCAATATGGTGATACAGATTCACTGTAATTGTAATTTTAGTGTAAGCGCTACAAAATACATAGCTCACATTGCACGGTATTTCAAGACTTGACTGTTCACCCAGTTGTGTTTCATTCTAATGTATCTTGTATGACATCTGACCAAACTGAGATCTCAATCACAGAACAGCTTTATTGTTATTGTTGCTGACATCGACATGTTGACACATTGTCAGCAGTAAAAGAAAGAGAGGGAGCACTTTGGCAGCTTGGTTGCATGAGAAAAAAAAATCTACTGGACGTGGAGTCTGCTCAGCACAAGGAACTGGCCAATTATTTCTGAAATGGCAAGGGAGTTTTTGAAATGTGAGAATGTTTCCTGGGATATATACCGCAGACAGCAAATAAATGACAAGCACATAAACAAGATGTGGAGCGATGACTTTTTCCCCTTTTCGTTTCCCCAAACACACGCAAACATACACATACGCAATGGAGAGAAAATTGTTTCTTATATCAAAATTATTGACTCAAAAGCTCTGACCGCTTAGTAAAAGCATTCACCGTGTGTGCTTAGGCTACTGTGTGGGTTTCAGCATGTTTATTTGTGTGTATGCGCACAAATTCTGTTCGCTTGAAACAGTGATTCAAAGGTTGGCTTGTGTATCATAAACCTAAGCTGTTTGACATTTGATTAAATAGCATTACTGCCAATCAGCAAAGCAAGATGCTGAGCATCAGTTCATACGGACTGTGGATTTTTTTTTCCAGTACTGTTGACAAGCATTCAACTTAGTGTGTCATCACACGTTTCCCTATGCAAGTTCTCTGAAGGAATTACTCTCCAAAATAAAACTGCAAAACATATGAAAATTTCCTGATAAGTTATTCTTAAAGATCAGCACCTTGAAAACTAAGGACATAGTAACTGACTTCAGGAAGCTATCCCCCCATCCCATCCTGCACTAACAGTAGCAAACGGTGCAGCCATTGAACTGGTGGATAGTTGTAACTATTTGGGGGTTGTTCTTGATAATGCGCTGTCCTTTGAGTCACATTTTGCTGCTAAATTTAAAAGGTACTTTTTAAGGAGACTGAGAGTTTTTAACATTTCATTTTAAATGATGACCTCTTTTTTATAAAAGTTTTTTTTTGAATCTGTTTTAATGTTTTGTATCATTGCTTGATACAGTAATCTGTCCTTAACCAATAAGACCACACGTGGTAACCTGGTTAAAGTGGCCATTAACATTTCAGCGAGGACTCAGGTCCAGCTTGTCCACTTTTATAACAGGAAGGCAGCCTCTGTCGTGTTCAGACCATCCTCTCTTTAGAGATTTTCAGCTGCTTCCCTCGGGTCGTCGGTATAAAGTGCCTGCAGTGAAAACCAAGAGACATAAAGTGTCTTTTATACCTGCTGCTATTATCATGCTTAAAAACACTAAAACATAAGTGTTGTTGCCATCACTAATGCAATTTGTTGATCCTACTGATAAAACAGGGGCATTTCTTTATTTGTGTGTTTTTGTTTTTGTTTTTTAATTTATGTGATGTTTTATGTGTGGACATGCTACAAATTAATTTCCCATTAGGGAGAATAAAGTTACCATTGACCAATCTCATTATTCTTATTATCTATGTATAACAACCTTAGCGTATGTATGTATATGCACTGTATATGTTCCTTACAACTTTTAAATATTATCTCTGTTTGCATTTTTTTCTTAAGTCACGTTTGACGTACTTCACCCATGCATGACTTAATGGTGACTAAAATGTATTGATGGTGGAATTTTGTTTGAGTCACCAATAAACATGGAATGAAGAAGACCTTGCAAAAACCACCTGTAGGGTTAGTTCTTCTTCTGCTTCTGCTCATTATTATTATTATTATTAGTAATAGTAGTAGTAGCAGTAGCCACCTATCATTTTTATTTTGTTTCCAAGGAGCCAGATTTTCTTTTTTTAAAGTGATCTAGAGCAACTTAAGACTGACTTATCAATCTTTTAAACTTAAAAAACCCAAAACTCATGAGATGAACAGTTGTTCTGTTTATACATTATAGACAACCCATTTTTGTGTCTTCTTGTGTCAACAGATCCCCAGATTCTCATTTCTTTAGGTAAATCTATAAGGAAATGCGTAAGATAACACAACTTGACAGACATAAAATAGTGTTTTATCAGTATTTTTGTACCCAAACATTGATTCCCAAAGAGGAATTAGCTGAAAACCTAGCACATCTCTACATGGTGTATGCTGTGTTCTAAACAAATCAAATAAATTTGACAAGTAGAGGACAAAGGAGGAAGTGATAGCTCTAAAAATCTATCTACAACAGATAAACAGCAGGAAATGGGAAAAATCCAGCAAAGACCTAACAAAGAACCTGCAAAATTCACTGGGCAATCAGCTGATCCATCTACTGTTCTACGGTTGCCAAGAAGCCATTCTTAAGGAAGGAAAAAGCAGAGAAAAGAGGGATCCCCTATTACACAAGAACTGGCACACATACAAAGTGGCAAAAGGTCTTATAGAATGGTGAAGCCAAATTTGAAATTCTGGGTTCAAGTCATCACCAGTATGTGTGGAAGAGGTCAGGAGTGCTACAACAGTGAATATCTACAACCATTTGTGAAACTTTGTGGAGGCTCTATCATGTTTTGGGGCTGCATTTCAGTCAGTGGTGTTGGAGAGCTCATCAAAATTTACGGAATTGTGAACAAACTTTTGTACCAACAGATTTTGATCCACCGTGCAATATGATCTGGAAAGCATCTGATTGGCAACAGTTTAATTTTTCATGATGGCAATATTCTCAAGCACATTGCCAGTGCAGTAAAAGTAAACCTTAATAGAAAACACTTAGTGGAACACTATCATGGATTGGTCTCTTCAGAGTCCACACATCAATGTTATTGAAGTAATATGGGATCATCCATCCATTTTCTTCTAGTTATCCAATCCAGGGTCAAGGGGGGGGGGGGGGGGGGTTATCCCAGCTGCCAAAGGGCAAGAGGCTGGGTACACCCTGGACATGTCACCAGTTTGTCTCAGGGCTAGTGTGTGATCATCTTGACTGAAAATGTAACAAAAGGCACCTAACATCCAAGGAAGAGCTCTGAATGTACTTCATGAAGCCTGAAGAACTATTATTGAAGACTATTCAAATGAATAAAGGTGATCATTCCTATCAATTACAGAGGAATGAGGGGTGGCTCAAGCCATTTTGGAAAGTATAGTATTTCATATAATCACATTTAATGCATATTTTCTTTTTGACTGTTTATCCATATACTAGGTCCACTGGACCCCACTGGCTGGAGTGTGTATAAGCTGTCTTTGATCAGGGACAGTACCTTTAGACCTAGTACCTCAACATGATGCGTTCCTGTACCAGTGTTTGACTATTCCCAAAAATTCCAGTTATGTGCAGTTGACCTAATTTCTCCTGTTTAGCAGCACAGATCAGTTTGTAATAGCTGATGTGTAAGCCCATGTCCCATATATGCCTGCAGAACTTCACACTAAGAAACTCAACTTGGAAATCATTAAAAAGTCAAGTCGTTTTATAATTGCTTTTACCAGTGCAATGTAAATGGGACATGGCATGATACAGTAAAATACCTACATATACACACATCCATACACAGTGAGAGTTTAAACCAGAGCAAATCATTCCAGCAATTACAAATATATCACATTATGACATTATGCAAAGTCGTGGCTGAATAGAGGATAGAAAACAGATAACGGGGAGAGTCAGTTGATCAGAATCTGTGATTTCAATATTTTATAAGCCAAACCTCATGCAATGCTCTTTGAATTTCTAACCTAGTTTTGGGGCAGCTGTTAGAAAACCACATTATCCTATTTTTGCTTTAACTATTGACTGTTTGATCAAACCAAAAATTAAAGTACCAAGCCAAGAAAAAAATAGAATTAAGGAAAGATAATCAGTATTTATTTGTTTTTGTGTTAAGCTTTGTCTATAATAAGAGCTTGACCCCTGACCCAGCTCCCCATTAATCAATGTAAGATGAATAAACAAGTGGGATATGTGGCAGCTGGCCTTCCAACAAGCTGTCTACAACTGTCTAAACCACTTCAGAGTCATTTGGCATGGGGATAACAATAGATCAGCCAAATGGAGTTTGAAACCTAAAGAGTGGCCAGGGGATTGGAGAGGAGCAAAGAGCAGCATAGAGGAGAGGATGATAGCACAGCAATCTGCTGCTTGTGTGGGGGGTCTTGCTAAGGAGAGAAGACACAGAGACAGAAGAGACAGAGTGGCCAGGAGAGATACAGAGGGTACTAAAATATTTTAGTGGAGTGACGAAAGGTGGGTGGGAGTTTAGAATGAGAGAAGAGGAGATGACTAACAAGTAATCAGACAGAGATACTGGATAATCTGTTGCTGTGGGTGGTCTACAAAGACCAACAGGCAGGCAGACATGGCAAAAGAATTACTTGAGTAAAGAAGTGAGGGAAGGGGAAGTTTGTGATATTGTTTTCCAAAGTAAGAAATATTTGAAATAAGTGACAAAACGTTATGAAAGAACCTTTAAGGAGGAGGATGTGGATATGCTTGATTAAAAAAATGTAATTTAATCTGACCTTTTGTGGAAAAAGTAATGGTAGAGTTAGTAGTCAGATTCAACTGGGCGATATTTACAAAATCTACAGAATCCATATTAAAGCTAATTGTATTTCCCAAATGTATGTGAAGCTGTGGTCTGTGGTGCTAATTTGACTAGAAATGGTTGGGGGTAAAATCAGTATGAGTGAGAAAAAGTTGGGTTGAGAGAAGAGTGGCAGAAATTGAAGAGATATCTGAGGTATGGAGAACAGTGGGAGCCAAAGAGCACTCTATCCTTTCCATTATTGATTATGATCCCATCCCACCAGAGGCACCAGATGTCAATTAGACAGTTTAAGTTTCAACTGGCCTGTTTAAAGGTGCCAAAATTAATCTCCCTCCATAATAACTTCTGTCAGTGCATAGTATACAATGCTTCATATCCTGTTAAATCCCATACTGAGTCTCTTCCACTGCCACTGATTTTTTTTTTACAGCAAAATCCACTATGTTTGGAGCAGAAATCAGAAGAAATGAATCAAATCATGTGACTAACATTAAATAAGATGGAAAAGTTTTGTAAAATGGATAAACCTGTGGGAGTTTCACTATCAAACAAGCAGAAATGGTGTCTACATAAGACCACATAATTCTAATAGTCCAAAACAGCTTTTTAGCGTGGAAATGATCGAATAAATTGTATACCATGTACACACAATAGAGATTCATGTACTGTTTATTGGAAATGACCTGCCATTTATTAAATGATAACTGTATTCAACCATCAGTAAAGTTGAGTAAGATGCATTCATTCAGTCTCACTATTTTGAGAACAATGTAGGGTGTAGTTAATTTCACAGGTATTCATTTTGAATTTTGCCTTACAGTTACAGCTACAGTTGCAACTGTTTCTTATATCTTCACATTCAACATAGTTTCTGGAAAAAATGCAAGGATGTAGTGGATTTTTTTTCTGTAAAAGACACATTTGTAGAAAAAAACACTTATATTTTTGGAAAACCAACCACTCACCTCTTTTTACTCTCCATGTGATTATATGCCACTATTACTTTGAATCAGCAGTAATTAATTTTAAACTCTGGCTCCCTCCAATGAGTGTCTTTTGTTCTTTCTGCCCCTGCTTTCTTATCTTTCCCCTCACCTCAAACTGTTTGCGGCAACAGGCCCCTCCCTAAGGTGGTTCTGATGGAAGTCTCTTCCTGTTACAAGTGATTTTTTCTTTCCCACTGTTGCCAAGACTTTGCTTTTAGGGGGTTGTCTGATAATTTGAGTTTTCTCTCTGTTGTTGTAGGGTCTTTATTATACAATATAACAATATAACAATATATTTTACAATAACTGTTGTTGTGATTTGATGCACAAATCACAACTACTTTATGTCCCAATACATAAACCTTTTGAATTAAAGCTGAAAGTCTGCACTGTCAATCACATCTTAATTATTAGTTTTTTAATGCTAAATTATTCACACAAACACAAAAAGCCACATATAATTTAGTATTTGAAAAACAATTCTTCAGTTAAAAAAAAAAAAAGAATAATAATCAATGTCCCTAATACTGATAAAATAAATACATATAAAACAAATATTAATAAAAAAAAATGAACCAGTGTTATTAAGCAGAAGAAAAGTCAGAAAAAGTTTTGAGTGAGTTCTGCATTAGTGCTGACACAGCAAGGCCACTTGGATTTCTGTGTCCCATTGTAGTGGGTATATTTTTAATGAGCATATGTTCTTAAAAACCTTGCTCAGCAGAGACTGCTGGAATAGTTAGTGCAATACACAGAGAACTCCAGAGATTTATATAAAAGTAAAGTTTTTAGTTTTTTATCAGTATCAGTATCAGCTATGCTTGAACTTTGCTGAGACCAAGGAACATAGGAATACTCGGAGAGGTTCGCGGGGTTAAGCTTGGCCACAGGTCCAACTTCCTTCAAGATCTTTGCATTGTTTGGCTCACAGAGACACAATGTAAAAACATTTTAAGGTGACAGAAAGACCATATTTTTCTTCTGCCTCTAGTGGAGGCCGCAGAGGTGATTATTATCACATTTGTCTTTAGTGCTGCAAAAAATGGATGAAACATTATTTAAAGATTTGGAGAAAAAAGAAAAGCAGATTTTACTTTTAATGTATTTTACCAAACACAGTATAAACCAAAATAGAACAGAATAGGTTGTCTTAATTCATCTTTGTCATTTTGAACAAATGTATCTTGTATTTCTTAAAATTTGTTACCTATAAAGGTCTTTTTTGCTTGCAGTAAACCTGATTGACCTAAAATTTGAATATTTTGTATAATATACAGTATTTAATTACTATTGTTTGATTGTTGAGTCGCTACACACGGCGTTTGATGCTGGTTTACATAACTGCAGACCTCTGCATGAGACAGCATAACTGACAGAGCAGAAGTAAAATGAAACTTGACTGAGTTTTCAGTGTTGTTTGCTTGTCTGTAAACAAAAACTGCCAAACTGAATTTCACAAAACGAAAGTAGAGTAGCCCAAAATTACAAACTCATTCAATTTTGCTCCAGCTCAGGATCATGTTACTTAAACTTAAAGAATAGGGTTTATACATTGGAGGGCAACGTATTCCCTGAGTGTTCCTTTAGTTCTGTTTGAGCATTAGCCAATGTAATATTGTGCTTAAATTTTAAATTGCAGCTTTTCGTGCATAATTTTTAGCAGTAACATATAGTAAATTTAGAGTTAGGAATATGGCGTTATACATAATCCTAACTCTAAAAACAAATGTGTATTTATAATAAAAACTAAATACTTGCTTCATTGTTTACATGTTATTCCATGATGTGAAGCTGCTCTTTATATACAGCTAACACTTGGTTAAAGACTGCATGTGGTCCATTTAATGCTTGTGTTGTGGGGACTTAAACCTGTTCATATACTTAGTAGAAGTGTGTGGGTGTAATAATAAAATAAATAATACATAAAAAAATAAAGTTGTATAGTGTGTGTGTGTGTGTGTGTGTGTGTGTGTGTGTGTGTGTGGGTGTGTGTGTGTGTAGTATTTCTCATGTTGTATCTGTGGGAGACGTCAGGAGGGTCCCAGTGAACTGATCCTGAACAAATGAAATAGTAATGCATTGGATGGGAAACAGGGGCAACCATGTAATTCTGTTTGAAGAAAAAAATCAATTCAATTCCAAAACACAAGTCCTCTTTCTACCACAGTTTGTCACTCGTATGGATGTATATGAAGTCACTGTCCCCGAGTGTGTGTTGTTGCTTCTGTAAGTTGCTGCTGATACTTTGTAGTGCTGTAAACCTGGGCAGCAGAACAAAAGAGCTCAACTCTCATAAAAAAAAAAGAAAACTGTGAAAAGAAAACAGTCAACTATTAAACAACTGTTAACAAATACATTTATTTATTGTGTTTAAATATTCAGACATAAAAACATGCAGATACATGACATTCAAATCAGTACTTTTGGATTGGAGAAAGGCTATACTAGCTTCTTATTTGATTTCTGTCTGTAAACAGCTATCCTGGTTGTGGTAAAACAGAATCAATGAGCAGTAGTGTGCTGGCGGGTGCCAATATTGACAATGATGGGGATCAAACACTTAAGGCTTCAAAATCAGTCAATTTGTTTTCTGAAAACCAATCAGCTTTGTTGAAGTTATAAGAAATGAAATCAACCAAAAACAACAGAGCACTGGTACTGTACTGGTATTACAGAACATCTAGATACAACCATTCAAATCCTTTTTTTTTAAACAGCAAGGCCTAATATTCTACCTGCGTAATATTTGTGTCCAGCTACTTAATAATTGTTAAACAGGAATTAAACTTTTCTTCACACTCCTGGCATATAACATTGTAACAGTTTGCAGTTTAATCTTGAAGTTCATTACAGTCAGTTCTTTGGTTATAATAACATCATTTGTAAATCTTGCCACTGAATATGTTACTAAACTCCTTGCTTGTGTGTGGGTTGTGGCGCTTACATGCTGTGAGAATTAAAACTAATAACTGAAAGTATAAAGTTATACATTTAGGCTAAAAAAATGAAATAAAACAAAATGAAGGACACCTAAAAACTATAAAAGTATTGTAATTAATGGCCTAGTATCACTTTTTTTTATCACCAAAGCTACAGCATGTAAAACTGTTAAACTTGGTGTAAGAGCTTCGTGTTGCTATACCTTCCAACTAATTTCCAGAATGTCCTTAATTTTAATTAATGTTGACTTCCTAATTTAGCTCAGTTGTGTTTATCCTCATAATTTCAATGAAGTAAAACAGAAAGAGACGTTTATTATGCTCTCTTTTAGTAACTTAAACAATTAAATTGAAGCTATGTAAGTAATACAAGTGTTGACTTGCCTCTTTATATTAGCAGTGTCCACATACGACCATCTAGGCAGTATGGATTTTTCCCTAAGTTTTGGACAGAAAAGCTGGACAATTAAAGGGTTACAATTCCTTTGCTGCTCAGTTCTCAAAAATCTGCTGAAAGTCAGTATTTTTATGTCAGATCTAATGAACCAGAACCAAGAAAACATACGTGTGGACGTCTAAATATTTACTGGCTACACTTTAAATCAGAAAGACACACACAGCCCACATAGACCTACACAACTACAACTTACTCCCACATAATCAGAGAAGAGTAGAGGATTATTTTTGAACTCACTCTTCTCTTTCTCCTGTCACTCTATTGATTTCCTGACAGAGGACTGAGAGGGGAACATGCGACCTATTACACACCAGTGTCTGGTGTTTTAAAGGTTAACGAAGCAACAGTAATGGGAAAGAGTCAGACACGTTTACCTCACCGCAGACACGTTTGCATCATGCTAAACTTTTCATAAAATTACGACACATCTCCCATTCATGTTTGTGTGTCTGTGCTTTTATATTCTCACGTAAATGAGAATTTCTTTGTGCGTGTTCACGTGAATTTATGTGTACGACTGTAAATGGAAATGAGTGCATGTGTGCTGCTCAGATGTTTAAGTAGAATTAAATCACGTTTAGTTTTGCATGGAGCAGATGTGATGTCCACGGCTGTGTTTAAATGTCGCAGCATTGATAAGGTGTGACTGGACCCAGTCAACTGTTAAGGTTTCGATGTAGCATTATAGAGTGTTTAGTTCTGTGTTAATGGGCTGCTGCACAAGAAAATGTTACAGTCACATCAGTCATTGTACGCCATGTAGGGCATGGAGGAGACTTTTCCACTGTTTATCTTGTGCGTATAAATTTATTGTTCTAGGGTATATGAGATTCTCAATGATAATAATGTGACACATACCTTGAACATAGGATAATAATTAATACATACTGTATATTGTTTAGCATTTACTCACACCTAAAACATTTAATATGTTCCATTCTTTATTCTAATACGCTTAGACTTGTAGGACTTTAGTGTCAGAAATTATTCATATACTTCCTAATTTGAACTCCACAGCTGTCATTTTTATAAATACTTTATGCCTCTTTCTGTGTTTCTATAGCAGGCTGCTGTAACACAACCCTCTGATTTGTTGGGGACTTGCAGCATACTATTTCCTGATTTTGAGAAGACCAGCTGCAATATGTTAAGAAACCAGGAGGTGGCAGCTCCTATACTCTTTCCACAAGCTTCTGAGCCATCCACTGAGGGGATTTAGACTATCAGCAGCACTGCATTACTTTAACTCTCTAATTAACTTTAAATCATGAGCAGCAAATATGTGAAAAAATCTTCTTATTATCTTCATGATAAAATCTGCCAATGAATTGCTTTTCAACAGATTTAAAAATGTGTAAATTCCACTATTTATATTTGAAGAAAATAATATAATTTATAATATAATATATAATAATGTTTCTATGATTTCAGTTTAAAATCTCCTCTTACATTATTTTCAAAGTGACTGGGACGACTTTCGAACCTCTTCACAACTACAACTTCCATCTTATTTGGAAACCTTGTGCAATGACAGACTTAAGGGCACATAAAGGAACAGTCAGCAATTTCCATGTCCATACCAGTACCAGTTTTGATTACATTAAAGAAATTGAGAACCTTCCCAGGGGGTGTTTTGTGTCTATTTAGTCGCCTTTCTTTCACTCTGAGAGGTCACACACCCATTCGGCCAGTTTACATTTCCTCTCACACAAAAGCAATATACTGCAATTTCCCTGCACAAAATACCCCCTCTGGTCACTACCAATGGAACGACCTTTTCTTTCTGTCTTTCTCTCCCCCACTTCTTTCTTTCTCCCTGATGTGATTTAAACACTGTCAATCCATCTTCAAATAAATATATATACTTACATGTTTTTTTTTCTTTACCCCTACAATCCCCTTTATCCATACAGGAATGGAGGACAATCCTCCTGAAAGAAACATAGATGGCTTAGAAACAGAAGCACAGGAGTGTGCATCTAGAAAGCAAAACAGGAGGAATTTGTCGCTGACCTGCAGGAGCAGCACAGATAGGCAACAGCAGCTATTCCCCCCAGGCTTCACCCACTCTTTTCCACACTTCTCCTCTGCTCCCACCTTTTCAACCCTTTTTCTCTGTCTTCCCTTGGGTTCCTCCTTGCCTTTCCACAACCCCCCACCTTCTTCTGCTTCTCTTTTTTTCACTTCCATCTCCCACTTATTTTCCCAGTCTTCCTTTTTTTCTTCTGTCCTCTCCTCAGAACTCATCTTTTCCTCCCTGCTCTGTTTCTCTGTAGCCTTCGTGTCTTTCCATAAGTTTTTTACCACGCTTTCTTCCTTTCTCACTTTTCCCTCTTCAGCGTCTAGTGGCCATTTCTTTCTTTTCCCTTTCTCCCTGGCCTTTCTCTTGCCTCATACTTCACTCTTTCCCTCCATCATCTGCCCCACCCTACTGCTCCACCGTACAACCACCACACATACATACACACAAACACAGACCACCGCTCCCTCTCTTACCCTCTCTCAGACTTACACGGGGTCTTTCTGGCCCACTGACTTTCCTGTTCAAATGTAACAATGCTCAGCGTGATTTGATGATGGCCTCAGTTCACCAGTCTGTGTGTGTGTGTGTATGTGTGTGCACATCTAGACACAGTTCCACTTCGGAACTGTGTGGTGCCTAAGCATATGTGATTTACTAAAAAGCAACCTTCTTAATTGAAATGAGCAAAAAATATAACTTGAGTATAGTGTAATTTTACATAATTACCACTTTTTCATAATATTTCTCGTTTTCTTCTTTTTTTTCTTATATTCTTATGTGTGACTGTCACTGTATTTTTTGCCCAACAGTTTGTTTCCGCACACTAACAGCTGTACATATTTAGCACTTTAAAAAAATTTATCTTCATTAAGCTAAGTGCAACTTAAGTCAAGAAGACAGAAAGTTAACTTTGATAAGGGCAATGAGTGTGTTTGGCGGTGTTTGTTCTCTATGCAAGCGCATGCATTAAAACAGATTGGATGGAGGTGGGGGCAAATGTGTGTGAGGGGGTATTGACTAGCCTGTGTCTTCCTCACACTCGTGTTTGGTCGGCAAGCAATCTACCAACCGTCAATCAAGGAGAGGCAACCCAAGTTGGGAACCATCAAGCAGTCTGACTTCTGGTGTCAGTGCTGAGGGGGATCTATTTCAGCGTGACACGCCATCAGCGGCAAATCTAAAGAGGGCTCCATTGTCAAAGCAGAGAAACACACAAGGACACACATATTCTTGAGTGAGCACACATGGTTTTGCGTTACTATGCACACACCTACCTGTTTTTTTGTTTGTTTGTTTTTTATTATTTGGGGTTTTTTTCCAGCAGGGAAGTTTGCAGAGAACTATATCAAAAAATGTGCATGAATGAGTTGTTATATAAGGTATATTTTCTTCAAAAAGGATTTAGACAATATAGTTTTACTTGTTTATTTATTTATTTTTTGGTTTCTAATTTGAATATTTGATCCACCATCAAAGCAATTAAATGACGGGAACCCATAAACTCAGTTAAATGTTGATTATGTATTTTGCTTTTGTTTTTTTTGTCTTTTCTTTTTACTTGTGTTCTTAAATTGGTTTGAAGGAGACGATAATAAAGCACCGCTGCCCTCTGGGGTCTATGATCATTTGAAATCGACTGATAGAAAATTACTTTTTCACCAGTAATAAAGCACCGCACTTTGCCTAACCTTTGAACTCCTGCCACTGTCGCCCCTGGCTCTTTGCCACTTGTGAATTGTAAAGTCCAACATGACATTCAGACAAATTTGAACGTTCTCATGTTTTGAAAGCAATTAAACGGTTGTTTTTCCATGAGTAACTGATTAAAACCCCATGGGAGCAAATGCATTGGTTGATGAAAAATTTAATAAATAATGATGTTTACAGCAAAAGAGTAAGTTAGTTTATTTTCAACATATGTGATTCAGTCTCATTGTAAGAGTGCAATAACTCACTCTTTCTAGGGGAATGAGTTGTTACCTACCCTTATCTGAATCACGTCAATTCCTCAGGTCCTTATACTAAACTCATCTAGATCCTTAAACACAGTTCCTAAATTACCTGATGACATGTCTTGTTAACATAAAGTATTACTTATGCAAAGCATATTGATCCTAATTTAAATGTATAACTATATGCATATTGATTATCTGAAAACCATTAACACAATGATTGAAGAAAGAGAGGCATATCTTATAGTCAATTATTTCTTAGATACCGATAGTAGGATGGGACAGTCGGTAAAGTGGTTAACTTAATTGCTATGCAAGGAGAAAAAAAGTGGTGATAAATGTATATTGTTTATGATGCATGAAGCAGTGTGTTCTTGTAGAGTCCTTGTGGTTGTCTTTTCATTTGTGGAAAGTAAATACAGTAATATACTATACAATCTACACACACACAGAGGGAGAGAGAGGGGGAGAGAACGAGAGTGAAAAGAGGCTGGATTAAATCTTAATAATTTAAGTATCCAAAATAATGTAGAACACTTTAAAGTCTCTTTCTGTCCCTGTCATAAAAGATAAAACTTGAGCAAAATTAAAGTTCCTGTAAATAAATTGTGCAACACTCTCCTTGAATCAAAAATAGCAGGAGGGCATACTAGATTCCACAGGAAAGGTGCAAGCCTCCATCAGGAGTGAATGTTGACAGAATGAGACATTGTACTTTTGAGCCATGAAATTACAGGCTGGTAAGCCCAAGGCAGTCACCAGGTGTGACTGATGCAATCGGGGCCTGCTTGGACAAATTCAGCGTTGTTCACCAACGTTCCTGCATGTCAATCACGTTATAGATCTCCAGGATATAACTCATCACAAGGACCAAACATGAATAATGAAGATAGTTTATGAAATCATGTATATTATTACTTTATTATTACTATTCTTTTCCTGTAGGCTTATTCCCTCTTTGGCTTATTTTTCAATTTTTTTTGAAAAAGGTACACAAAAATGCTGTTTGTCACTGGACATATGGCAGCTTCAGCAACTGAAGCTTTTGCCTTACTGTAGGAATTCAGTTTATTTCTTAATGACTGCAACTACCCTTTGGGTGCAAAACAGTCTTACTGGCAGACTTTGCTAAACGTACTTATTATTATAGGAAAGACTCAGTAAAATGAATTTAAAATACTTTGACCACTAAAACTAAAACAATGACAAAATATGTTTCTCTCACCTTAGCTCCACTAATGCATTTATTTAACATCAGAACAGATTCATTTCGTTTCAACTTCATCCCATTGAACAATGGGAACAAAAGATAAACTTTCTAGGATGTTTGAACAGGGGTGGTCTCTGTAGAGAGGTAACTGTGCTGTTCTCCACTGTACTGTGACAATTACAATGAATCAAAGCTGCTGTGTGGGGGCCTTTAAACTTCTCCCTCCTTGGTTCCAACACCTGTCCTCGGGGCACCAAGATTTATGTCTCTGTCCTGCCAATGCACTGCTGTAGTCTCAGCTTTCTCCTGCTGTGTGTGCTTTTGTGTATGAGAGTAAATGTATATGAGTGTGCGAAAACTTGTAATCTTACTCATGGACATGTCTTGGGAGAGTTAAACTTTTGAATTGGCTAAACAATGAACTATGCACTTTAACTAACAATGCATAACACCTCTCTGTTGGGACACTTCTCTCCCTGAGCAGAAAAACTCAAAAATGACCACCCCATTAATTGGTTTTCTAGGGTTTGACCAGAAATAGTGACCACAGAAAAAAAAATTCAAACAGGAAGAGAAAGAAGTGAAAAAGCATCAAAGTCATGGCATTCAGTCAGGGCAAACATGGCAGGCAGTGCTTGCACTGTGAAATCTAAAAATAAATTTCAGCAAAGTGAAAGTGACCTCTCCTTTTACATCTTAAACAGTGGTCTGTCCTTTGAAGGATCTTAGATTGCTCTTTTGGATCCATCGCAGGTGGTTTTGTCTGTATGCAGACTTCTGTTTTACTTCGATCCAGCAGAATCTATCATTACTTTTGTTTTTATGGGTGTGTTCATTCTTCATTAACAAATCTTGGACCTGGGCAATCTGTGAGGCCAGCAGGCTTCTGACAGCAGACTGAGAGTGCAGTGTGAAGAGATGTTTTAAGACCCCCTTTGCATGTCAGCAAGGAAAGCTGATTAACATGCATGTATGACAAATAACATGCTTGACCAATTCTGTTAAGTTTAAACGTTAACAATTAACTTTAATAGTTTTTATGTTCATTAAAAGCTGTTATTTTAGAGCGAGTACAGCAACACTACCCACTACAGAACATAATGCGTTACTGTAAATTTTACACAATATAAACTATTTAAACTGGACTCAGATTTAAACATCTGCAGCATTCACACTGATCCAAATAATACTGAGGGGGTATTTTTGGCAAAATAAATGCTTTGATTTTTGAAATTTTAAGTAAAATGTGAAAAGTTTACACAGTTTGTGTGTGTGGTGAGGTATTTTTATAGAGTGGTATTGCTACTTTTAATAAAAGAAAGGTTATGAAATATATTTTACCACTTATCATTGTCAGAGTAGAAAGCTGAAGACATCCATGAAGAGCGCAGCAAGATACATGAGGCTGTCAGCATATATGAAAGAATAACAGTGTTAAATAGTGAAGGAAGACTTGTTCTCTATAAAAGTCACTCCACTACATCAAAGACAGAAAAGCAGCACGTGAAGCACAGATAATAGCTTCAGTCCAAAGTTTACATTGTTTGTAGCACTTAAGAACCTTGTATGTTATTGCTTCCATCATCGCTATGAAAGGTGCTAAATGCCAACAATAACACAAAGAAGAGGTAAGAGCCCACATCAGTTGTTCCAGATATTTTTGACACGGCCCCTTTAACATAAACCTGCTGCTTGGTCTGCGGCTTTCATCAGACTCGACGTGAAAGAGATTTTAGTGAAAGAGATGTTCTGTTGACTCATTAAGTGACATCACTGACCAGCCAATTGGTGGCATGCAGTCTGACGATGTCACATTTCAGTACTTGCTCGGATTGCTTGGAACTCAGGCCAAGAAGGTACTGTTTTAGTACCTGGTACAAGTTACCATGACCTAATGGAAAGCTCTGAAAACCATGGCAAACTGTGAAAAGGGACTTTAGATGTATTAATTCATTTTACACTAAGTAACTGATAGTTTTATTTTATTTTTTACAGCACAGACCTTAATAAACAAGCTGTAAATGGTGATATGTAATATCATATTTAATAGGTAATATGTCATGGGGATACTTTGATGTAAAGCCTTACTAATGTTCTGTATTGCACAGAAATGTTAATGTCTAAATTTAAATTGAGGTTAGTAAACAAAAATGGTGCTCTGAACTCTGAACCATGTTGTAAGTGATGGGTGATAGCATATTGCGGCCCTTCTCTTTTAACAGTCTGTGCTCAGACATCGCTATCATCCTGTTGAGCAGAATGGGCACCACTATAGTGCTTTCTCCAATGCCAGCAATACTTTGAGTCATCTTCTCTCTAAGGTAATGTGACATTCTCCTGATGCCGATAATATGTCGTCCTCATAAATATGATGGGCTCTTAAAGAACTCCCAGGACACTGCTTAAATCCATTTTAAATATGCATAGTGTTAGCCATCTCTCTGACTATTTTGAGAAAGTGAGACATAGAGATAGACATGTCGCTTTCTATAACATTACTCGATTATTTAAGCCTGCACACGGTTGTGTCTGATGTACTTCAACGGTAATTCAAAGACGCAGTATATCTAATAAACATTAAAAAATCCAATCAATAAAATTAAAACACTTGGTTAATCCATTGATTAAAAAAGATTATTTTTTTTCTTTATTAAATAAGGTGCCTGAACCTCACAAAAAGAAAAAAAACACACTGCTCATCAAAGCAGAAGGAAGCCACTTATAGATCCCTTGCTATCGAGGAATAAAGTTCAGAGTGAAAATATCGAGCTTTAAACGGTAGCTTTTAAAAGGTAAATGGAGTCAAAATGCTTCAACCAATAAATTTGCCCCCAGAGACAAGAGGGAATGAGTAGCAGGCAGAATAATACATGTGGGCGAGGGGGTAATGAATTGGAAGGGATGCAGAAAATGTGCAGTGCTGTGCATGGCCCTTTGAAATGGATGGGGAGTTCACAGAAAATACTGCTCAGTTACCCTCTGAAACATCTTCGTCCACAAGAAATGAGTATCCTCCAGCTAATTTAAATGGTATGACTCTCTATTCACTGGATAGGAATGGATATGTACATTGGTTTGCACCATTATACAGAAAGAGCATATTGTTGGCTACACAGTGGAAGCTTCCTGTGGCTCTCAGAGATTTCTTATTTGAACACAATGATGGGATTTTAAAAACTGTTATCTTTTAAGCCAAGAGTAAGCATTGCGGTTGGGCTGACTTTGAGAACACAAGTTAGAGGTTTGTTGTCAGCCAGCCTACTTGAGCTGGAGTGGAGTGCTGTTACATTTTCATTTGTCCTGTCATTTTAGCAAGAAGTTTGCATGCTCTGCTTAGTTTAATATACACATGTATGTCATCTTTATGATTTTTGTAGCAACTTTTTTGTTTATTACAAAAGCATCACACCCTACTTGAAAACATGCGAGCTGGAAGGAAGCGCACACACGAGGAGCTTCAATGCTTTTAGGTCTGTGTTCAGTGAAATGGTAGCAGTTGTTAAACTACAAATGTTTTATGCTTTTTCTAATTTACACTTGTTTTAAAGTCTTTTACTTGTTTACACACGCTGGCATGGATCATTAAGCATTCTGGGACTGTATTCCTAAAGATCATTCAGGTGGATTTTGTACCTTTTTAACTTTCCATCCTTATAGAGTGACTTTTTTCTGTACATGCATTCATAGTGAACACAGTACAACGAAATGGAATGTGGTAATTTGTATAATCCAGTAATGTTTTCCTCATAGAACAGCTTTGACAGTCTCTTGTAGTTGTTGGTATTTTCTCCTGGGGCCTCTGAACTTCTCTGTCAGTCAACTGATGAAATATTTAGCATTACAATACCTGCCTGTTAAAAAATATGAGTGTGTCACTGGCTTGGGCCCATTGTTGTGTCCAGCATTGTTATTGTGTGTTTTTTAAAACTGTTTACAATTGTTTGGGGGTTTTTTTCTTTTTCTTCCTTTCTTTCTTTTTCACTTCGAACGATTAGAAGTTTAACAAAAAACAAACACAAGAAATGGAAAATATAAAAAATTTCCAACAAAATGATCAGTAAAGTAAAAACAAAAGGTGTTAGAAAGCAGGAAGAAGTAGTAGCATATCATGTCCTGCCCCTAAGTTTACCTACAATGTTCATTTAACCACTGGGTTGTTGTGTTTTAAAGAGGGAATAAAGAGAATAAGAAGCAGGAGGTACACAGGATCAAATGCAAAATGTATAAAATTCCTACTCTAAACCTCAGATATGTAAAGGTTGTGGTTGTCATGACAATTTTCCTACAAAAAAATCTGTGTTTACTGTATAGATTTCCTGCGCACAACACAATCCAAAAGTAACTTTGGGAATTAAACTCGGCTCTTATTTCTCTCTTTTTTCCTTTGGAGTGTTGAAAAATAGATGGAATTGGGGACAGAGCAAGGTGTTGTATTCAATAAATGGGCTTTCATGTGATAAATTGAACGTTATTCATATATGAGTGCACACTGTTTTTTGGTTATTCTAGAGAGAAGTTGCTTCTTGCTACCCAGGGACCCTTTTCCTTTTAACTGAGAAGCGATTCAGGAGCGGTTTAGGAGTATGTGTGTGTGTGTGTCTGTTTGTGTGTGTGCGCAGGAGTGGTGGGGTCTGGGTGATGGTGGGGCAATCTCTACAGACTTTGATACAATTACTGTGCCTTCCCCTCTCCTTCCGCACCACTTCTGGCCACGCTCTCGGTGCGCTCTGGGAATAGAAAGGCCTAGCTATCTGGCAGAAGATTTGGTCAGTCAGGCATCAAATGCAGGGCCCTCTTCTCACACTCTGTGCTGGGGTGGGCACGCTGGGGGACCTGCATTGTGCATTTTCACACACTTCTCTCAGAGGGGCAGCAGGAATCCTTTGCCTTCAGAAGGAAAAGTGGGCAAAGAGAGAGAGCGAGAGAGAGAAAGAGAGGGAGAGGCAGAAAAACAGCAGAGGAGGAGTGATGGGGAGAATGAGGGAAATAGATGGAGCAAGAGTGAGAAATATCGAGGGAGAGAGATGGAGAGGAGGTAGTAAAACAGGTCCAGAGGCTAGACAAAAAAGCATCAGGGCTTCAGGTGACATCGAAGAGACAAACAACAGCTCATCAGATGAAAGAATGATTCTTTCTGCAATTTTTTTGTTTTTTTGTCTGTCTGCTGTGCCCCAATCCCACCACCACATCTCTCCAAAAGGTAGAAAAGGTTTTATTTGGGGGGTTTTGAGAGTTGACCCTTTGTGGGTGTGTGACAGCAATGGCCATAGGCTATAGGGCTCAGGGTCAGGGTGATAGCAGGGAATGTATTTCTATTCATGGTTTCAGAGCACTGGACTTGTTCAAAGACTAATGTCACACAAGAATTTATTTTTTTTTGTTCAGGAAAAGTAAAGGTACCCCCCACCCCCACCCCCACCGCCGCCTCCACCCCCACCCACACACACAATCACCCAGCAAGAACACTTTCTTATTTTCCTCTGCTATCTCCATACAAAAAGTGACTTTTTTGAGGTGGGGGGGGATCAGCTCAAATAAATCTGAGACACAGGCCAAAGGGCAACACGTATTATTTGTCTGTGGGCACTGGGGCAAAAAGAACAGAGGAAGCAATAGTGGAGCTGTGTCACATGAACATGCAAATATCCAGATTTCCACATTGCTACTCTAGAAATCCTTTGACTGGCAGGACAAAGATTCCCTGTGCACCTCTTTTTAAGTGGCTGTCTATCTATAGAATAAAACAATGCAATACCAGAGTTCAGTTGTCTCGTTGCTTGGCAAGACTGAATGCAGAATGTTCTCTTTTATCATTTTGGCAAAAAACATATGTTGAGAGCATTGTATATCCTAATGAAGCAAGTTAAAGATAAGAAATAATGGTCTGCCTTTTCTAACTTGCTGTGAATGTGTATGTGTTTAAATGACTATGGAGTTGAGCAGTATTGTGGAGATAGGTCTAGCAATGTCAGACAAGAAGGTGGTCTGTGTCTCTGTACAGGTAGACGTGGGTGAATTAATTAATTCAACAGAGATATACTCGACTGCTTTTACTGAATAAAGCATTGTAACCATAATTGTAGGTTGCCATTGTTAAAGTAAAAACTGCTCCTAAGGAGACTTGAAGAACTTTGTCTACAGGTTATCTTTTGCTTCTATAGTAACACTGAAAAATTTAGGAGTCAGTTTATTTACATTTGTTCCTCCTTTTTTTAGAATACATCTGCTTTTATAGCAAAACATGCTTTGAATTTGAATACTTGATTTCAAATTCTGTTCATCAGTCTCATTTAAAACTGTTAATCACTCAAACACCACAGTGCAGCTTGCACATAGTTAAAATTGCTCTATGCTTTAATTCCTCACTTTTTATGATTATCACATAGTATAGAAATTGTAGCATACAGTTTGGCATTTCATGTCCCAGTTGAAGGGACATCACTCATCTCCAAAAAGTTGCTCTTGTATCAACATAATTAAATACAACCTCGATATCATTTATAGTGGGTAAATATCCGCTACTAACATGCACATATTTAAAAGGACTATAAAGTTAAACAAAATATCCCTCTTCTAGAGGCGGCTAGTGTATGAATATTATTATTGTTGTGCATCTCTGTGAAAAAGGGAGAGAGACTTCCTAGCCTTCTTTATTGCGGTGTTAAGGCCCAGGTAATGCCTCAGAATAATGCATGATAAGGCAAACATAGGCACTCCTTTCAAAATATTCAAATGTGATCGGCGGAGTGGAAAATAAAGCAACGTGGATGGGTGGAATGACTTCCCTCTTCTCTATACTCCATCATAATATTCATATCGCCACTCATTTTCTCCTTTACTTTGTTTTTCAAAGTGACCCTAACACTGGAGGAACAAACAATAGGGTGTTTCAGGGGGGTTAATTAAGTTATATGAAGCACAGGTTTACCCCACCCCCCTCCAAGCCTAAATGTGTGGACACACAGGAAGCAAAGCAAAGTTTAGGCTTCATTTATTGGCATTAATTCTACTGGTGGACTGTAAAGGATGTGTTAGTTGACTACATGGCTTCTTAGAAACTTAAATATTACAATATTTAAAAATTCAACTACAGCACTCTATATGTCACACAGAGGAAGCTATCAGTCGAGAGCATTGTTTTTTTAGTGCATAAACAAATCTAAAGTCACCTGATATTGATTTAACTTTGTCATTCCTTAATGTACCTATATTTTATTAAAGCTATAAGAAAATATCATACGTGGATTATCTTTGAAGTTTCCTTGTTGTTAGCCATGATTAAAACAGCAGCTTGCTTATATGTCAAAAACATTTCAGAAAAAGGGAATAAAATCCTGAATCATAACGAGCAAAGTACACTTTATGTGGCCCAATTTTTGGACCATAACTAAGGCAACAGAAAAAAAGCCAAGATTGGCCTGCTTGGAGAGAACAGTCCATTTGGCGAGTAACATCTTAATGCAGCGATTAAAGCCATGGAATACTGCAGAAGTGCCTGGTTGAAAAACCATGTCATGCCCAAAACTGCCACAGTTACTCCTGCATTACCTGCCTGTTTTCTATGCAGAACTGCAAAAATGAGAGGCTCAAAAAGCTGCTGCATGTTAAATAGGTATTAAAATTGTATAGTTTTAATATGTCCAGGTAGAGGAAAATATTCAAATGCATCCATTTCTCTTGTTCTGGTTTTGAGTGATTGAAAGAACTTGTGATTGGGTTTCCACGTTGTGCTCCCGTCTGCACATGCCAGCCCTTATCTGCCTTGATATTAACATGGCTCTTTCATTAGAAACCCAGCCCATTTTCTGGTTTATGGGTAAAATAAGATGCAGAATGAGACAATAAAGTGCATTTGTGTTTTAGTGGATGCATAATGAATAAATAATTGTAAGTGCCTGCATAGGCTGCATTGTCTTCAAGAACATAATCACTTCCTACAACACATTCTCTGCCCCTTAACACAGCTACACTCAGTGTACTAGTTCTATTATGTAGGTGAATATTGAAAGAGGATCATGACTTTATAATACCCATGTGCATCACAAGTAGAAACAAATGGAAAATGGTGGAAGAAAATGGAAAAGGGCAGTTTCTGGTGACTATTGTTCAGGTTATTTCTAGACAGAGAGAATGGGAGAAAGCGAAACCCCAGACATAAGAATTATTTCTTTAAAACTACATCAGAGCTTATGCATGTCTAAACAGATGTACCGACATTTCTTCCATTATTCTTAAGACTATTTGAACATTGTTCAAACTCTCCAGAGTACTTGTCAGTAAGACCAATGCCATCAGACAGTCTTGTACATAAGATTATATCTATCTATATAGATAGATAGATAGATAGATAGATATCCATATATATATATGTATGTATATATATATATATATATATATATATATATATATTGCTATTCCACAACACAGCATGAACTTGAGCATAAGATTAGTACGTATATACATACAATTGGAAATTTCATGTGGTGAAAATATATTCAATAACTGGTGGCTGCACATGGCTGCAGATGGGTTGGCTGTACTATTGGTGGTCGCAGGTGTTGGAGTAGTCAAGGAAGTCAGTTTTCTGGTCTAGGGTCTGCCATGACAAAGAAATCTGCCACCTGGCCCCTTGTGTGCATAATGCTATGATCAGCATGATTCCAATGTATGACATGATGGTCTGCTGTTAGTGACACAGATATACACACACACAAGCACACACACACACACACACAAATACACACACAGATTGATTGACAAGTGTCTTTGTTTTGCTGGCTAGGCTGGTTGTATTTTCCTTCCTCAGAAGGGCAGACAAAGAAAGCTTTACCATTAGTAGATGCGGTGCAGTGAAAAAGTATTTTACCCTTCCTGATTTTTTAAAAATTATTTTTCACATTTAAATGTTTCAGATTATCAAATAAATTTTAATATTAGACAACCCAAGTAAATATAAACTGTACCTGTCTGACAAGGTGAAGCAGGCTAAAAGATGTTAAGAAGCAACACATCTAAAGAAAATCAAGAAAAAAATCACTGACATTTATCAATCTGGAAAAGGTTACACCAGCAAACCACAGTTAGAGCCATTATCCACAAATGGAGAAATCCGGGAATGGTGGTGAACCTTCCCAGGCCAACTTACCAAAATTACTCCAGGAATATATCAACAACTAGTCCTAATTGCCACAAAAGAATGCAGAACATCAAAAGAACTGCAGGCTTCATTTGTCTCTGTTAAGGTCAGAGTTCATAATTCAACAATAAGAAAGAAGATGTGCAAAAATGGCATCCATGTGCGAGTTCCAAGGAGAAAACGACTGCTGACCAAAAAGAAACCAATGGCTCAGCTCACGTTTGTCAAAAGACATATTAATGATCCCTCCAGAACATTTGGGAAAATATTCTCTGGACTGACAAAAACTTAATTTTTTTGGAAGATCTGAGTTCTATTATCTAGAGAAAAAAAAACTAACACAGCATTTCATGAAAAGAACATCAATTCAACAGTCAAACACGGTGGTGGTAGTGTGATGATCTGGGGCTGTTTTGCTGCTTCAGGAATTGAATGACTTGCTGTAACTGATGGAACCATAAATTCTGCTCTATACCAGAAAATCCTGAAGGAGAATCCCAGCCCGCTAGTTTGTGCCCTGAAGTTCAAAAGCACTTGGGTCATGCAGCAGGTAAATGATGTGAAACACACCAGCTAGTCCACCACTGAATGTCTCTAAAAAATAAAAATAATAACAAATAAATAATAATAATAATAACAACCTTAAACAGAATGTTCATGCTGGAAAACCCCCCAAAGTGGCTGAATTAAAACAATTCTGTAAAGAAGAGTTTGTCAAAATTCTTCTATATTGATATGAAAGACTTATTACCAGTTATCGCAAACACTTGATAGCAGTTTTTCCTGCCAAGGATGGCACAACCAGTTATTAGGTTTAGGGGGGACATTTCTTTTCACACAGGGCCAGGCAAGTTTGGATATCTTTTTTTCCTTAATAAATGAAGTCACCATTTAAAAACTACATTTTGTATTTACTCGAGTTGTCACGGTTTAATATTAAAATTTGTTTGATGATTTAAAACACATAAGTGTGAAAAAATATGCAAAAACCTACGCTATCAAGAAGGTAGCAAATAGTTTTTCACTGAACTGTAAATGTAGATATTGTATCTGGTACATATAGATTTGACCTACTAAATAGATTAATTTTGAAAGGTAATATAGTTAAAGTCAAAACCATATTCTCATCTAATAAGCATCCAAAGACCCCTCAAAACTTTTGTTTTGTTGGATTTGGTCTCAGGGTAAAGTAAATTGTGTTTGTTGCTCCTATACTGCAAAACGTAATGCATTTTTATTTGCTACAGAAAATAAAATATGAGAGTAGCTTTAACTTGTGAAAAATGGGGAATTACATGTGTTCAATAAAGAGATTTATGCTCCGTTCTTTTTTTCTTTTTTTATAGAATCAGAAGTAACCATATTTGAAGGTGTGGTTTCTGTGCTAAGTTAGAGCTAACACTAGCGAGCTTAATAATTAAGCAGTATCCATAAACTATATAATAGGGATGGGAATCGATTAGTCCAATTCCTTGGAATTGTTAGTCTGCTTCGGTAACCCTGCTTGCATGCTTGCTAAAATCAACTTCAGTTGTGTCCGAGCAGGAAAATAGTGGTGCAGTCTACAGCATGAATATTAACATTACTTTAATCAGTTGTTTAATTATCGTACTGCATTACTTTTAAGAAAACTGTTCCACATAATATGTGTAATAATTGCTTTTTGTTCAATGACCCCATCACTAAACACAAAAAGAGGGAAATACCTCGACTATGCACAAACATTTGACCACGCAGCATGTAATGCAACAGTGGTCACTCTTAAAGCAGAGGTGATGAAAACCCAATGAGAATCGATAAGAGAACTGATAGGGAATCAAATCGATAAGTGATAGCAGTAATGGAATAAGAATAGCTAAATTCGTATAAGTACCGTATACGTTACATGGACCCAAAAACCTGATAACTACTGCTACAGCAAATGAAATAGAATTTCACTAAAAATTGAGTTCTTGGTCATTTTGTGAGTAAATGGAAAAGGAAGCCACATTGTTTTGTTTAAATATTTTCTTTTCAAATATTTGCATAAAAAATAATTCAAAAGAAACCAGTGTGCTACGCATCATCCATTGATAAAGTTAAGTAACTCAAAATTAGCTGTAGTCAGTTTTTAAGTCGCTGAAAGTGCCCAAAGTGTTCTTCTAATTTAAATTTACACGTTTAATAAAAGAAATACAGAAGTCACAAAGAACAAAATTACTTACTGTATACTCTTCCTCCCCTCACCCCACCCGGTCGCAGCAGATGACCACCCTTCCCTGAGCCTGGTTGTGCTGGAGGTTTCGTACAGTTAAAAGGGAGTTCTTCCTTCCCACTGTCGCCAAAGCGCTTGCTCATATGATTGTTGGGTTTTCTCTGTATTGTAGGTTCTACCATCCAATATAAAGCGTCTTGAGGCGACTGTTGTTGTGATTTGGTGCTATATAAATAAAATTGAATTGAATTGTATAGACACCGAGATGTCTCTTGTGGAGACAGCCTCTAATGTCCGTTCATGGAACTGCAAGTTCAAGGTACATTCACTTTTTATCCCTGCAGTTTTCCACTAGATTGTATCATGTTATATCAAGATTACTGTTGCAGTTGCCTCCACTGAGTAGCCACTTAAGCACAATGTTTTCAAACTAGAAGCGGTCAAATAATTATGACAAGATCTTATCACTTAAGTGGTCGAGTAAATGACTAGTAATTAAATGTCTAAAGAATAATTAAATAAGCATAAACATAGAATGAGGTCAGATGTTGTAGAGATGATCTCAAACACTTTTGTCTTTTTTTGGGGGGGGGGATTTCCAGTACAGGGATAACAAAACAGCTGCCTGTTTTACAGGAGATTTGATTGTGTTCCCTCAAATCCTTGGCTACGTAATGGGCATACATACAAGTCTGTCCAAGAACACAACCTGTGAACACAGGACCAACACCGGGATTTACAAGACACATTGGGTTCTCATTTTGGGGACCTGGGAGTCTACATATAGTACCTCCGTGTTTCAGTGCCCGGCCAGTTGCTAAGGGAACACCTGCAGATAGCTAGTTAACTAAGTGCAGCGAAGATGCTGCCGTAGTGGTGATCAATTATGAATGACCTGAGAGAACTTTGACATGTTAAACCTCTTAGAGAGGCTGAAGAAGACTAACACCCGGAGAGATGGGAGCTAGCGGAAGACTGAGAAATAGAGGGTTGGGTACACTCATCTCAAGCATATTATCATGTTACTTTTATAGAGTGGAAGCTCCATTTCACTGGATTTTTCCATCATTGCTTTGCACCCTGCTTGGATACAAGGTGCTAATTCTGCATAATTTGCATAATTCATCAGAGTCCATCTTCATAATATGCGTAATGCAGTAAATAGCATAAAATCTTTCCCACTACATCCTGAGTGAGTAAAGTGTTGCTTTATGCAGTTGTGCAACATTAACAGAAATTACAGTTCACAATCTGTTCTTTCAGCTTTGTAATGCTTTTGATTACAGCCCATAAATTACATCTCACAAATATTGCCTTTTGTCTAACATTGTAGCCAGCTGTAAATACCCAAAAAAACGGGGACAAAGGATTGCTTTAATGAACAGCTTGTACAGTCCAGAAATTACACCGTTATAAGGCAGCATCGTCTCATATTTTTAATTAAATCTGGTCATAACATTTTAATTAATAAAAAGCATGCAACACTATTCGTTATACTATAATTTATTGAGTAAACATCTGTAGACTTTTTTCACAGCATACATTTTGACTTATCACAGTAGGGAAAACACAATGAACTCCACTTATGGGACACTTAATGGAACTGAGCCCTCATTACCTTTCCCCTCTGACAAGCAAAAATGTCTGCAGTAAAAGGAAATGTTTAGTATTTTGTTTCTTATAAACAAAAATGATGAAGTAGGAAATCACAAAAGAAAGGAAGAAAGAAAGGAAATCTTTATATAAATAGCTGTTTACCAGCTTATTCTCTATCTTGTCTCTTATAGACTTGCCCCATTACAGGTATCCATTACTAATTGACTGATATTTTTACAGAATTAACTGGAAAAACAGTACTTTAAAGGAATCAACTTCAAAAACCACTCCAGTTTGAAAAGACTTTTAATGCTGGTTGCAGTGTACAAACCACCAAGACATTGCTAGCAACAACAAAGAATTCTTATTTTTTACACCAAGTTCTTGAAGAAGCCAAGCTTTCTGCTCCACAAAAAAAATAAACTTGGGCTTTAGAACCCAACGATAACTGAGGGAAAAAAGTTAATTTACTTTAAAAGAGAAATAAGATATACTTTGAGAAGATCACTAGAGATCAATGTTCCAGTGGGACACCAAGACTAGACAGTAGCTAGACTGATGTTGTGCTGGATAAGCATTCTGTTTGATTGCTAGTGTGTAAGAATGCTTAGACATATTTCCACGACTACAGAAGGAGAAACATGGACACTATTGGAAAGCCTGGGAGCTGCTCGGGGCTTCATGTCATAGAGAGAGTTTGTCTGTGCAGCTGTCTTCAACTATTGAGGTCACTGTTGGTTTTCTACACTGCTGACTGAAAAAACAGTTATTGAGACAGTCGACCAGAAGACATCAGAGCACTGGAGCATTGTCCACATAAGGTGAAACAGAATGTGACAAAATGCACTCTATACTGCAACAAAAAAGACCAATACCTTTAAAAGAAATAACATGTCATTATGGATAACATTCCGTTTTCATTCATAGCTCCAGAAGAGAAGAGAAGAGAAGAGAAGAGACATAAAGAGGATCCACTGAGTTTGTTCACCTGATCTTAACCCACGTCTGGGAGTTTGAACATGGCAGAGGTTAACATCAGAACTATCACTGAACCACACTTGATTCAGACAAGTTTCCTGTCTCAGTTCTAAGTCAGCTCTCATATTGTGAGCAGAACGCACACATTTTGTCTCTGCTGCTTCAGTCTGGGAGGATAAACTGCTCACACAAAGTTAAAAAAAAATTCTTATCTGAAAAAAATCAACATGAAAAAATGAATTACAAGTAAATTACATTCGGCAGATTTTTTTTCAGCTCTTACAGATCCAGACCATGTAGATTTAAATATGGACAAACTACTTTCCTTTTTTTTTTTTTAATTTCCTCATATGATCTCAAAACAGAAGACTGACAGATGGCTTTAACAAACCCACAACATAGTTCGCTTAGTAAACTCAGCTCCCACTCCCCTTTCCTGTGTGTATTTCTTTCACACGTAAACAGTCCCACACATATATCTCCCGCACACTCTCCTCCTCCTCTTGGCTCATTAATCAACAGCAGATTATCAGGAAAGTGACACTTTGTATTATGAGTTCCGTTGGAAAGTCGATGCAAGTTATCAGGCTCGATTCAAAGTGCAACTAAAGATTATTCAAATTGCAGTAATTTGGGCTGATCTGATGTGGCAAACTTGAATATGTAACTGAATGAACACAATTTCAAGCTCTCTGTGGGTATTCTTATGCAGAGTAATTTGCAATATAGTGATGTATAGTCTAATTTGAGTGAAGGGGTTGATTTATGTTGCTCTCTGAACATGATGGATGCTCCTACACCAGGTCTCTACTGAACACAGCTATCTATCCTAATCTGTACAGTAAAACCACCTTCAAGTGGCTCATTAATCTACATCATTAGTAGCTGATATATTTTTTCTGATTATCGTGTTATCCTCAGTAAAAAAGGAAGGAACCAAACAAGTGCAACCAGACCATAAACATTACTCCTTTGCCCTAAAATGGAACAGCATCTTCCTCCTGCTTGCGCCACTTTAACCACAGAGCATCTCTGCTTCCTCACATCTGGAAGGAAGGGGGAAAAGAATCTTCTCTTTTAATCTTTAAACGCTAAACAAGCATGAACCTCCTTCATTTTCCGTCTAAAAGGCATACACTAATGCGCCTAAATATTTTATCACGGGCGCCTGATAACACTGGGTAACGCAGTGGATAATGAAAAGGTATACACCCAGGGGGAGGGGGGAGGAGGTGTGAGCCGTAGCCTATAGTTCAGTGGATGTGTCTCTAAGATTTTTCCACCGTCTCCTTACCTCTGTACACCAACATGTGTAGAGCTGTATGCAAATAGAAACAGACAAAGCTGGACGCCCAGGTTAGTCTATAATGTGTGCGCGTGTGTATTTGTGTTTACCCCAGTCCAAAATGAACGTGTCATCACTTTCTCTTTCGTTTCGTCCCGTGTGTGATGTTGAAGATAAATTGGGTCCCGCCCTGCCTTTATGCACTACGTCGCACATAAAGTCCAATAAAGAAAAAAAGTCTAATTTAATAAGACAAAACGGAGCAGTAGGCCCTCCGTGTGTGTTCGTGTGTGTGTGAGGTGTGAGTGAGTGTATGCTTGAGCGGTTCAGACGGGTTGTTAATGTTGAGGTGGCATTAGAGTTAATGCAAATTAAAAAGGGCTGGCTGATCCCTTTTGACCCCCCCCGTTCACTGTGTTAATGCGGCCATTTGCTTGGAGGTACTAACCCCCTATAATTCAATTTGTCAAAATGAATGAGAGAACAGACACCCTATAAAGCCCACCCTCCCACAGAAACCTCAACTTCTTCACAAAAATTATATATATATAAAAAAAAAGACCAACACGAGGCAAAAGTTACTTAACCGAAGCACAAACGTCTTCGTCCTCAGAGCTCTTTATTACTTCTTTCATCTGTAAATGAAAGCAAGCAATTATTGCAAGGTGCCGGAATCATATTATTATGTTGGCCCGGGTCCCCTAGATAGTCATCAATCACTCTCAATCGACCTGTCACCGGCAGGCAGAGATCCAGCTGGAGAGGAGAGAGGAAGGAGGAGGGAGGGAGGAGAAGGAGGAGGAGTACATCATCATTAATTTGAGGAGTGACCCCTGGGGCTATCCACATGTCTCAACCCGGGATTCTCCAAGCAGGGCAACGCGCACCGGCACGGTGGCGAGCCAGTTTTGGGGGTTTTTACAGCAGTTTGATGAGTCTTCCTAACAAATACACAAGTGATAGATAGATAGATAGATAGATAGATAGATAGATAGATAGAAATTGCACCGAATGTTAGTATTATAAAATACATTTACTTTGTTAATTAATTAGTTTAATCTTTCACTGCTATCTTTAGTATGAAAATACTCTTCACAAATTAATTTGAAACCAATTAGCTCCCAATGTGATTAGAAGTTGTTCGAAGGAATGATAGGAATGTGCTTCATTAGGCCTAATTCATTTAAGCGGATACAGACGTGTGCATATTTAAGCCATTGATTGGCCTAATTGATTGAGTGCTCTTGCAAATTAATCTCCAGGACATATTCGTGTTCATAAAAGTACTCCGTGCCTTTTACTCTATTAAACATTTCCTATTTCGATCGTGCTTTCAGTTTTTTTTTTTTCTCGTCATCCTGAGAAAGAAAATGCATATTAAAGTTACAGTCTGGTCATTTTTAGAGTGGGAAAATTCTGACGTCACAGTCACCGGCGTTTAAAACAACCTGCCTCTGCTGCTGACGTCTTTTATACTACTTTTTATAGGCAAAAATATGTATCTGACAACAAAGTGATTATTCTTGGCAAAGAAGCTCGTGTTGCCCTAATGCGTTTATTTATTGTTAGTGGAGTTTTAAAAAAGGAAAAGGAGAGGTTTGATTAGGTGGTTTAGTTAATGCAGTTTAAAGTCGTTTGAGTGGGGGCTTTTTACAAATTAAACATGCTACTCTGCTTCGCCCTATAAGCATCCTAGGAGCCTGTGCTTACCAATCAATTGGTACAGTCAAACAGAGCCGCAGCCTGCGTTAGAGTGGAGACCTTCAGTCTCGCTTTATTTCTGGATATTGGGGGACTTCTCTACCATGTCATATCCACAATTTGGATATCCCTATTCGTCTGCTCCACAAGTAAGTTCGTGTAACTACGTTTGTTTATAGGATGTTGCGGTATTCATGTTGCAACGGGTGATCGTCTGATCGATTTAAGCTTCATCCCTTTACGCACTTTAGCCAAGATTCCGTGAGACTTTTAATGTTCTTTCGGGCATCGGAAAGGTATTGCATTGCAACCAGTCGTACCTGTGTAGCTAAACCGAGAAAGAAAGGGGGTGAAAAGAAGGTAACCAGAAACCATCGAGACCCCCGACCTCCTGTTCACTGACTTCTGTAAGGTAATAGCCGCTCTGTAATGTCAACCATATGTTTATCTGCTCTGGAACACACATGGCAACTTGTTCGGCACAAGCCATGTGTGTTTTGCGCTATAACCCAGCAGCTGTTTTATTTTGGCTTTGAGCCATAAAAAATCGTTTGGGCATTACTTTGGGTGTTACCGAGCGATCTCTGGGAAAAGCATGTATCTGTTTGCAAGGCATGGATTTTTATTTTGGATCAAGCCTGTTTGACGGCACATTTTGGACAGTTTTACGCGCATATTATCACGCGAACAGAGTTGTGTCGTTCGACTTTAGATCTGATTAATGGTGTGTTTTAATCGCGAATAGATCTGCCATTTTTAAATAGGTAATCCACCAAAAAGGGGCAGACAATGTAGATCATT
This sequence comes from Oreochromis niloticus, assembly GCF_001858045.2. Taxonomy (NCBI): domain Eukaryota; kingdom Metazoa; phylum Chordata; class Actinopteri; order Cichliformes; family Cichlidae; genus Oreochromis; species Oreochromis niloticus. Next base: position 9,355,930 of record NC_031976.2, on the reverse strand, counting down.
TCAAAAGAAGTAAATTGTATATTTTAAAAACGAACTTTTTTTATAACCAAGTTTAATTTCGCGATCTGTGAAAGTGAAACGTGTAGAACTTATTTCATCGAGACAATTTTCAGTTTAAAAAGAAAATACAAGTTTTAAACTAACTTCGCCACCTGTCATTCTGTTTCGGTGCAACATTAAATTAAGCAGCCAATGTTCTAATTAAAAAAAAAAAAAAAAAAACACCCGATGAATTTTCTCTTGATCTCCACCCAGTTCCTGATGACAACTAACTCTCTGACCACTTGCTGCGAGTCCACCGGCAGAACCATAGCCGACTCCGGAGTAGCGGCTTCCGGACAGACACCTGTCTACTGTCCCGTGTATGAGAGCCGGCTGCTGGCCACGGCGAGACACGAGCTGAGCTCAGCCGCTGCGCTGGGAGTGTACGGGAGCCCGTACACCAGCGGTCAAGGCTATGGGAATTACGTTACATATGGCACGGACGCCTCCGCTTTCTACTCACTGGTAAGCCCTTCATCTGATCCCTCTTGGCATTGATTTATGGACCTGCAAGGTTCAGAAGCTGAAGCAGGCACACCTCTCTTCTCTCTCTCATTTTTTTGTGTTCTACGTGTCAAAACATTAGCCTTTAAATGCAGAATATGTATTCTTATATTCAAGACAACCGTTTTAAGGAAATTAAAAATTCACTCCAAAGAATAACGCACTTCGTGTCGGCTTGTTCTGAGGCAGGTTAATTTTAAACGTATGTGATTTCCGTCGTTTTCAGTCTGTTTCATCTTCGCAAAAGTGAATTTGAAGACTCAGCCTGATAAAATTGTCAGAACATGAGTGGACATAACTTCTCAGTGTTTATTTAGTTAATTTTTTGTTATTTTAATTGAATGGAAGAGGAAGACATGCTCATATAAAGTGTAATATTGCTTCTTTCATTTTGGTTTCATATAAAATTCCATGTAGTGGAATCACTGTTGGCAGTAAAGGGGTGGTTGTAATCTTCTCAGAGATTATTTTACCTACAACTGTGAATTCTAATTATTTATTTTGTCTGATTTGTTTTTAAAAAATAATCGGAGTTCCAACTTTTCAGTCTTAAAAAAAAAGTTTGGTCCCTGCAGTTGGTATACAATCATGTTTATATGAACACAAAATATGAGACTGATTTTTTTTCTTCACTTTTAGCAGAACATTGTTGTTTTTGTTTTTGTGATAGTTTGCATTTCTTTTGGAATCATTACCCTTGTGGATGACAACCTAAAAGTACAACCAATGTGCATCTCTTTTAGGTTTTAACTTTCTTCTTGTCAAGTTGATCATTTAAAATGCTGAAATACTTTCCCTTTTTTGTGTGTCACTCTTCTAAAAACTTGCTGTCTTGCTGTATGATTGCAGGGTACATTTGATACTAAAGATGCCACAGCTTCTGCGCATGCGGGAATAACCCAGGCCACAGCTTACTACCCCTATGATCCTACCTTGGGGCAGTATCAGTATGACAGGTAGGTTTCTGTGACAGCTGATTTTTTTTTTTTTGACATGTTAAGAAAGTTCATTATCAATTCAAACAACAGACCACTTGAGGTAGACTCAATATCCTGCTTGAGTATAATGTGGTACAGGCAGAAAAACAGAGGGAAGTCAGTTGCATCAGAAATGATTTTGAACTATGCGCTTTAAGTCTGCTATCCCAAAAAAGTGGAAACTTATCCGAGCTTTCTTAAGCAACAAACACAAGATGTAACTAAAATGCAAGCGAGAGGTAAATATTGAGCTGTAGTTTAGGGTCAGTTTCCTGGCATTAAATCAATCATTCCTGAGGGGTCAAGGCCATTCTCATCACGTCAAGCAACACTGGGTGATCACCTTCATCTCATGACACATTTCTTTTCTGATGGGGTGAATTGCCTCAGAGGACCCATGCCCCTTTCATCAAAACATAAGGCCTGTACACTGCTGTGAAGAGCATGCCTGCCATATTGAAAGGTCTTCCCAATAATCAGCTGACATCCGCAATAAGTCTGTGATGTGGTGAAAAGGTAGCGTGTGAACGTGATTCATATGTGACTGTACATTTACCTTAGAACAGAACCTAGCAGCGGTATCAGAACTGCATTGTGATACCACATACTTGCTTTTATTATTATTGCACAATAGTTGATCACACTCGATATTGTATTGACGGTACTAGATGTCTCAGGCAGACTTTTCAACATGTAGCCCAAAACCTAAGCGACAACTGCTTTTACCAATCACTTTTAATACCGCATAAAGGGCAAAAGATGACATCAGGAATGCTAGAAAGTGCACACACTGCAAAAAGCTAAATAACCTGTGTCACCCAGATGAGCAAGCAGGCCAACAGCAGCACCATAATGTCTGCACTCATCTTTTACCTGAGGGCTCATCATTACACTCAATAAAGCAATTTTACAGTCTATTTTATCTGAGAGGGAACAACACAGGCTAAGGAAAGGTGCAGCACTTGTCTCCTTTTGATTCCCTTTTCAGTGCATGACCTGCTCTAAGCTATACGGAGCAATAAAGGCCTCATAAAAGCCTCCCAAGAGGACTTTTACAGCTCACTGCGGACTGAAAATCAACAGCATGCATTTTAAATGTAGGCTTATGGTTGATATTTGTGGGAGAGGTGAGGGTAGGGAAAGAGCTGTAGCCTGTGCTAAGAATGGTTTTAATAGGTGGCACAACAAAAATGACCAGAGAAAAAGAATGCTTACCATAATTTACACTCTTCGTCTTTACTAATAAGGGGAAATCTTATATTTTTCTAAATGACAGTAATAGCATATTAACTTTGTAAGAGCTTCGCTTTATCTGAGGGGGTTTTAGGGAAGTTGTCAGAGTCTCTGTTGCTTTTGATGCCTTCAGACTTATAAAGCATTTTCTGTGGACTTCACACAACTTTGCAGCTTTCTAAGAAATATTAGCGGGTACGGTATGTAACCTTTGACAGGGTAATAATCTTCTGCTTGCACACAGTTCGCTACAGCTTCTGAATTATATCTCTTAAGTGAAACATGCTTCTGATATTCAGTTTGAAATTTTATTTGCGCTGACGAAGGCAGGAGTGTGACTCCAAGGCTTATAAAACATGATACGCATCAGCTCAGAAAAATTCCAAGAAGCAGATGGTTCTGTCATGGCTTTAAGGAGAGGAACTGCCAGGACAGTGCTTTAGAAATTGTCAAGCAACGAGCATTACTTACTATATTTACTCTCTCATTAGTATTTTGCTTGCCTTCTTCTCATTAACAGATATGGCTCCATGGATGGGGGAACAAGGCGAAAGAATGCTACACGAGAGACGACCAGCACGCTGAAGGCCTGGCTACAGGAGCACAGGAAGAACCCATATCCGACTAAAGGAGAGAAGATCATGCTGGCCATTATCACTAAAATGACCCTGACGCAGGTCTCCACCTGGTTCGCAAATGCTAGAAGGAGGCTCAAGAAGGAGAACAAGATGACATGGCCGCCGAGAAACAAGGGCTCAGAGGAGAAAAGATACGACGATGATGAGGATGGGTCTCAGGAGGAGCAGATAAAAAGCGAGAACAATGACGATGGTTAGTGTCAGAGTGCTTTGCAGGGATAAAGTAAAGCTGTAAAACTCCAAAGCTGAACTCTTTCTAAGGGAAGTTTTTGACTTTTTATATAGTTCACAATAACAAAGATGAGATTTATGTTTTTCATTTAGTTTTTTATAAAGACTAAATAAATAATTTCCCCCTTTACAGCTATAGACAGACACTTAATAAATAGACTTTCCTTAAATTACAAATTGTAGCATACAGCAGCATCTTGAATTCCATACCAGACTCTACAGACAGTCCTATAAAACCTGACCACACTCATATTTTAGTTTACTCTGACATCTCTTACAAAGAAATATATATTTTTAATAGAAGGGTTTTATACTGTAATTATAGATAGACACTACATCCTGATAATAAATAATTTGTTTGACTGAACAGGTTACCAATGATCTGTGCCACATTATAGGCTTAATCACGTTTACTATATGACACCTGAAGCCTGTCAGCAGCAACATTATTTTTGAACTATGCTGCACAGGCCTGCCATCAGACTGGGCCAACACTAAGAACTTACTAATGGAGGAACATGAGACAGGCCTCAGTCAGAGTTAAAAAGAGTCAGATATATAAATAAGTTTAGACTCCTGGAATTTTGATATCAGATTAAGCAGTTAATTGTGATAGAGTTGAATACATTGAAATTAAAACTCTATTTTTTAAGCTTAAGTGAACCTTTATTTTCCCCAAACATTATAATTTGCAGGTGTGAAACATTAATTTACACCTTTGATTGGAAGCCTATTTTCTGTCCTGCTGTATGACACTGACACGCCCCTCGTTTCTTTTCTGTTCTTGTTCTCCAGAGACCAGAAGCCGGCCCGACAAGGACCTCCAGTTGAGCGACTTGGACGATTTCGACACGCTGGAGTCCGAAAGCTCAGAGTGTGAGCTGAAGCACCGATATCACATGAACACACACATGACCACAACGACAACCGACTGCCCAGGCGAACACCTCCTCAAGGACGCGTCTCTGAAACTCTCCATCCCCGTTTCTCTCGGAGAGGAGCAGGACTTGAGCAAGAGTTGTCTAAAAACGAATCAAAACGACGGCTTCCAGTCGGACAGCAGACAGCAGGAAAAGGCGTGCTATAATCAGCAGCAAGGGCACCAGATATTAGACGACAAACCTCGGATCTGGTCTTTGGCGCAGACCGCGACGTCTCTGAACCAAACTGAGTACCCATCCTGTATGCTGAGGTGCCAGCCCCCGCCCTCCTCCCTCACCCCGTCCCCCGCCGCTACCTCACCCGTGACCGGCCTGGACAGGCAGGACTCGCCGGTCACAACCCTGAGAAACTGGGTGGACGGGGTTTTCCACGACCCCTTGTTCAGGCACAGCACTTTGAGCCAAGCCCTGACCAACACCACCGTCTCTTGGACCACGAACACCAAAGGCACAATTCTGGAGGCTGAGAGAAGCACGTCGGCCTTGCAGCAGCATCAAAACTCCTCCAAAGACAGTGCCATGAGTTTTCCAAAAACTATCAATAAACTTTTCTGCTCCTAACAAAACCAAATGATCCTTTATTGCAAAGAGAGTGGAAGACTTTTTGTGACTAAAACTCGGATGGACGAAAAAAGAAAAGAAAAGAGAGAACTATTGCGTGTCTATGATTCCCTTGTTATGTTTTATTCTTTATTAAAACAGTTGTAGCCATAAACTGTTACACTCGAGTTACAGAAGGGAAACATTTCGATTCAACGCACGCACAAAAATGTATAACAAAGTTTACATCTTGGGAGAAAAACAACAACAAAAAAATGTAGGCCTAAGCTTTTTCCTTTTAATTTTTTTCTTTAATATATGCGCATGCTAATGTAATTGAATATTATTTAGGTCTCAGCAGCTGAGTATCACCAATAAAAGAAAAAAAAAGTCTCACTAATGCACTGCTCTCCTTGGGAGTGGATGAGAGCGTTTCAACTTTGTTCACTGAAAAATAAAAACAGTCGGTTTCTGAAGAGCTCTTGTGATGTCGGGTTAATGATGGGAGTTGCTGTCTATGGTGCTGAAACAGGCCGTTCCCCCTCTGCTCTACTTTTGCGTTTGCTTTTATCTAAAACAATGACTTCACCCTTTCCCCGTATTATGGGGCCTGCTGCAAGGCTGAGGGGAGAAAACATTTTTAAAAGCATCCTGCAGTTTAAAACAGCACTCCCATCACTCCTAAACCATAAAATACTCTCACGATCTAACATCTCACACCCTCTTTTTTCCCCAGAAAACACTCACTCTTGTGCAATGACGGGAAGAAAATGAGGCAGCTCATCCCCACAAGACAGAACAATATCAGTATCTAAGATCTGCCTCATTAATTCCCTCTAAACAGGCTGTAATTGGGATGTTCACAGTCATATCTCATGTCGGGCTATTGATTTCCCCTCTCTGCTCTCTGATAATATTATCGAAATATCTCAACATCTTCCATGATGCGGCTGTCAGAAGGGTAAGTTATTCGCCATACGTCCGTTAATGGGTTCAAAACGGAGGCCCCGTGAAATAATTTTGAAGTGAGGAGTTTTCGCCTTGACACTAACCCCTCAATTTTCCTGGAGACGGGGGTGGGGGGTCCGGCAGAAAAACAGCGCGGATGCTGATTCCTCCGCTGAAAAGTGAAAGGGCTTTTACGAAAGAGGCACTCACGTCGTCTGGAAGTGAAAAGGGCAAAGGAACTCGAATTAGTTGTTGTAGATAAAAGGGCAAAAAGAAAGGAGTCAAGGGTACTTGACAGTAATGGCGAAAGTGGAGCTCTCCGGGGACTCTGTCCTGTGAGGAGGGAGTGGGGTGTGGTGGTGGTGTGGAGGGGCTTCGGTGATGAATTTTAATGGGAAAAGCACCAACGATCGAGATCACCCCCGCCCTCCCTGCGCCCCTTTAAAAGAAAGTGCAACGGTGGACAAAAGAAATTTTCTATATAACGCTTGTATTTTTTATTTATTTATTTATTTTCTTTCTTTCTTGGGCCGAAAAAAAACCTTGCCTGCAGCATTTCGAGTAGCAACGTTGACATAACCTCAGAATAAAAATCAAGGAAAGGCATACATGTTGTGAGGGTGCTTATTTTTTACTTGGGAGGGAGGGGAGAAAAAAATGTTTTCCTATTTTACTTGACGTACACCTGTTTAACCTACATACAAAATGGTGCATTTAAATTTTCATGGCCTCTGATAGAAAATTAGCGCATAGTTAAAATCCCCGAAGATGAGATAGCCCCGACATTTAATTAATTTACCATGAAGACAGATTTTATTAGACCTCTGAACCAACTGGCTTTTTATTTGACAGAAAGAGACATGAAGTAAGACAGAAGAGAGAGAGAGAGAGAGAGAGGGGGGGGGGGGGTTGGGGGGTCCTGGGAGAGAGACCAGTGCGCACAGTGCACTCAAAGAGAGAGAGAAAGAGAGTAAGAGAGGGGCCACCTATAACTAAATCATTCAGCCATGGCAAATACGAACGCACAGAGGGAGCGGGATGGTAAATTAACAGGAGCTTTTTACATAGAGACCAAATAAAACTGTAATCAGCGACGCGTTACTTTTCATTAAGCGGCTCTGACAGCAGCATATTCAGCCACTCCGACACAGGAGCAGGGCCCGGGCTGAAATAAACTGCTCTCAACCCGAGAGTCATAAGATAATTCCTTAAGCTCCATTAACAACTCTTAGCCGCAGGAAATGGGCTCCCCCTGAAAACATCTCCAAATCTAAAAAGCTTTATCGACCTGGCAAACCTCAGCTGATGGCTTCTCTTTTTTTTTTCCCCAACCCCCCTCCCCCTCTCTCCTTTCCCTTTTTTTTCAACTTAAGGGACAGAAACGTCCAACTGAGGTAATAGACTTTGACACAACACATTAAATGGGAAATGAGAAAAGGGAGAAGAAAGGGCACTCTTAAACGCCTTTTAAACGTTACCAATTAGAGGTTTAAAACTTGAATAAGATGTAGGCCTTTGGCATATGCCTGGCTGATGGGACATTTAACTGACTGCCTTCTCCACTTGGTAAAAGCAGCACTTAACTGGGCACAGTATGTAGTCCTCCTGTGAGGCGGGCAAGTCAAGGGATAAGCTTTATCTCACTTTATGAGAAAAAAAACGCCCACGAGTCTTGAACAACTGGATAGTTGTAAGATATTGCCCCCCCCCCCCCCCCAAAGCTACAAATGAAAAACAGAACAAAATAAAAGTTGTGGAAGCATCTGTTGTATATTTTATTTTCATTTTTTTACTCATCTTTGTATGATCTTCCTTCCTATATAGCTGAAAGGGGCTTCTTGCTCTGTCCACAGTGCTAGAAGGCCCACAAAAGCTGACAGAAACTCGGAACAATCAGCAGCTGTGGAGTTTCCCCAGAGAGAAAACCAGCCTGGGTCAGGTTAATACCACTGTGACCCTGAGCCATAAATATATTTACACATCATTACACATCAACATACACACTTAAACACACTCTCTCTCTTTCGCTCTCTCTCTGTATCTCACACACACAAGCACACACACGCACATATACACACACAGTCAGTCTCAAAACCTCTGCCACACATGCCTGCATCAGGCTTAATTGAATATTTAATCTATTCATTGACTAACATTAATATGGTGAGAATAGCTTTAATGTGATCAAAGCTTAAATGAAAATGTGAAGCATGACCACACACAAAGGGTAGCGTGGAGAAATGGCACACGTGCACACACACACATACACACACAGAAACAAATATGAGCAGTATGGGCACTTTGCCTTAGCAGCCCTTTTAAGAATCAATGCAATGGCCTTTTATTCCAATTATAATGAAGAATATTAAAGCGGTACTCTCAAAGACACAATAAACAAAACAGCCTGTCGGTGTGTAATCACATGATTCCAAAAAACATATTTTTTATTAGGATTAAATTACATCTAAATGTCAGTTGGTGTGAACGCTTGGCATGGTTGATCTTAGCAAATTAATATATTGATAGAGAACAGAGCTATGCACTGAAGAAGTTTGTTGAGTCAGAGTAGTGCAGAAATTAGTTTGGATCCAGTAGCTCCATGTTTGGTGGTGAATGACAGGACTAAATCCAAGAGTTGTTTGTCTTGTCATCTCTCACTTGCCACAAGGGTGAGGTGCAGAATACCCCCCAACCCCCCAACACACACACACTCCACTGTTTTAGGATCTGAAGTGCCACCTATTATTCTTCCTTCACTGCTTGGAGATATGGTCTGTGTGTGATTGTTTGTGTATTTGTGGCAAGACCCCTACTGCCAAAACGACATGTCCAGGATGTGCCTTTAGGCCCCAGTGACTGCCCTTTATCAGCCCCTTGCTGCCATCACCTCCCTGCAGTCTTTCCACAGGTCAAGAGGTTCTAGCCTGAGGTGCATTGCTTTTCATCATCATCTCTGCTGTCTGTCTGTGACGACACGGGTGAAGTGTCTTTCCCAAATTCATATTCACTACTTTTATGAATGAAAAAATGTTAATTGTGGTATATAATACTCCCTACTTTTCAATGTATTTTAGAATCAATATATATCTCTATATCTACATATAGATATATATATATATATATTTATTTATAAGTATATAAATTGTACAGAGCTGATTTGGAGGTTTACCTGGTTGCATTACCATTCTTAGCAATGGTTGCAGTCGCCCACAGAAAAGTCCAGGGGTGTAATCTCACACTCGTTAAGGTCAGAGGAAAGGTTAAGAGGATCTAATCGTGGGTCACTGCAACACACTTTGACTCTGTCAGACAAGTGAGACTCAGTTAGGCTCGCCACTAGATAACAGATATTTTACATGCAAGCACCTGAGTTCTTGAGGATGAATCACAATTTTTATTTATAACCCGTCATAACCCTAATAGATCTCAGTTTCATGAGATGTCCAATATCTCTATAGTGGAAATCTTGTTCATAAAAGTTGAGCTATTAAGGCAGCTTCTGTAGTTTAATCAAGAAAGAGTCGCCAGTCACCATGAACATGCATGCCTATTTTATATTTTCACTAAGCACAAGTTAAAAAGTAATCAAACTTATATACACATACTTAGGTTGTTTTTTTGTGTCACTGCATTCTCTTATAATTGAAGTAATGATGCAAATGTAATGTATCTATATTTAAGTGTTGCTCTTCTAGTCTTGCTCAAAGCCCCCTAGAATAGAAGTTACATTTTTACAAAATGTTCATGCAGGACTGTATTCTCTAAACTTCAAGCATTTTCTTTGCTTCATATCCACAACCACTTTGATATCACTAATAACCCGACATGCATGTCTCTGGACTGTGGGAGGAAGCTGGAGTGCATAGAGAACATACAAACTTCACACATCACTGCCCCAGCTGAGAACCAGGAATCCTCTTGCTGTGACAATGTTGTGGTAAGCAGTAAGTAGAGCTCTAATATTTAATCGATTTAAATGTAAATATGCTGCAACATCTCAATCATTTTTCATATATAATAGAAGTAGCAGCTTCTGTGAAATTTACCACTCTGGTAAGGTGTAGGTGTAGTTACACACAAAAACAAAAGAAAATGAGCTGGACATTGTTATTTTTTTCATCTACAGTACCACTAAAGCCATGTAGAAGTAATTGCTAAAGGTCAAAAGAGGCTGTGTTTTACCAAGACATTTGTGTTTATCATTCAGGACAGATCAATACAATATTGTTGTTTTAAAGAACAAAAGCCAGGGGAGACTTAACACTGACCTTTGGTTCCATTTTCCATCGTGTTCAGGAGGTCATACAAAACATATAAATGAGGCCCTCAGGTTTCTCTGGAAAGAAAAGTTTCTTTTTTTGTTTTTTTTTTCTTTGTTTTTTAAGTAATGGGCCAGTGTTAGTTGTGGAAAGTGTGGGGTATTTTTATATCCCATTATTTCTCCGCTCTGCTGGGCGGTTGTTGTTGTTGCAGACTGACCAACAGCTACTGCTTATTATCATCACCATGTTTACTACACAGATTGAGGTAACACACAGTAGTTAACTAAATACATTTAGCAAGTCACAATGATGTTCACTCTGAATATATGTTGTTAATTTTCTCAAACAATCCAATCTTGCAGTATAATTTCACTAGTAATGTCTAATGCATTATTATATCTACACCTGCTGCAGTCCAAAGCCATCTTATTGCTTACACATTGTTTAAACGAATGGTGTGTAGACTGCAGCTGAAAATAAGTTAACCAATCCATATCTGTTACAGTATTACTGGTGAACACACATATCTGAACTTTACTTGAATGTCTGGCTACAGTATGGGAACATGCACACCTGACACCTGTATTTAAGTGTTACTATAAGTGCCTCATAAGTCAGACTGGACTGTTGGGAAATATACATTGTTATTATATATTATGGTTAGCAGGGCTGACTTTGAGGATGTCAGCATGGAGTTCATTAGCTGTCAGAGACCTCCGGCTACTGCTTGCCTTATCAGCAATTCCAACTACAAACTTTCATTTGCCCAACCTTACCAATAATTTATGTGCCATAATCATGAGCTTTTCCCAAACAGAAGTAACTTAAGACCAGACTGTGAAGTACTGTTTTGCTGGTCTCTCTCTGTTTGAACATTTCAGAATTGTTTCCTCTTACCACGGCTAACATTTGAAGAGTTTTCTGCTAGAACTACTACTGCACCCAGTATGTAGCGTATACAGTTGTCTGCATGTATTGCAAAAAGAGAGTGTTTTCTGACACTCTGCAGAAGCTGTTGTTTTAAAGAAGAAGAAAGTTAAATGTTCTACAGAAGTTCAAGAAGATTTTTTCAAGGTCTGCCTGTACCTTACCTCAAGGCTAAGGTACAGGCAGGAAAGCATAAACAATTAATCGGCCCATTTACAGAGTAAGATTTCTTCAAATTCTCACTCCATTTGCATCACAAATCTCCAAACAATCCTTTAGTAGCTCCAGCTTTTTCTGTGTGTGAACAATAAGTGTGTACATTAACTGCAGCAACAGTGTTTCACATGCAAACCACCTGCATCCTATCATTCTAGATTTCTGATGTACATGTTGAAGGCAGCATAGGTCTGAGCTGTATGAACACCAGTATGAAGTGTAACTTTGTGGCTATGAATGAAAACCAGTTGTTACTTTTGCACTAGCTGCTTTGAAAAACATTTAAATGTTCAACATTCAAATTCGATGTTTCTTTTTGCTTTTCACTGGAAACTAGGGTTGTATGAAGTACTGTATGTGCTAAATCTCACAATGTGTTTCCAGCACTTAGAGAAAGGCAGGTGGATTCCAAAATAGCTCCTCTAACAAGTCCCGCTGAGAGAGGAAAAGAGACACCTTTGCGGGCCCATTGCTCCTGGGCTACAACATGTAGTGTGACGACTCAGTAACTCCAACAGGTCGACTTTAGACTATTTGGAGAGTTTTGAGAGACAGCCCGGCCAACTGTGAGGATGTGCTCTGACGCGCTACGTGATTCTTTATCTGCCATGCGTCTCAATCAAGTGTAATGTCTGCTTCCTGGCTTCTCCATCTTTACCCTTTGCTCCTTCTTTCCTCTAAGCATTTCTTTTTTTTATGATCTTTCCTCAGGTGGAAGAAGGGTAGATTCATTTTCTATCCAAATTGTGATGAGTCAGCCAAGCGATGTGTTTTCCACCTTCCTCTGAAATAACTGTTTGACTCAACTTACAAGATGTACTTTCTCCTGACAACCCAGAGGGAGAAGAGAGAGACAGTGTCTTTGTTCACAAGCTTGTAACTGCAGTGGACTGGTTGTGACTGTGTCCATAGGCTGCCCAGCTAACTGGGACTTCACAATGGACAAGAGTCCTAGTTTTCCTTTCATTGGAATATTTTGCAAGTATTCCCAATTTCTGTTTTTGTACCCTGTTCTATAAATTTGACAACTGACACTACTGACATCAAAATTTCCTCCGTACCGAGATGCATGGATAACTTTTGAAGATTAATATATATAAATATTTTTAGAGGAATACTGATGACATGAAATCTGTAAATAATATTTGTGAAAGAAAGTAAGTGGAGGATTGGTTCAGTAAGAATTTTGTGTCTGTTATTGGACACAGAAGTACTGGGAGTCTTTGGGTCCTTGTGACTGTTTTAATGTGTACAACACATGGACCTGAATGTGCACATCAGCTGTAAACTTTTTGGACAACCAATCCAAACATTAGTTATTTAAATAGAGCAAAATTTGATAGAGCAATTAGCGCAAAACTAGAGATGGATCAGATTATCTAGGAATGTTTTCTAAATGCCAACATTGAATTTATTTGTCGTGTAATCATTAATTGAATTTATTCATTTTCAAATACTGTTTTTACATTGAAAAAAATGCAAATTTTGTTTGTACAAAAACCTAGTTTTTTAGAGGTAAAGCGGGCGTTGTCTTGCTTCAAACAAATCTGCCACAGCTTCCATAAAGGTAGCAGCAAAGTGCCAACTCTCTCAACTCCAACTCCAAAGCAGTGATGAGTACACTTCTTACAATATGGGGTATTGACTAATAAGAAGTATACTTATCAGTGAATGCTGGTATTTGTTTCCACAAAGTAGGCCTTTATCATCTCAAACTCGTCTCGAGTCAGAGAACTTTTTCTGGCCTCTGAATAAGTGAGCAGTTTTAAAGAAACACAGTGAAGTGAGGAGGTTTTCAGATGGCAGAAGATAAAGTCAGTTTTTCCTTGGGTCTGGTCAAGGGTGTTGAGGTCCGTCCCTGCATAAGCAGTGTGTGGGACTGGTACAGCGGCTGCGGCTGACTGATCTGTCTGCTCATTAAGGCACTGGCGAGCCCATTTGGCCTGGTCCTGTAATGGGAGCCTGTACTGTGTCAGAAACACTTATTTGCTCCACAGCCATCACAGAACATTAACATTCACGACAGCCCATCACATGAGGGCGGGTGAGGGGGGTCAGAAGGGTGTCTGAGAGGGTCTGCTCACTGCCCTAGCCCACTCACTCCCACACACACACACATACGCACAAACACACGCACACATACACGCATCCCGGGTACACACATGCAAACAGACGGCTATACAAAGTAGCTGTACCTTTCAGACCTGCACAAACATGCAAACATGATGCACAATGCACATTACACTCACCTTAATACACTTGAAGTCATGCAATTGCAGCTTATGTTAGCTATTATGTATTAACATATGCATGCATATGCACACACATGCACTAGCACAATTTCATTCTCTTAACACATTTTTTCAAAGATCATACACACACACACTTCAAAAGCCTGCGTTCTCTTACACACTCAAGGAAACATGCAATCAGCCCTCTAAGTAAAGGTCACATTTGCAATGCAGGTGACTCAAGCAGAAGGCAGAAAGTAATTGGCTGACGGGACGGGGAGCGCTAATACCTTGTCTCTGAAAGATTATGTGATGGATGGGAAATGCTTGGCATTGGCGTAATTAGATGTGTTTGGAAGAATCTAGACCAGGCCAAGGTCTCCACTTATGGTAAGTGAAAGTAAAGACGGAGGAAGGGGGACAGTCAAAGAGGAGGGTGGTGTGACTGAGTAACAAGGATCACACGAGGCCTCCGCTAAATTTAGGAGCTCTGGCAAAAAAGAGAGACAGAAATAGATCAAAGAAGAAAGTAATTTAATTTTAAATATTGTTTTACTTCTAAGGTACATAGGACTAATGAACTTGAGTGATACACATACTAGCACAGCTTTGTTACACAGCAGGTTAGGCAGGTGCTTCGGTCAGGTCATTAACATCAGGCAGGTGCTTCGGTCAGGTCATTAACATCATTTATAATACTTTATAACATTAGAAAATAAATGTTACTGTAACAATGCTCTCAACTGTAAATATTATTAAATCTCTGACCCCCCCCCCCCCCCCCCCCCAACGTGGAATTAAAACAGATACTGTACAATGGAGAACTCATATAGAGAAAATCAATTTTACTGTACAAACTGAAGAAAAACAAATATACTGGAATGAGCAAGGAACGCAGAGGAAAGGACACATAAGACAGGAGGAGGGGGAGATGAGTGCAAAGCATTCTAATTGAAGTGGGCCAGCTGTGGTGGGGTGAAACCCTTTAAGACACATGCATTATTTACATAGTGTGTGTGTGTGTGTGTGTGTGTGTGTGTGTGTGTGTGTGTGTGTGTGTGTGAGAGAGAGAGAGAGACAGAGAGACACCCTGTCTGCAATGCACCTCCTTTGGAGAAGGAATATATTCTATCACAAAGCATTCAAGTGGAAACAAAGACTCATCCATTCTCCATATAGAGCGGTCGAAATGGAAATATTGTCATTGACACTGTACTTAACTAGGACTGGGAAGAAAGGAATTACAAGTACTCTGGTATTTTAGCTGTGCATTGCTGAGCTACCGATAGCAGACAGAATGCAGTTAAGTTAACATTAATTCATAATATTGTTAAAAGTAATTAGTGTACCTTACAGAATTTAAGTAAAGAGGCAAGGCCAAGTGCTTTTGTAAATAAAGAAGAGATACTCAGACATATTTTATGTCTGACATGGGCAGGAGAAATTTACTTTACTTACTTTTAACCAGTAACATGCAGCTTAATCAGTGGACATCAACAGTGTTTTTGCACTACGTGCATACTAATGCACACTTGCAGTCAAACAGAAATCAAGTCTTAGGAACTAGGGTCAAAACAGTTGATAGCATTTAAGTATAGTATAGAGAAAACTGTGCGGATATTTTATATTTACTGTTTCAGATTAAAGGGAGAGATCTATGGAGATATGAGATCAAAAAAATACATATATATAAATGTCCACCTTGAAGCTGTCACCTAAGACCTGTCCACAGCCCTGAAGTACCAAAGTAAAAGCTCAAATGTTCCCCTTTCTCTTGTGTTATATTTGATGTTGTATGTAGCCCTCTAGTGTTTATAACTAAACTATGCTGAAATAGAAATAAAAACATAACATATTGACAAAGTGCTCCAGAATTTATGATCTTGTAAGATCCTCTGAAATGCCAAATTACTGTTCATAATTAGAAAATATACATATACTGTTTAAATTCCAAAATTCATGGTTTAATTGTTACTGTTCCAATCCACCTATAATGACATAAACTCAGTAATCAATCATCGCCATTCCTCTCCTCTTCTCTCCCGGCAGGTTATTGCCGCTATGTGCAAATAAGATTAGCAGGTTGTATTTTCTCAGGTCTCTGCATTAAAACAGTAAGCCTGGCTGTGTATATAATTAGAGAGAGATTATGGCAACGCCACTGCCAACAACCATGGCCAACTGACATTTTGTGTGTGCATGTTAGTGGGTCAGTGTGAGCTGGCCACGGTTCTTGTGCAGTGGCCTCCCTATAATCTCTGCGTGTATCCGTATGTGTGTACAGGTCCACAGGTGATGTTTGAAGTGTAACAGAGCCAGGGTACCAAGTAATGAAAATATGCAGTCTCTGAAAAAAATGAATACAATTAACCAATATAGTTTTGTTTGTCATAATTTAACACCTAATAAGAATACAATCACTGATGTAAACACACTTGTAAAAGAAAAATGGCAGATTTCCATGATTAGGAGTGCGTTAATTTGCTTGCCAGTGGTAGCCCTTTGTTACTCCAGACTTTAAACTCAGTCATAGTGTAAACACGCAGCCCTGTGGACTTGGCAGATGTCTGTAGCTAGTATCTATCCTCCTGATGGCCCGAGTGTTTGACTGTGACTACATCGATATCCTGTTTATTCAGTCTGCATAGGAATAATCACTTCAGTAAATGTCTGATATTCTGCAGGATTTGTAGGTTTGTAGGTCAGAAGAGTTTTCCAACACTTTGTTGGTGTGGAATTCTATAGAATATTAACACGCTCACTTTCAAAAACTCTACAAGAAGTTTGCACATGCATACAAAGAACCTGCAAATGATGCAATGGATGTAAAGGGTTCTTCTCTAATCTGTTTGCTTTACTAATGAACTGAACAAAAAGGCTTCTAATCTGATGATGCAAGTCTCTTACTGCAGGATAACAATTTTTTAAATCACATTTACTGACATTCCTATAATAGCAATGCCTCCTACTTTTTTATTTTTAAAAAAGAGTTCAAGTTTAAATAATTTCCTGTTCGACATCACTTCTTTTTCAGCACTAACTGCAGAAATTCAGATACAATGACTTTTACATCACATTATTTTTCCATCTGCTTCCCATCACTCCACGTCGCCTGAAAGTTACTAAATAATAGAAGAATTATGTGTATTTTATTCAGCCATTGTTTACGCACAGTTTCACCTCAATTTTTGCTCAGAGCGCTTTTCTAACCGACTGAAGAATCACAGTGGTGTGCTGCTGCCTGTCCTAATAGACGCCTCACAGCTCGCCAGTCTCTCCTCTTGCAATTAGTTTTCATTGAATACTATTGATTTTTAACCCCTTTCAATTACATACACAAAAGTCAACCACCTAGATGTTTGTAGTCATTAGGAGCTCCTCTTTGTGTCCTCTCCAATACTAATTATGTCTGGCTACTGGTGGTTGTTATCTTCCCTGTTTGGAAGAAAGAAAAAAAAAACTCCAAAAGGAAAAAAATAGAATCACTACATGCACCAGTGGAGATCTGGGGTCTTGTTGTGTGCGTCTGTGTATGTGTGTGTCTGAGTGCATGGCTATCCTTCCACCATGAAGCCTATGGAGAATACACCTAATAAAATAAATATGACTTGGATGAAGAAAAAAGTAGTAAGTGTTTGTCCCTTGGCACATCGCTTTCAGAGAACGTAATGTATTGTATTTCTGTGTGGCTTGGCATTTCTCCTGCATTGTTAAAGGGATGTTCCCAGAAAAGTCTTTGTTGTATTTAATTCTAAATAAATCCTGACATTAAATGGCTATTTCCTCTAAACAGAATTTGAGGATTTATACTGAAATCTGTTTGAGGATAAAACAGGAAAGGAAAGGAAAGGAAAGGAAAGGAAAGTGCACTGAAGGAATTCTCTTAAAATACGTTTTATTTATATGGAGCCAATTCATAAAGGAAGCAATCTCTTTTTACATTATAAAGCAAAGGTGAAAATATTTGGCAGTACAAGTTCCAGTTATGGGCTCTTGTGGAGCAACATATTACAACCCAGGCTGATTTGTATTAACTGTACTCTGAATTGTCCACGCTTTCGCTCGCTCAGTGAAAACGTTGCAGATCAGAGCAAAAGGTTGCACAGGGTCTGTGTTTGCACTAACCTCTGTCCTATATTTACTCATCCTCTAAACAGGAATGCCATGCATATGTACAGAACAGATTTGGCTGGCATCTCTCAGTTGAATCATTATGCCCTTTCCTCTGCATGGCAGCAATTCAATGATAGCACCACAACAGGAAGTAAGGGGCATATAATAATGCAGAGATGCTTATTGAGTTGAAAGATGTGTGCAGGGAACCAACAGTGTTGAAATATTGTTGCTTATAAAAGAAGGGTGACTAAAGCATTGAAAACTAACATTGCTAAATCAGTTCATTGCTAGTGATTTACCTTGATCAGGGTTATGCTTGAAAAGACACCAACTTCAAATTTGATGGAAATTTTTACTGACGAGCATTTCAATTGACAGCACATAAGATATCTCACATTCTTGGAAACAATATTACTGTAAGGCCAGAATAGCAGCCTAGCTTTGATGCTAGTTTTTTGTGTTTTTAGTAATAATAGCATTACTTAAATTAGCTCATGTAACATGCTGTGCTTCAATAGAAGAGAGAAATTCGTGACAAGTAAAAATTAGTCCAAAACGGACCATCTGCCAAGCTGCTGTTATAGACGACAAAGAGCTCAAAAACACAAAACAACACTCTGAAAAAGGCTGTCAGCTGTAACTGTAATTTGGATTGCTTACAAGAGTCTAACAGGAAAAAAGCAGACTTGCTGTATATGTCTGATCGACAAGCAACTAAAATGTGGGTTTTATAATACCAGTGCAATGCCCAATCAGGGAGAATGTATCCCGTATTTTTGGTAGCTACATTTTACAGATGGTAAATGGTAAATGGCGTGTATTTATATAGCGCCTTTATGGTCCCTAAGGACCCCAAAGCGCTTTACATATCCAGTCATTCACCCATTCACACACACATTCATACACTGGTGATGGCAAGCTACGTTGTAGCCACAGCCACCCTGGGGCGCACTGACAGAGGCGAGGCTGCCGGACACTGGCGCCACCGGGCCCTCTGACCACTACCAGTAGGCAACGGGTGAAATGTCTTGCCCAAGGACACAACAACCGAGACTGTCCGAGCCGGGGCTCGAACCGGTAACCTTCCGATTACAAGGCGAACTCCCAACTCTTGAGCCACGATTGCCCCATGGCTCAAATGATGGCTCAAAAGTGTGTTACATGCAGAAATGCAGTGATTCACTTTTAGTAGAAACAAGGGCTAAAGATTTAGAACTTCTTTGATTGTCAAAAAAAACTTTCCCTGAAAGATTAGTGTGAAATCTTGTCATGTGTTCAAACTGTTTTATTTTACTATATTATTATGATTAATTTGGAGCCAAAACTGTATTTAAAGTCTGCACAACAGAGGAGTAGTTTCTTGGCACTTGTGAGAAAGATAATGTCTTTTCAAAAAGCTGGAACTTTATTCCTTAAATGACTTTTTACTGACTTAATTGACAGGCAACTCTATGTCACTGATCTTCTAGAACTACATTTATCAAAGAGACATGGATGAACTTTACTTTCTGATGCGTCCTGTTCTAAAGTTTTCAACCTTCTCAGTAAGAAATCATGGAATTACAGAAATCATGAATTTTGAGTAAACAAATACTGAAAATAAGATTTTTACATGTAGCACCCGTTGGAATTGCTCAACTTTACACTTTGGGTAAATAACTCATTGTGGCATAGTAACGGATTACGGCTATTACAAGCTTTATTTGTGCCTTTTCCGTGCACACTGACATAAGCATGCCGTCATTTGTCATCACCAAAGGTTAGCGTTCAGTTTTTCCTTTGACATCTCATTAGAATTGTTTATTTGACAGGTGTGCACATGTGTCCAAGTTACAGTTAGAATATATCATTTTGGAAAGGATAAGAAAACCCTTTTCCTTTGGATCAAAGTCAGAGAAATCCTCTAATTATGATGAGGTTCAGACTAGGTGTCTCACGCTTACTTTTCCTCCTGCTCCCTTGATCTCTCTGTCGCAGACTCTGCCATCTATCACAAAGTGTTCCTTTGATAATTACATGCCAAAATGACTTAAAACTCCCCTGCTAGGTGTAAGGCATTACAGCCTGAATGACATGCCAACTAACCCTAAGGACTTTTAACAAGGTAAGTCAGGAGTGTGCCATGCAGTCACTCACTCCTTTGCAGAACTGCTCTGCAACTTCTAATTACAGACTTTTATAATCCTCCGACTCGTTATTTTGACTAAACAAGTTCACAATGAAAGCCACTGTGGCAGTCTGCCATCTCTTTTGCTTTTCTCCCTTTCTATGACTCTGATTCTGTGTGTCTGTGTGTGTTCTATGGGTCTATGCGTGAGCGAGGAAACGTGCAGACATAAAGTAAGGTAGAGACAGTCTGCCACTCAGTGAAACAGATAATTAATTGATGTACAGCAGACTGGAGATTTATTTATTTATATAAACAGATTCACTGGGCAGGGAGGATACTGCCTTTGTGTTTGTCAGGCGATGGAAATGAGACTTCAGGAGAAAGGGGCAGAAAGGAAATAGAATGTTGATAGGCCGAATGCCAAGCCACAGAGTCTCTGGTGAGTTCCTCCATGAGACACTGTGTGTGTACACTTGTATGTGTGTGTGTGTGTGTGCGCATGTGGGCGCAAACCCCCAGAACAAGCCAGCAGAGCCTGAACATTTGGCACTAGCAGTTCATGTGTTAAATGTGGGCATGGTTGTCAGCGTGTATAGAGGTGTGTTGAACTTGCTTAGCATGTCCCATGGACACTTGCACACTTTGTATACTTTTAAACAGCGTGTCTGAGTTATGGAGGCCTCGCACAAAGACACACACACACACACACTTGCGTGTCCCATCGCTTCAGTCTAAGCAAAGCATACTGGGAAGTGGTTTCGTGTTTATGTCTTTCAAAGATTGTGTTTGATCTCACTGGTTCGTTCTTTGTTTTTGTTCAGCTAGGCAGTAGCAAAAAAAAAAGAAACTTATAGTAAAAAATATATTTGTGAGCATGTTATATTTGTCAGCTACATAGGTAGATATTTTAATAATATCATGGTCACTTTTATTTGATATCATTAAAGCAGCTTATGCATTTTTTGTGCGCATGATCTGATAATAGTCAATTGCAAGGGCTTCAGCAGTCTTTACTGAGTTTAAGCTACTCGCCATTTCCTGAAGTAGCTGCTACTGTAATATTTCTATTAAATCTATTTGCTTTGCCTGCTGTTTTGCAGTTTTTGTAATGTGGACTTCTTGCATTTAGCTGCAAAAGAAAATTAATGTTAAAATTTATATTTTTTTTTTTTGATTAGTATTCCTGGAAAACAGCAGCATTCCTAGTAGTAGATTGAACCACACAAAGTCAGTATTAAGTGCTTGAGTTTAGTTTAAGGTTAGGCTTTGAGTACTAATGCCACCTTGCAATTCAGTCTCTCTTCAGAGTGAATTTGAAATCCAAATACCTCAGATACCTCTAATGGGATGGGAAGAGGTTTACATTGAGCCTATCAAATCTAAGTAGTATATAAAGCAACAGTGACCTCTGTGGTTTGAAAATAGAATTACATAATTGGAAGTTGGATAATCTGAATTAAAACCTGGCATTCGGTGTCCAAGCTGGTCAAAGTGTCATAACTGTAGCATAATCTTTTTAACATCTTTTTAACATCTACTTTTATTTTATGGAATATCTGAATATCCAAACCATGAGACAAATGTATATGCAAACTGGTTTAATAGTAGCTAGATGTTTATATTGAAGACTGTGCCTTAAAAGATAAAAAGTAGGAGGCAGATTAATTCTTGTGTCTCCCTGTTTGTGCATGTGTGTGTCTCAAGGAAATCTGCATCACTGTGTCTTCCTGTCCATCTCCCATCCGACATTCAATCTATAGAATCTGCCTCTTTGTCTGTCAGTTTGACCATCTCTCTGTCAATCACTGTGCTTTATTTGTGCATGTTTCTGTGTGTGTATGAGGCACAGAGAGAGAAAGAAACTGCCTGTCAGACTGTCTATCTGTCACCAGTGATACTAGCAGTTTGCTGGAGGGGAAACATCTAGATATTTCTGCTTGACCGTACAGCTGCCCAGCCAGAGATGGCCTCTTTTCCGGCTTGGCCCCTGTGCGGACAGCTGTGTGTGTGTGTTTGTGTGGGTGTGTGTGTATAAGTTAGACAAAGCAAGACAATGTGTGTTGGGTTGGACAGTGATTTCAGAATCTGTTTCACCCTCAGGTGACTGTCAAGCTGTCAGAAAAGCAGGTTTGTTCCAGCTCAAGATGTACCTCAGCATGTTTATATTTGCAGTTATTTTCCCCTTTGAGTGCTAACATCTTGTTGACAACGCTGTACACAGAGAGGCTGAACAGGTAAATAAGTCACACAACTCTTCAGATCAGTTGGAGTGTTTCCAAAAAATGTGGGATTAACAAGACAAGAGGAAATATATTTTATTGTTTGGGGGATTTTTCTGTGTGCCTGAAAGAATGTGTGCACATTATTTGTGGTATTTTTTAAAAAATAGGCAAAGTTTTAATAAGTGAAACACCATTATAGTTGTTAAAATAAAACATTTTAGCCACCATAGTGTAAAAGGAAAACAAAAATCAAGCACAAGTCATAGGGGTGGGATGGGTTTTACTTTTACCTTAAAAGGAATAAAAGACAAAAATGTTGTAAAGCCTTTTTTCTGCTTGTTATGTGTATACAATGAAAACTATTATAGTTATTTCAGAAGAAAAGTTCATGTTTAATCCACCGGAATATGTTCAGACTGAAGGATGAGACCAAACCGCACTGCAGATGTATAAGCATTATATCTGAACTATCCATGTGGTTTATCACTCTGCAGATAATAATGAGCCTCTTAGTTTATCATTGTACACAAGACAATCTACTCTGTTCATTGTCTCCTCTCCCTGCGTGAGTGCGTCCTACAGATCATTTTACTGATCCCTCCAAGGACAAAGTGAGAAAAGGCCCCTTTCTCACAACACCTATTACCTACTGTGCAGTGATAACCATACAGCAAACAGCAAAGAATGAACACCAAATTTTCTGGCATGAGAAAAGCACGAGTTCAGTCAAATAACAATGCAAAAATGTCCATTTTTATGATCCAGGATTGTAATGAATGAGAGCATGTGAGATTAGCGTGGGGTTTTGTTCAAGCCTGTTATCAAAGAAGAACAACAATGAAAGATGGGACAGGCTTGCATGAAACACAAGTTTTTGTTTTTGGGGGATTTTCAAAGCCTTCCCTGAGTTTTTTTTTTTTTTTTTTGGGTGGGGGGGTGAACAATCGCCCCAACGCAGGTCCTTTGTTTCTGGATGGGTATAAATTCAAGTGGCCGAATGTGTCTGTTGTTTGAGATTTCTGGCTCTCAGCACTCATCATTTCCCACAAGATAGGTGATCAAAGATAGAGACAACAGGATGCCAAAGACATATCACAGAGAATGTGAGGATTTACATCTGCACTCCTCAAAAAAACAGAAGCATTTACAATGGAGCTCCAATGGGCCCCTGTGGACTGAGCAGAAATGAGTGAGTGTGTATGTGTGCGCGATGGATTTCCAGCTCCAAATCACTCTCCTGTTATTATTTGCTATGTGAGAAAAACCTATGGGAACATCAACAGAAAAGGCAATATCAACAATTTCACACAAAGGACCAAATAACAGAATTACGTGTTCAAAAACCTCTGTGTTGGATGAAAACAAATGCGTATGCACAGCACCACATCAGTAAAGCTACACAAACTTGCACAAACACACAGCAGGCACATGCACATCACATGCAATCACAGAGCATGGAAGGGATTACAATATTTTTCCCCCTCAGCCAGATTAGACAAGATCAAATTATTTCCCTTCTGTGATGCCAGTTTTCTGCTGTCTAATGCCGGCTTTTCAAACAACACAAGGTTTATTGTGGGCAGTGCATAATACAGCAGATTTCAAATTCCTGTCAAATGCGGTGTGACAGAATACACTAGCTCTTCCTCGTATTCAGCAGGAGGAGGCCCGCGCAGGCCACTTACACTGGCTGCAGCTAAGCTGTTTATGTCCCCCATTCAGCAGTTACACAGGGCGGCGAGTGTAAACACAACAGTATCTTTTTAATTGTGCTGTTTCAAGCCTCGCTTCTCTGTTGAATTAGAGAGCAGACCACTCTGTTTCTCCCCGAGTCTAGCAGATTAGGGCCCTCGCTGTAAGGAAATGCCGGGGTGGCTCAGTTTGGGTTGTCACCGAATCAGCTTAAACTTCCCTCAGCGAGCATGGCGAAGAGCGATAACAACCATACG
The DNA here is from genome assembly GCF_001858045.2 of Oreochromis niloticus. Taxonomy (NCBI): domain Eukaryota; kingdom Metazoa; phylum Chordata; class Actinopteri; order Cichliformes; family Cichlidae; genus Oreochromis; species Oreochromis niloticus. The sequence goes on along the minus strand of NC_031976.2, from coordinate 9,331,843 downwards.
CTTGTTTGCGGTGCAGATGCGGCAGTAAGGGTGACTGGGTGAAGGCATTGTGCGTATATGTTTGTATGTCCTGCAGACTTTTCTGCTTGTTGTCCCTATATTTGTTAGAAAGCCAGAGATAAGGAGTGAGAAAAGGAAAGTGAGATACATAGGTAAGTGAGTATACCTGTGTATGCACAAGTGTGTGATACAAAGGGACTGAAAGACTATGAGAATGACAATGCCTATAGAAAACAGAGTAACATGTAGCATTATGGTAAGCCCTAGAAAACCGAATCTGATGGTCTCAAGGAAATTTCTCTTTATTATTTAGTGGTCAACTACAATCCTCTCTGAGCATTAGCCAGGCACATGCAGGATTCTACACTACATGTTCAATAACTTGCACATATACACATGCAGACAAATGTATGGAATATGGCACACTGCCAGACAGTAATTGAATACTTTTCACAAGTTTAAACACATGCAACTATTTGACCATTTTACTACTGGATTTAGAAACATTTCGAATGCAAAGATGCATTAAGCAGGAAAAGAAATAACATCAATTCCACCAGCTTTATATTTGATTCCATTTATAATACTCAAAAAGTTAGACAGGTTTCCGTTGGTCTCAAAATAAGAGAATGAGTTTCTGCTTCCTCTCCTCCCACTCTCTTGGCTCTTCTGATTCGTTTATTCATTCCCTGGAAATTTAAAGAGATGATTGGCAGATTCTCACTGCGCATATCCAGTTTTCCTTTATTAGGTTAATTGGTGATTCAAGGTGGATAAAACACTGCACAGCGCATAGAATATAGTGCTGTTTGATGATGTAAAATAAATAAATAAATAAATAAATAAAGATGGGAAAATTTAATGTGTATGTCCATATGATAGTCAAACTCTTCCCACACACAAACTCTCACAAACTTGTCTGGAGGCAACCAAGTCAAACTCACGAATCCCCTCTTTCTAACAATATGTTTTGATTGTTTCTCATGAACAACTGTGTAATTAAACCACTCTGAAACCAGATGACTCTTTTAGATACACCCTATCCTTAATTCTATATGTGTGTAACTTGAGTCTACAACTACAGCCAAAACACAGCAAATGTCCCATAAACGATTTGTACATTTAATTGACAAAACCCTTGTTGTCAAAGCAAATTTGACAAGTGTTACCAGTGGTAATCATTCATTATGTTAATTTAACACCTGATTCTTACTCAAACCTAACTGGAGGTGTTTAAGGTGTTTAATGAAACAATACTGTCAGGCACTAACTCAGCTGAAGGAGTGGAGACCCCACAAACAACTGACAGAGAACGGCTAGCTGAAAATGATCTGTCACAAAGAAAAGGCAATTTTAAGTGGAGGGTAAATGATTAGCACACTGCTTTGCAAGTTGACAAAGACAGCCTGGATATGTTACTTGACACAGTTTTAACAAAATCTCAGAAGTTTTCTTAGACCCCAAATTTGTAAGTTCTCCTCATTACACATCTGCTCATCCAGCATCTGTTTCTCCCAACCATTAAAAACTTGGTTGCAATGCATTTTTTATTGTACCATGTGCTTTTGTAGAATGATCAGCTGGATTTAAATTGGTTAGGACGTGTAGGTTTTAAAAATTTAAATGTTGTCTTTAAAAGATGGGGGCAGGGATATAACCCTGGCAGTTGAAATGAGGTCTATACACACTGAAGAAATTAACCTTTTCTCTATTTAAGACCTGTAAAGAAGTGAAACGTAAGTTGTTGTCTAACATTCAAGAAAGAAGAGGGGGAAGGAGATTGAATAAAGGGCAGAAGAGCATTATGAAGCAAGTGCTTTTATGTTAATTGAACTTTTTTTTTTTTAATTCACAATTTAGGTTTTAGGGGAGGTTTGTGTATGTAACACTATGACACTGTGTGAGCCATGACCATTTTGATTACCATTTATGTTACTCTCACTTGGGATCCAAACTAGAGGGGCTGAATACACACTATGACTGGCATTACAAGGAGTTTGATCTTGACTGGTCTACAACACAGTCAAGATCAAACGGAGCAAATACAGTTAGTAAAGTAGGTTGCCACCGTTTCTGTCTAGCTATTGGTAGAATTTTTACAGCTTTAATCTGGGGGTTTTGAGAAACAAACAATTATGTTATCCTCTTCAACTGACCCTTTCTATTAACGTTCTAGAGAGGAGAGACTGATAACATTTGCTGCCCATCTCCAAATTTAACGTTATTGTTTTATAACACTGGTCTTCAAAAGATATTTTTTGTGTGCTGCTGAGAACATATGAGCTCTTTATCTACTGCTTTACTGATTTCAGATAATGGAATCCAGTTTAAGCTGTATGTTTGAGCTATATATCACTGATGTCTTGACATTTTTGAAAATCAATATAATATATAAACACAATGTCTGAAATTGTAACTGTTTGCCACTAAAATTGTTTTTAATGTGTTTATTCTGAAAACAAACCAGAAGATGATGCCAGAGATAGAATAAAGCACATTTCTGTCAATTTAGCTCAAAATAAAGCAAATTTTGACAGCACTTACTTTTACACTTGTGCTCCATATCCATGTCTCTTTGAAAGAACCAACAAAAGTTGGTTTTCTATCACTTTTATATCGTGATGAAATCTTTTACAATGTTCATCGCTGACATCGCAAAGATTTGGTGGAAAAAAAGTCAAGATGAGAATGTAAAAAGTGCTTCCTCAGTGACATTACTGCAATTATTAGCTGATAGCATGTTGCTTTTAGCATGTTATCTACACGTTCAGCATAATTCTCTGTTCTTTCATTGCTAATACAATTATGGAGAACCTGAAGGAAAACTGAAGCCAGATTCAGCTGGTTTCAGTTTTCCTTTTGAACTCACCGTCAAGCATTTATTGATGGATTTCGGGACCAACATAAACACCTTTTTTCTTAAATGATGAAACACACTGCCATTTCTGTCACATCATCCAATACTTAAAACTTCATAACTAAAAAATGAATCATGCTAGACGAAAATGTTTTTTTAGATTTGGAGTCAGCAAGTGAAATTTATTAGTACAGATGAAAGAATGCCAGCAAAATGGTTGCTGAATTGAATTAAATTAACAATAGCTAGTCACTACCCTAACGATAGCTAAACAGACAGCTAACATAGCTATCTGTTAACCGCTAACAGCTATAAAGCTAATGTTGACCTGTCCACCAGCCGGGTTGAGATATATGATAAATGATTAATACTGACCTCTCAAATTGACACTGAACGTTCAGTGTTGAGTGAACTCTTGTTCATGTGTTCAAATGCTAGTGAGGCAACAGACTGTGAGTCTGCCTGTGTGACAGCTGGAGGAGGCCAAGATGGCGCTGTTAATACTGATACTGTTGCAAATGAGTATCTATAGTAATTTTGGAATCTGCATTTTAAATTACAATATATAAACAATGTTTTATAGACATACCCACCCTGTATTCTGACTATCACAGAACATGCGTTCTACTGAAACCTTAGCAGTATATGGAAATAGTTATGGATATTAAGATTTTCAGCTTGTCTGATTGCTGCTCTATTTTATATCAGTTGGGCTGGGGAAAAGTTGTTGTAGATGAAAAGCAAAAACATTTGTGTCAAGCTCACCTGTGTAGATCGTAAAAAGGAAAAAAAAAACAACCTTAGTTGCCTTGATTGTTAAATGTCATAGATAAGATATCCTGTCAGTTAGAAAAGATGTTTTAAAATACATATATTCCACAGAAAATTGAATTTTCTTTTAATAATTTCAAAGGCAAGGCAAAAATCCAGTCTGAGGAGCACTGAGGTGATGCCTATTAATCCCCGTCTATTCGACAGCAGCGTTGGAAAAGGTAGAATTGTGAAATGACAAGCCTTAAAAAACGCGAATGAGCACACTTGAACGATTTCAACTACAGCTCCCCTCAACCATGCCTGTGGTTTTGAAAAGGAGGCGAGTATGGTGAATTCTGTCTGTAGAGTGATGCAAAGTCAAGTGGACAGGCAGGTAATAGGAGGGAGAGGTGGGGAAAAAGAGACAGGCATGGAGCAATCATGAAAATGAATGCAAATGGAGGCAAAGGCAGCCATGGGAGGTCCAGGAGCATGGAGAAGGATGTACTTTAAAAAGATCTGTTCAAAGAGCAAAGAGGCCTAACCTTTACTTGAATCGAATGAATAATTGGAATAAGCATACCAACTTACTCTGTCATTTTCATGAACATCAAATTTCTAAATACAAGGCGTGGTCATATCTTAATATGTCCTCCTTTATTTAAGCAGATAATACACATCAAATTTCCAGCTGAGTGCTACAACTAATTTATCCTGGAATTTATAGATCAGATCAGATGATACAGTGGAATCACTTCTGCAGTGAGTGGGCACATACATTTTCAATGCCGTATTAACAGTAGAGACCTTTGAGAGATGAATCCAAAGTAATATCATATTATTATTATTATTATTAGCCATTATGTTTTTACCAAGCATGCAGTCATTTTAAAACTTTTTCTTCACTTCCGTGGAAAAATGTGCTCCACCCTTCACTCCATTTTTGCTCCCTTCACATTGCTTTCTGTAGCTCTTCCTGCTTTCAATCCATGCCCACAGTTTCTTCCAGTTCCTTTCCTCTCTATCATCCCATTGACGTTTCCCCTTGGCTTTCTCACTTGTATGCCTGCCCATTCCCCTCCCTACGCTCCCTCTTCCACACAGTGTGGATGTAGGGTAGCAGCTTTTCTGCTCAGTCGTCCCAGACTGACAAGTACCTTAAAAAACACTGTCAGTTTAAAAACATGACGTCCCGTGACCTTCCCGGCATCCCACACCCCTGCCCGATAAATTAATGGAAATATACATCAAAGCTGTGAGTGTGTCTATATACGTGCATGGATGGGCTGTTTTCATTCCTCAGTGTGTGGGTGGGAAAAATGACGCTGATGAATATATATTACTCTTGGGCCATTCAATTGTGAAGTGCCTAAAACAGCCCAAGGTGTGTCATTTGCATTAGATGTGCGTGTTATGCATGTACCTAAAGTATGTGTTACCTTTTACAGATCTTTTAGCATTTTTTTTCTTTTACTATTATGATTATGATTATTATTATATCTGATGCACAACTTTAAGTATTTTACTGTTTATGAACATTTCCAGTCTGCTCATTGCAATAAAGACAAAGTCCAGGTTGTGTGTATTGTTTGCACTTCTTTAGAGTTTGATGACTTTCCTAATAACTTTGAAGACTACGATGGTAGGAACCAATGTGCTGGCAAACATCATTTCTCTCCCTCTCTCTTATTTGCCCTCTTCCTCTGCACCACAGGTCCTGGATTTCCAGCAGCTTTGAACATCTCAGCTTGTGGTTTCAGATTAATAAAACAGGGAATTAATTAATTTTGGATGAAACCTTCACAGTTGGGGACAGGTTGTGCCTCATCAAGGCCTGTATTATTGACAAGACTAAAAAGCTGCAGTTCCCCAGGAACCAAACTGTTATAGCCAGACACCCTGAACATTTCTTCCATAAAGATTGCCAACTGTACAAAAGTAAAGAATTGATAGTTAATCGAACATACTTTCAGTGGCTTAACATGAAAGGAAATATATTTAATATGAGTAGGGCCTGTCATACACTGTTAGCCTTGTACTGTGGACGAGTTCAAGAAAGTTGTGATGAAATACTGATAAGATATGAAGATTCACCTGGGAGGAAGTATACATTCACCAACTAATTTCAGAATATATTCTTTTAAAAATAAAATTAATGATTTTTTCATGAATCAGTTGATTTCTTATGTACAGCATCTTCCACAATATGGCTTCCATAAGTAATGAAAAAAAGATGACAGAAGCAGTTTTTCATAAAAGTTCCCAAGGAGAGAAATCTTAAATTTACTCTCCCCAAAGCTACTACAGATTTTCTGTTTTAGTCCAATAAAGAACATGAATGATTATAAATTGTGACAAAGCACTGAATTCTTTCACTTTAGTTCCAGTACAGCTAGGGCTACATTTGTCCTCCTTGATGTGTGACATCTGTATGTAGAAGCATCATGTGGTTCCATTTAGTTGTTTTCTCTTTGGTGACTATATTTTGTCCTTCCAAGCAGCTTGCCATGAAAAATTAAATGGATGCTAAGTGACTAATGCACTTTTTCAGTTGTGTGTTGAGACAATAAAAAATTAACAACAGAAATAATTAATTTTGATTGGTGCCAACAGTACTGAGAAACTTATGTTGTGCCCTGATAAGTAATTTATACCTCATGCAAATTCTCCTCTTCACTTACATGCAAAATAATGTCACTTCTATGTTGTATAAATTCTGAAAGACTTTTAACTTATGTTCCACCATGTTGTGATTACAATATGCCCCTGTGCACCTCAGCGTGGCTTTGAAATTTTATTTGCTTTTATTTTAAAGTTCTACCCAGTCATCTAATATGCATTTAACCAGAGGTAAACATGCATCCTAAGCAGGATTTCATTTTGTAGCTATTAATTCTTACCTTTCTCCCTGGCATGGCTCATTGTCACACCACTGTAAACATCTCTCCTTTTGTTTTGCTGTCTGCTACGTAGCATATCGCTACCAGCACTGCACGCCTTAAATTTAACTGTCATTTAGCCTAATGCGGCATCCAGTTCCTCTTGTTTACATGATGTTTGCCTAGAACTACCACTGTTTGTCTGTTTCCTAAAGTGATTCAACAAATAGAGCCAATGTTACAACAGTACCTAAAGTACTTCTGTGTCTTTACAAGAAGAACAACACTGTATCCCATCTAACTGTGACTTTTGTTTTTAAAGGTTAATATGATCATGATTTCAGGCTATACACTAACTTTTTGCTGTGTTTAACACAGGTTGCTTCACTTGTGTGCTGCAGTCTACAAAGCTTTCACATAAGATTAGCATTTCATTTATTTATTGTAAAGACACATCAAAATGATATCCAGTTTGGATTTTCGGTATTAACCTTCATGCTTTCCAGCAGCATGGTGGCATCATGGCTAGCACTGTTGCCTCACAGCAAGAAGGTCCTGAGTTCAATTCCACCATGAGGGTGGGGTCTTTCTGTGTGGCGTTTGCATCTTCTCCCTGTGTTTGCATGGATTCTTCTCAGATCCTCTAGCTTCCTCCCACAGTCCAAAGACATGCTCTTAGTTAATTGGAAACTCTAAATAGGTGTGACTGTTAGTGGTTGTCTTTGTCTATGGGTTAGCCCTGTGACAGACTGGCGACCTGTCCGAAGTGTACCCTGCCTCTTGCTCTAGCGACCCTGAAAAGGATAAGCGAGTGGATGGACGTTCATACTTTCCATTGCTTTTCACTACTGGGCAAGGCGATACAAAGTAAATACAAACGAAATAGAATAAAATAAAGAAGCAAACAATGTTATTGCAAAACAGTAACTTATATTTCATCCCAGTTTAGCCTCCAACAAATTAACACTCACACATTCAAATATAAAAACTAAGTCAACCCATTTGAATTACTGAGTGTACTCACGCACACACAAACAGCCACAGATTCTTCTCTGCCCCTCGTGATCCTCTTGTTATCCCCGTATGGCATCTCGCTGAATGAGTGAATCCATCCTGACAACAAATGGGATATGAGACAAAGAATATGTTTCCCTTCACTACACCCATATTACTAATAGATAGACTGTTGGGTTGCATAGCATAAATACTTTAACCACGTCGCCTCCATTTGTAACAGTGTGGCCCAAACAGATTCAAACAGGAACATATTAAATATAAATTGGCATTTTATAATGGCCTTTTGTGTGTGACTATGCGTGTGTGTGTGTATCTGAGAGTGTGTTGTTTGGACTCTGGTCATGTTCAGCAGGGACACTCCAGCCCTTGCAGACTAAGTAAATTGAGGAGGAAGACAGACAATGTTTTTCTGTGGGGATTTAAGTTGTGATGGCAATAAGCTGAATCAGGTCAGTACAAGAGAGATGTCTGTTATCCAGACAAATTTCTCCCTAGTAAAACACTACACATCCACATAAATAAATAGCCATCCATCCACCCACATATGCACAAATGTGGTAATTTCATGGGGAAGTACACATCAAAAAGTGCCATATCAGTTTAAATTAAAGGTCAATTAAAAGGCATTAAAAAGAGCAGATTTAAAACTTTATGAGATTATATTAGCACTGCACCAAGTCAGACACAGGCAGATTCTGATAGAAGCAAAAACAAATACTTGCATGTCTTGTAAAATAAAACAAATCAATGAAGAGTAAGCACCAAAGAAAAACTTAGGAAGCATGCTAGGGAAAAAAATAAAACCTGCATAATGGTAGGAAGTAATGCTTATCACGAGAGAAGCACTAGTTAGCTGTGCAAATGCACAGAGCATGTAGACCAGAAGCAACGTGGTTTCTTGGAGCTTGTACTACACTCCTGTTGGACATCATGTCAACCCAGAGCTGATCCATCACGCTCAGACACGCACACACTCTAGCTGTGAAGCTCTGACCACAGATCTGTCATTGTAAAGGCTGTAGAACATCTTGTCTGTCTAACACACACACTACAGCTAAACTGCTGTACGACATCTTAAATCACAGGTCCATCATTGTACTGGGGGAAGAACATCTAGTCTGTCTTGTTACAAACCTAAGACAGCAAATTGAGGCAATTATGGCTTTGTGGATTACAACACGCAAGTATAGAGGCTTAGGAATTTTTTCTTTGGCTTGATTATATTGGCTTAATTTGTGTCACACACCGATGCTTAGTGACCTAATTACACAGATATGAAAGTATGTACATTGTAAAACAACTCACCACTCTTATTTTCAGAAAACAGGTTTTTATACAGTACAGAAATACACATTCACTACTAGCACAATAATAGATGCATAAAAACTAACATGGAAGCAATTAAAAGCTCTTAAGCTGCTGGGTTGTTTTTTTTTTAAATGGATGTGTACTCTTAGACATTTACTACTAATGCAGTCACTGCTCTGTTATTGGTGCAATGCCAAGATTTGCATTATTTTAAAATACAAATTTTGTGTTTTTGTTATTTGCTAAATGTCTTTTGAGCACCTTCAAGTCCCTAAGGATTGGTGATTTTAACATCTGTTAGTAGGAAATAACCTCTTTCGTTTTCAGGAAGGATTGTTAACATATAAAAAACACAGAGGAAAAGAACACTGATTTTCTAAAGACACAAAACTTTTGCTTACAGTGTCAACATCAAACAAATTTTGCTCACACCTTCCTGTATTGGCACTGAATCATATACTGTTGAAAACTTGTAAATCCTATTTTTAATCCCCAGAAGTTCTGTTTAACCCTATTGTTTAACCTAGGTTGCCTATTTTATTTATTTTTGAGTCGATACATTTATCATCAGAAAAACATCCTACCTCACAGTCATAAAGTCCTAATCTCAACATTTCACTAAGTCCCATATTGAGCAAGCATTAACTTGATCCATTAAAACAAAGTTTCAGCTCATCATGAAGAATTCATATTTCTGAACATGATTATTATTTTAAAAACATCAAAATACTTGGGGGGAAAGAGACAAAGGTCAGGATGAGTGAAGAGACCAACAACAGACCTTAGGAATATTAAAAATAAAAAGACTGACAGAAGGAAAAACTACCAGTCCATCTCACTTCACCAGTTCAGATACTGTCAGCCCTTGATTTTCAGATAATCTTCTTATCCTCTTCTTTGTGATAAGTGGACATTGACTTGCTGTTGCTCTCTGTCTATTTGTGAGGTGCCTTGTGTGACACACACATACACGCACACACACACACACACACACACACACATACACTTGCACACACACTCATGTAGTGAGGTACACAAAGTTTGACCAAAAGCATATGTACAGATGCGCATACATAGCTGTCAAGATCACAAATTCATCTTTGGGTTTTCACCATCGATGGACAATGTTCTACTTTCTCTTGCTTACAGACACAAACACTAACATGCATGTACACACATATATTCTGGAGGATAGCTGAGCACCCAGGGGATGGATAGCATCACATGTGAACAATTTACACACCAACTGACTGTTGTAATGTATCTCAGATGCTTTCTCTCCATCCTAGAGCAGCTGTGAGAGATAGAAAGATATTCAAGATGGTTCTGCTAATGGATCAAGAGACAAATGGGGCTTTAAAAGGGATAGCCGCTTCGCAGGAGTGTGCACAGAGGAGATAATTATATGACATATTCTTTGTCTGGTGATTTTTATCCATTGCCATTTTTTATTAGCTCCTTTGAAAATTTATTCTGAAACTGTAGGAGTGCAATGTATCACAGTGTATAGCACATGTTTTATGACATTTTCTTTGCCGAGTGATTTTGTCATAGTTGGCTGTCATCATAAACAGCCATAAAAAGAGTGCATCCACTCTGTAACTTATGTTAGCAATGCACGTTCATTATTAAGCTTTAGTGACTTGCTAAATTTGAAAACTCTTCTTTCTCTTGGTAGGAAAGCATAAACCAGAAACTACAGTGACTCTCTCCCACATCACAGTCACAGAGTCTGAAAACACTATTTTATAAAAGTTAAGGTTTTATAAAGGTTAAAGTTTGGAATATTCAGAGTCCAAAAATCTTGGATTCTGAAAATTGGTTCCAATTCAGTGCATTACTATTTATAGAGGTTGTGTGTCACACATCACATGAACAAAAAACAAAAAACAAATGAAAGAAACCCTTACATTTATATAATATACATGTCAGAAAAAGGCTCTTTTGTCTATTTGTATAGTAATCGAATGTATTTATGTATTCAATATATAGACATCATGAGCTTCTCTATCTTTAAGCTGTGTCTGTGAGAGAGAGAAAAAGAATGGGCGAGAGAATTAAACCATTAATCAAATGTTATTAATGACTCACCCATATGCATGTGCTGGACAATTAACCGTTCACAGGTGAATGCAGCTGATAGGCGCTTTGCTTTCTGTGGGACAAATTGAAAGAACTTTGATAAGATCAGTGGCATCCCTCTTTTTTCTATACTCATTCATTCTCATCGGTTTTTGTTTTTTTGGGGGGGTTTTTGTTTTTTTTCCCCTGTTCTCCACTGGGTGCTCGCCTTGCTTTGGTTATCAAACTATCACCAAAATTTGCTTGCCCATCTACCAAAGCAGAAAACGGGAAAGCGAGCAGACCAGAAAGAGAGAGGGAAGAGCCTAATTACTTTAGACTCTTCCAGTGTCAGGTCATTAATAAATCCTAGTTATCTTCCCATGATGCCCAGCCAGGAGCCTCCCCCAGCCATATCTTCTTCTTATCTAGTATAAAATATTTGGGAATTTTTCCTCTAAAAATAATTCAAGATTTTTGTCTTGGCTGGATAATAAGAAAAGGGAAAAAAAATCCCAAGGACCATACAGGAGATATTCATGGCATAATGGAAAAGCTCCACTAAGTGTGTGCGCTTGTGTTTGTATGATTCCATGTGCATGTCTACATGCACGTGTGTGTTCCAGGTGGATAAATGTGCTAGAATTACACTTGCCTTAGCTTCATAAACATTGATGGATCTGGGCAACCTGCAAATGCAGATAAGGAGTGTGGAAAAATCACTGGGGCAGTATTTTTACTTCTTGGCCAATGTATATTTAAAAAGGAGTATATATGTGTGGGTTACATATGCATTACTTACTCTTTTGCCAACATACATCAATGACAAGCAGGGAAAAATGAATAGTCAATAATAGCATGGTGGGGTTGTCCCACGGAGTCCAGCCATTCATATTTTACACCTGCCTCTATCAAATAGAAATAGTAACGTGATATGCAGTTCATTTCCTGTGGTGTAACCTCTCTGGCCTGTTTGCTTGGGAGTCTGGTAGATGGAAAACAGAGCGGAGAATTTGTAAATCAGGTTGGGTACACGGGGCAACAATGTTTTTTACCTGCTATCATCTGTCTAGCTACAAGGCTGAAACTAAGTTTACATTTTTATCCATGGCCAACTATATCAGTGCCGACAACTGCTCTCTGTTCTTGCAAGGGTAAGAGAGGGCAGTTGCTTCATAGTGGTTATTCATGGCTGTCATGCAGAGTTAACTTGATTATAATATTTTTTGGTTTGTCTTAATGAAGTAATATTATACCAGTTCAACCATCTGGCTTGTTTCCAAGCCATGGTCTTCAAGTATCACAGTTAAGCACACAGAATGTGCATGTGTTGAGCATGTATAATGTCCCTAAGCTTTCAGATACATCCCATAATACCCAGTTATTATTATCTTCATCTCTCCCTTCTGATGACAGATCATTTCCAGCTGCTTTGAAACAGTAGCACCCTCTGCTGTGTACAGACCTCTGATCACACAAGAGCTGTATTCAGTGGGAAATTGAGAAACTGAAATACTGGATCACAAAAGACACAGTTCACTCAAAAAGTCTCATGTCTGATCAAATACATACCATTAGAGCACTCAGCAGAGAAAGAAGGAGGGCTGGCGAGTTCAGACAAAGTGTCCGAAGAGAAGGCGAACAGGTATCTCTTTGTGTTCAGTGAGCAGAAATATATTGAGTCTATTTCACTTAGAGGTAACACATAATTGAACATTCAACTAATAATAGTATATTATTTCTTACTTTTATATTCAGTTGTATTCATGTATAACCTTACTATTCCTTCAGCATGAACAAATATAACCTCTAAACTTTGGATGTTGGATAGACGTGCAGATCATGGCACTGTGTCCATCGGTCCATGACAAATTCTGGACATCTATACGACATCCAAACTACATCCACGATTTGGACACCCAACCATGACCCAACTTGGGCGTCAATATGGCGTTCAACATTTTAATTTTTGACTGGATAATTTTTTGGGACGTCATGTGGATGTCTATGATGGGTGCAGGAAATTTACATGATTAATAAATATTGTTTTTTTTATCTACAAATATCAACATTGTTGTTATCACATGCTTCATATGAATATGGATTATTTATAAAACAACACAATTTCTTATGTCTTTATAGATTATTGATTTATTCAGTACATCTGGGGGGTTTTGTTATTTTAAATGTTCCTGTTTTTCTTTTACTGGTTTATATATTTTAATTAATCATCTGATTTTTTCATAACCAGGTTAAAATTGTCATTTATTAAAATGTGTTGAAATATTAAAAATATTGAAATCTATGTTAAAATATAAAATAACAATAGTTATAGTATTAATAAGTTTAAAAGAGTATTTGCATTATATATGGTTCATTTTTACAAGTATCCTGTTTTGTTTTGAAGAGCTGATTGTAAGAGGAAGTAAATGTGGTTGTGTTCGATAGCAGGACTAAAAAGGTTGTGCAAGTGTGTATGTATGAACTGGGCTATCTGCTCGGCAGTTGTTGTTGATGCGCACATTTTGCAAGCTACCTGTGAGAAACTGGGGACATTTCTGCTCGAAATTCACCGTGCAGCTGCTCATTTTTGTTTTAGCGTCAAGACCCTGTCCCATCTTGGAGATGTCCACTGATCACTCTGCATTCTTTCATGTTTTCTGTACAGAAAACATGCCCTCCACCCTCTGGAAACATAGGACTACAGTGCCTATAGAATCAGTATAAAAATTATGTCTAAAATTAGTCTAAGTTTGACATTGAAAAGCCACCCACAACGATCATTTGGATCTGCATTTGGACTATACACGGAGGTCCTACAGACGTCAACACATCAGCAGAAAAAAATACCAAGACCAAGACCTATTAATTTCTCACTACTGATCATGTTTGACTAGGACAGTAGTGTCTCTTTGACATCATAAAAGGGATTTGTTTGACAGTACTTGCTGGATTATACATTACACCAAAGAATTTGGAAAGTCTAAGAAACTCAGTGAAGTTCTAAGAAGGAGATTTGGATTTACACAATTTGGGTCTCTTGGATGTGTCATCAATTTCCCAAAGTCAGGAAGAAGACCCAAACTATCACCCTCAAATGAGAGGAAAATGATTGGAAAGTTTAGGAGGAGTGTTACTGTCCTGTGAAGCAAGTTTTACATGGCCATGGACTGAGAGGGTGCCAGACAAGAAAGAAGCCCCTGCCCCATAATCCAAAACATTGAAACTCTACTAAAATTTGTAGTTCCCCATAGGGACAAGCCAAATCCATTTTTATATAGTTAGATGAGATACAGAATGAACAATTTGGCCATAATGACAAGAGGTATGTTTGGAATAAAGGTTAGGATTTCAAACCTAACAACATTGTTTCAGCTGTCAAATATGGTGGTGGTAGCATCGTGCTCTGGGGCTGTTTTGCTGCCAGTTGTACTGGTACATTGCACGAAGTTGATGGAATAATGTAAAAAAAAAAAAAAGCTAGCTCCAAATTCTTCAACTTTATCATAATAGCTGGAGACTTGAAACACAGCTGGGTGTTCCAACAGGACAGTGATCCTATGCACACATCAAAATTGTGTTTGGAATGGAGCAGGATAACATTAAACTTCTGGAAAGCCCTGACTTCAACACTATTGAAAATTTGTGAACCACGCTTAAAAGCTGGTTCAGAAACCAATCATTTTAAATGAACTCTACCAGTTCTGCCAAGAAGAGTTGTCAAACATGAAGCCAGAATTATGCCAAAAGTGTGAGTGTGAATGGTTGTCTGTCTCTCTGTGTTAGGCCTGTGATAGACTGGCGACTCCGCTGCACCCCTCATAATGATAAGGTTAAGGCACAAAAAATAGCCATACTTCATAAAAAACAATGAAGAAACAGTGGCCTGCAGTGTACAGTGTTTTGCTTACCATGACCATCCACCCTCACCTCCTCCTCCTCCTTATGGGTACTTTGTGGCTCTGTAACTTCACTTTACTGCCTCGTTTGTTCAAGGAAAGCTATAATCATTAGTCAATAATGATAATGCACTCGAATGACATTAAAAATAATAAACTCAATAAACAGTGGTAATAATTTAGACTCCATCTTTTGCAGGTTGTTAAATAAAATTTGCAATTTGCTAAACAAAGGTTTACTGAACATTTTTTTAGCACAAATGTTTGAATTCTTTTTGTGTCGTTTAAATGGCTATGTAGATGAAGTCAATATCACAGTGCTACGTCCAGATGAACAGAATCAACTTTTGGGAAATATCACAGCTACTCACTAAGTTTAATTCAACAAGACTGCTTTTATCTAATATCCCCTACTACACACAAGGAATTGTAACCCAACCCTTTCTTAGGGTCTGCCATGGCCATCTCATTTGCTCTGCATTTAGGACTCATGAATAAGTAATAACATCTCTCATCACCTCAGAGTACTGACAGTAAGGCCAAGAGCTTTCACCTGCTCCAGTCCATGTTCAGTGTTAATGTTTTCCTTCCTTCTTGATCATGTGACAGACAAGCAGCTGACCCGAAACCACCATAAACAGTGGCATCCTGTAAGTGCAAGACAGTGAGGAAATATGAAGCTAGAATATTTGATTTGGATTCAAAATCATTATAATAATAATAATAATAAATTTTATTTATGAGCGCCTTTCAAGTCACCCAAGCACACTTTACAATAGGATAAAAAACATAATAAAACAATGACAAAATAAGAACAATAAAACAAAAGCACAAGATAAAATTAACAAACAGTGGATTCACAGTGAATATGCAGATTTGAACAGATGGGTTTTGAGTTGGGATTTAAACTGGGGGAGAGAACCAATGTTTCTTATTTCTGAGGGTAGAGCGTTCCACAGCCTGGGAGCAGAGCAGCTGAAAGCTCTGCTTCCCATGGTGGTGAGGCGGAAGGAAGGTACAGCAAGCTGGATAGAAGAAGAAGATTGAAGTGAACGGGCAGAACAGGTAGTGCTTAACAGGTCAGAAAGGTAAGGAGGAGCGAGGTTATGAATGGCCTTGAAGGTGAGCAGAGTTTGAATATTATCCGGAATTTCACAGGGAGCCAGTGAAGTTTCTGAAGAACAGGGGCGATGTGCTGGTAGGAGGGGGTTCTGGTGATAATGCGAGCAGCAGAGTTCTGAACCAGTTGAAGCTTATGGAGGGATTTTGGGGGGAGACCATGCAAAAGAGAATTGCAGTAGTCAATACGGGAGGTAACAAGACTGATCTAGGTAGAGTCAGTGCACAAGTTATCAAACTTAAGTAAGTGTACTTAAGTGTAATAGATCCATTTCTGAAATAGCCAGGGATTAATACGAAATGGTTGATATTTTATTGAATTATTTTATTTGAACTTTGTTATATACATCAGTTAGTTAATTTATGGGACCACTACACAGCACTGGCTGAAATTTTAGAAAGTATACAAAAGTATTCATTAAAATACATCCCTATGTAAACATTTAAAAATAGAGTGATAAAAAACTGCCCAAAGGCTTATCGTCACAGGACACAATACATTAAACATCCAGAAAAGCGAGGATTTCATTATATAGATTAGTTTTGAGCTCCAATTTTGCCCACTTTCTGTATTTATTCTTTTTCTCTCAATTGTTTTTCAGTATGCACCTACAGTATTGTTCACAAGTCTTAGGTCACTTGTCTTTTTTATATTTTGCTAGGAAAATGGCAAATCAGTGCACCAAATTAGTGAAACATGCAAACATAGAGCTTGTACAATTCTTAGGAGCTTGAAAATCAGTATTTATTATGACCACCTTTATTCAACACATCTTGAAATATCTGAGGCAAACTTTCTCATAATTTCTTTAAGTGGTCTTCATAAACAGTCCTACAGGCTTCCATCCTCTGTCAAGATGATCCCACACTTCAGTAATGTTGAGGTTCGGAGTCTGCGGAGGCCATGACTCAGACAATGTTAAACACTGTGTGTTTTTCCATCCTCCTTTTACTCCATTGCTTTTACTGCATTGGTAGTGTGTTTGAGATCATTTGGGCCTTTACTAACAGTGCATACACGCAAATCTGAGCATAATGATTTACCAACATGTCATTGTTGACCATCAGTTTTACCATGTTGACCACTGCCATGTCGACAGTGGACAAAAACTCCACATAGCTCTTGGTGAGTGCAAGACTTGAATCTGCTACTGAACCTGCAAAGCTTCTTATGATTTGTATATGTGCTGATAGCTTGTAAAGTAGCCAACTCCGCAATGTTATTGACATGCTTTCTAATTTGATATAAACTGATAAATTGTTTTCTGATCCAGTTATATCCTAAGTGTCTTGCAAAAAAAAGCTATGTAATAATTTAAACTAAAGGTTGGCACTACAAAATAATATGAAATGTAATAATATCATCATCAGTATAAAACATATTATCAGTTTTCAGACTTTTACCAGGGGAAAAGGACCAAACTACTTTGCAAGAAGAAATGTGTTTCCTTTTTATTCGTACAATAGAGGCGAACACCGGCACCACAACCTCGCAATAATATGCCGCCCCCCTCCGTTTATAGTTTTAGTCACTTTTTAAATTATGTTTCAGTGGTCATTTTTATCAGTACGCTAGATTTATTGATATGTTTAACAATACATTGTGATTTTGGCTCCAGTACATCTCCCTTGCTGATGGATTTGCTATGAAGATGAAAATATGGGTTCTAAAGGTGATAATAATACCAGAAAATTTCAATCCTTTATCCCCTTGCTCTCTTTTGCTCTTTCTCCCTTTCTCTCTGTCTCTCCTCTTCTTTTGTTATTGTTGAAAAGGTTACCTAATGTCCCCACATCCTTACTTGGACATATTCATTTCATGTTAAATTGATGAATTAAGTTATCCCTGGCTCAAAATCAATTGCAGCTTGCTTTTTTACACTGGAGGGAGAGAGAGAGAGAGAGAGAGAGAGAGAGAGAGAGAGAGAGAGAGAATGCACAGAGACACTGATAAGGCTCAGTCCCGTTATATGTCATTTTAAACAAAGAAGCAAAGCAGCCTGTGGAGACTCCCTATCAGCTATTAAACAGAGACGTAGCACGCAGCCTGAGATTGATGATTAGCATTTTCTACTGGTAGAATAAAGATGCTGGCCTGGACCAGCGATAACAAGAGTGCCTACAAAGAAAGGCATCCCTTTTCTCGCCTTTTGTTTCCTCCTTTTTTTTCAAGTATTTTTTTAATCTTATTGTATATTTGACTTTATTAACACCCATAATCATAAATAATAATTTCTTCCTGTTTGTGTTCCAGTCTTTCCCATTTTCTGTCTCTTTTTCTCTCTCCATCCCATCACTCTTTGAATTTCTGTCCTTCTTTCTGTCTCACTTTACAGAGGCAAATAAATGTGCAGGCTACATTGCTGTCCTTTTGTCTTGCATCTTTGTGTAATCGGTTAGGACTGGACAACGCAGAATCCCTTATGTCACAGTCAGAGACTTGTAAGTCTAGGCCAGATACAAGGCAGAATGACACAGAATGAAAGCGGGTTAAAAGGGGGATTTAAGTAAGAGTTTGATAGGACCATGTAGGGGCATTGTTTTCTTTGCTGCACGGCCAGTATCAACCACTGTGCTGAGAGCATTTCAACAGCATGTAAGAGCACAAGACAGCTGAGCTTTAGATGTACAAGGAGACATATTTCTCTTACAAAATACTAACTGAGAGATTTGGCAGTGATAATCTGTTTTTGTAATCTTAAATACACACTGACCGTCAGATGTACCCTTTCCGTCTCTTAAGCACTAATGCCATTTTTTAACTGTCTTTAATGTAATACTTTATGAACCTTAGTTTTCATTACATTTATGCATGGCACACATTTTTTTAACCCAAAAAATTAATTAAGTAAAACAAAATAAAAAATGTAAAAAAAAATGCATAAATGTAAGTGTCAGTTCAGCCATGGTTTTATTCAGTTTCCTGGATTAAATTGCCTCACAGGCTGTTGTATTCTACTGTATGTTGTTTGTTTTGCAGGTCAATTCTGATGTAAAAAAAAATGCTAGTGGCAGGTCATTGAGGTTCCTACAGCATTCAGTTTTTGGCATGTGCTTTTGATTGTGCAGCATCTTCAATTTATAACTTTGTATTTTGTGTACATTATCTTTTTAATCTGATTTAAGTTCTGTAACACAACTGATAATATCCAGGTTTAATATGTGTTTACTTCAAATTTGATATCTGAGAATTTTACAAGATCTTTTTTTTTAATTATCATATTTATTTATATAGAATAGACTTATTAGATGTCAGGTCAGGGTCACTGTGACCTCACATCATTTCTATTGTTGAGAATACAATACATGACACACAAAGGAAATTGAATTCAATATGGCATAAAAGTTTACTTAACTGAAGTATGAGCTGATGAACCGATGCTCAAAGGTTAAGATCATATGACCTCACAAAAAACACTTTTTTTCCAAAACTTACAAATTTTTTTTTATCACATTTACAACAACATTTAATAAGTGTAGAGATACAAATTGGTAAAAGTGGTGAAACTAGACAAGTTAAGAAAATAGTCAATAAAGCAAATGGAGTGAAAGTTCACTTATAATCAAAGCACAAATAAGTGTTGTTTATTTTCATTGCTGTACTCGAATTTACACACGTTTGTTACCCATATGGCCCTGTGAATACAAAAAATATGTATAAGGCTGTGCACACTGAACACATGCACTAACATAATTTTAATCCACAAATGCATGCATCGTCAGCACAGCAGCAGAAGTAACAAACATACAAAAATAGGTACACAGTCAAGGTTTGCATGCACATGTATACAGATGCAGATGTGGTCCTTCCAGTGGTCTTTCCGAGTGATCAAAACAATATCACTAGAGCTCCTCCAATTGCTCACAGTTAGTACTGCAGCAAAAAAAAAACAGTCCACATTGTACATGCTGTAGTCCGATAAGTGCATAGACATATGGATATAAATAAGCTTGAAACAAGTCTCTTGTTTTATCCAAATAAATTAACCTTTTCAGCCTATAGCTTAGTTTAGTTTTGCAAGTCTTAGGATAAAATACTAAACTTTAATCAGAAACTCTAACCTTTATGTTTTCATCACTTCCACAAAGATCTTAACTGGATGGGTTGAAGAAGATGAGGAACTGACAAAATGAAAAGGCAGGCATGTCTCAAAAGGAAAAATCGAAATCCCTTTGCTTTGATACCTTTGTCATCACCATAGTTGGTCAATTAGACTAAACACTATCCCTCTTGCAGAAGAGAACATAGAAAGGTAATCAGAGAGAGGACGAGAGAGAGAATATGGGGTACATTTGTTGAAGTGTTGGCAGATTTGGAGACAGGGAAGAACCAAGGAAAAAAAAGAAGGAAAAAAAACCTAACAAGGACATTTGACACATGAAATGTGACATCTGCCTTTCATCAGCAAGCCACCCACACTTCTTCCATTTCCACTTTGCCTGGACACTTGTACCAATCCAAGTAGAGTAATTTTGTTTCTGTCTAATCTTTCCAACCTGCTTGTCAAGAGAAGAATTAACCCTCTGTTTCTTCCACTCTCCTCTCCCAAGTGTTATCTTTTTGAATCTGTCTCAACTGTTTTAATTTTGTTTGTGGTGCCCTCTAATGTAATATATTTTAAGAGTCTGGGTTTGTGTTGTTGCTTTTGAATGAGTGGTGATGAACTGTAAATTACTGCAGATTTAATGTTAAACTGTCAGCCACAACATTAAAATGATCTGGCTAATATTTTCTAGTTCAACCTCATCAACCCTGTGGAAGAAAGTTATATCAGCATATTTAATACAAACAAACAAACAAAAAGCTCAAGTTTATTCTACCTGATAATGTAAGTGATTTACAGTAAACTGTCCTTGAAACCACAAACCTGTCTTCCACAGTTAAAACAACATGTCAGGCTACAGAATAAAACCATCATCTGTCCCCACTCAACATGTAGACTGAATATTAATTTAATATTCAGGAATTTTTTGGAATTTAATTCCACGAGTTTCGAATTCCCTTTGTTATCATTGGTCAGTGTAGAAGAAAAGAATATTTGGCACACACACTCACACACACACCAAATACAGGGTAAATTGGGTTGATACATTTTTAAAGCAAGGACTGTCTTATGGGCTTCATCTGAAAGTAACGTCTACGTATCAAGAAATGTGCACCACTGCACAGATGGACATGCCTTTTAGCGAGTGTCATTTGAACCATATCATATACATAATCAATTATGCCATAATTTAGCAGGTATCCAACACCATAAAGCTGTGTAGTTCAGAAAGCAGAGATACACTTGTTGATCTTGTTCTTGAAAATAATTGTACCAACCTGTAGGCCCTGCTTTGGCTAATAATGTAAAGACTAGAAATTTTAGAAGTACATTTCTTTCTCATTCTTATTCAGAGACACAAATCCACACACACACACACACACACACACACACACACACACACACACACTTGTGGTTTTAACACTGAGATTGATCCATGTTTTCTGTCACCTAACACTTCCCCTCTAATGATAGCACCACAAGATATGTGTACTGTGTGTGTACGTGTCTGTGCGAAAGAGCAGCATTCAGGTTTTATCGGTTTCCCCTTCCTGCTTAGTATGATGCAGTCACATTCCAAATCACTGACACCCATTTGATTTCCATACTGACTTGTGTCTCTATTTTTTCTTCTTTCTTTGATTATTCAAGTGTATGGGTTTTTTTTCTTATTTTGGTGTTTTTTTTTTAATCTCTTTGTTCCTTTGACTTCATTCTAAACGGCTTGAGAAAATTATTTAATATGTAGCTTACAACAAAAAGATCAAAGCATAACCAAAGTCCAAAAAATTATCAGTGATTCAGTCACTCCATGGTCACGCTGGTTGTGCCTTTCAAGGTCAAATGCTGTCTCTGAAATATCCCAGCAACATTTTTATGAGTGTTAAAAATATACTCTCACTTCCTGAGAGATCCTTTTGAGACAAAGGGAGGTTGTTTCCCCATCAAACGGGAGTGGGCACTCAGCACCATTTAGCGATATATTACAAAGTAAACACATGCACAAGCACTGTCTGTATAATCTCTCCTTATAACTCCCCACTCTCCCTTTTGTTTTTGCATGTGTAATATTACAGTTGTACAGGTGTCCAGTCGGCAAAGCATCGCTGACAGACAGGCATGCCAGAGGACAGCCAAGCACTTGTGTTCACCACAAAGATCTTTCTTGTCCTACAACTGGCTGTCTTGCCCAACATGTGGCTTTGGTTACAAAACCCGCTCTTCTCTCAGGAACTCCCTTCATCTCTGCGAGGAACACAGAGGACGATGGAAGGTGCTTTCCAAGATGAGCGGCAAAGTGGCTTCCTTTTTCAAAGGGCCGTGGATGTACACGGCTCATGGATTCCTGTGTTAGCTCTGAGATAGCACAGCACCTGGAGAGGCCAGACAGGAAGAAAGGACACGAGATGAGAGGAAAGAGATGAGGAAAAAAAAAAGAAAACAGTGAGAAGCCGCTTAGATGCAATGCCAGAGAAGGCACCGGCAGCTTTCTCAGATTTCAAACATTCGTTGTGTGAAATTGCGGTTTCAAACTGTAGTGATCAGACCGCCTTCCCCTCCCTACCCGCTTCATCCTGCACCCATCATCAGCATATCATGCAATGTGTAGATTAGTGGTTTCACAAAAGCCTGCTGCACAGAGATGGATGGTTGTGAATTCCTCTCTTACCTGTAGGTTCTGACAAAATCCTCTCTCTGGGATAAACCTACAGCATTACACTTTTGTTTGAGGTTCTTTCTTTTTTTTTTACCACTTTTTGTCTTGGAACCAAATGTAAAACAAACCAACAACAAACAAAAAAAAGTCATATGAATGCGTATTTCTCATGCTAAGACGAATGAAAGTAAAAAGACAGGTCTTTGTTATAGAAGCAATAGAAGAGGGATAAAACAAAGGGCCTTTGGTGATTGACACTTGCAGAGTCCCCTGCCAATCTCGGGCACAATCCATTTCCTCAAGCCAAAGTGTTCTCTTTGTGTGTTGAGTATGTTTTGGAACATGCCGGCCATTGATTGACATGGGCGCAAGGGCTGGTAAAACATTTCTGTGGTGTGAAGCAAACAACGGTCCATCTGTCACTCTGCCTCAGATGTTTGGCCTGGGGGGGGGATACTATATAACAGTGCTATAGAAATCTGGATTTTCTTCTTTTGTTATTATTCTTATTCCCTCTATTTTATTTCAGCCTCATTCATTCATCATAGCTGTTCATTTGTATTTTTCTTCTCTAAATTATCTGCTAGCCCTCAACTAGTATTCGAACTTATCCACCGTCATCACCATAGACTCAACCTTCTTTCATTTCATATTTGACAGAGTTTGCCTTCAGAAAGTGATAGTCAGCTTTACTGCACTTTAATTCAAAATTGCATGAAGCTGCATCCGTTTTGC
Source organism: Oreochromis niloticus (assembly GCF_001858045.2). Taxonomy (NCBI): domain Eukaryota; kingdom Metazoa; phylum Chordata; class Actinopteri; order Cichliformes; family Cichlidae; genus Oreochromis; species Oreochromis niloticus. Next base: position 9,308,513 of record NC_031976.2, on the reverse strand, counting down.
ATCCGTCTGGGTTGAAATGTGGTGGTGGTGATGACAACTAAAGCCACTGAAATGCCTGTTTAGAAATGGCAGAATTTAAGATCCCATCAGAATCCTGTTGGAGACAAAAAAAAAACCTGTAAACTTAACTGGTTCCAAATTATGTTGATTGTTCACAAAACAGCAGAAACAGAGTGATAATTGTCCTGTTACAGGTTTCACTCTGCATACCTTACACATGGCTTTTGAGTAAACACCATATGCAATTATAGTGACATACTTATACTTGTTTAGGATGTTGAAACTTCATTTTTTTTCTCCCCTTCAAACAGTTGGAAGGCAGAGTTCTGACACCCGGTGCAAGTCACCACCTTGCACCTTTCTGTTTCCAAATGAAAACAATAGAAAAAATGCTGTATATATAAAATGTCCTGATAGTTGTGTATTTTTAAAATGTCATATGGATTGATTCAACACCGGCATTACAATTTTAATCAGTGGTGTAGAACCAGTTGTTAAAACGCATGCGGCAGCCCTCCAGGCCATAAGAAATTGGACAAGGCACCGGGAAATTGTCTCTCTTCTAGAAACAAGTGTTTTGTGATTGTTTACCCCATGTCTTTAAATTGGATTTCTTCCTTTTTAATTTAAGCACCTCAGCTATGGGATTGAAGGATGGAAAGAGAGGGAATGAGCTGTCGCAGAAATGGGGGAAACCTTTTCCCCTATTTTTCCCCCCTTCTCCTATCTCTCCATCCTATCCAGTATTAACCCTGTCTTATATGATTCCTGTCAAATGCAAATGTCACGACCTGATACGGTCAGCCCACAGGGCACTTTGGCTACATGCTAGTCTATACCCAAATTACAATATGAAGTTTAATGGTGTGTGCTAGTCTGTCTGTGCCTGCAAAATGAGCGTTATGTGTGTGTGTTTGTGTGTGTACGTGTTTGACTGGTTGTCCTTGACATATCTACAATTGGAAAAGCCATAAGCAAAAAAAAAAAAAAGAAAAAAACCAAAAGAAAAGAAACATGACTGCTATGAGAATGAGGAGAAATCAAGTGTCACAAATAAAGTAAAGCCTCCAACATGCATCATCATTTTTCACACTATGCTTGAGTACCTATACAAGCATGTACTTGAATCAATAGGCTTGCAAAAGGGAAACTTTAAAAACTGCTGTGCACACACAATGCAATGCAGTAAAACACTGTGGCAAATATAAATGTGATACTTTAAGTTTTCTGCACAGCGTAGTCTGTTTGTGTCGCGTCTTTTATTATGAAAAATAAATAACTAAATAAAAGTTATCTTCAAATAAACGTGTCTTAAACGTGTCAACTGCCCAGTTCACACCTTTGCTCTGAAATTAATGTGTATTTAAATTATTCTCATGTAAGTACTTAAGACATACATATACACACCCTCTCATATTCTGCTCTCACTAGTGGCCTTTTACATCATTTGACATGGAATGGAAAGGAGTCAGTGAAGCAACTGATGTTATAACTCACACTTTTGTTCATTTTTGAGCAATAAAGCAAGCAATAAACACTGAATTAAATAACATGTCTTTATACCTTTTTTTTGCTCCTCACTAATTTCAGTTTAATGTCATTTGTCAAATCTAGTTTGTCTAAAATATCTTTGGCAATTATAAGGAGAGTGTGATGACTGTTGAGAATCAAAGCAAATATAATCTCCCACTAAAATTAGCTCTTTATGTTGAAAGTGACGTGTATTATGAACTACATGGGCATCAACAGCTGTGTGTACGTAAGCATCTATACACATATCACTGAGTGTGTTGTCTTATACTAGTAAGTCAGAATTACTGTACTTCTGATGGCACTGTGAGGTTTTAACCACTAGAGGGAAGCATATAATCAGTTATAAATTGGCATTAAGGCAAGCCATTAAATAGGGTAAACAGTGTAAATATATATCACCATAAAAGTTCCCCAGATGATACAAACATTAGGACCATTAATTCCTTTATTATAACGTTTCTCAAACTTGATATTTATATGAACATGAAAGAAAATGCATCTAAACATGTCTGATATAGATACTTTCTAGAACTTTCTAAATCTTTAAAGCCATAACAAAAAGTTGCTCATTAGTTTAAAGTTTTCTTCACATTACGTTTTATTCTGACAAAAATGAGAAGGAAAATAATAAATAAATAGGAATTAATTAATTGATGACAGTTCTGTTAAACTTCCCCTGTGGGATTCTTAAATTAGCCACTTAAACACAGAATAGAAAAAGAAACATAAACAGCAAAAAACACCTCGATGCAGATTTTGGACAAGTTATGGAAACAAACAGAGTTTCTCCAAATGAATCTCCAAATGAACTAAAGCCTGAAAAAAGGGATGGAAAAGACTTATTTTGTTTGTTTATTTGAGAATAGTCACAATGCAAACCATTAGTCTTAGATTTCGTGGTTTCATACTTGGTTAGTTTACTGTGTGATGACCTATGTTTGGGACAAATGAAATGTGTTTGTTTTTTTGGATGTTATGGATTACTGAACTGATATGATATGTTGTCTGTATGTTCAGGCCTATGTCACCTTATTCATTAAAATTCAAATCTGTTAAAGTGAAACATGTACAGTTCTGCAATTGATCCATCTTTGCAAAAAAGACTGCTATCTCATACTTTAGAGGTTATTGTTTAGTTAAATTCTGTTCAAATTCACTCTCTTCTTCTTCTTCTTCCGGCTCCTCCTTTTAGGGTTTGCCAGAATGCACCATCTGCCACCATCTAACCCTATCCCTAGCATCTTTCTCTGTCACGCAAACCCTCTGCATGTCCTATTTTACTACATCCATGAATCTTCATTGTGCACTGTCCTTACCATTGTCTCACTGTCCTCATACATATCCTGCACCACCCCTCACATACTTTTGACTTCCTTATGCAGTACCACAGTTCCTCTCTTGGCACCTTGTCTTATGCTTTCTCCAGATCCACAAAGACACAGTGCAACTCCTCCTGACCTTTACAAAAATTCTTCTCCATCCTCAGGCATTTTTAGACAGGTCCACAACGACACAGGTCTGTCATTCACCCTTCATATTCTTCATAGCTGGCCTCACTCACTCTTACTAATCTTCTGCATTTAATGATTCAATAGCTGTCCTTCATCCATCCTCCCTCTTCATTCATCAGTTTCTCAAAGTACTCCTTCCAAATTCTCAACACGCTCTTCAGTACTCTATCTTTAATCACCCTGACCTGTTGCACATCCTTTCCAGATCGATCTTTCTGCCTGGCCAATTGATACAAGACCCTTTATCCTTCTTTAGAGTCAAGCCCTTTTCCTTTGCCACATCCCTCTTTGCTGTACACCTACATTCTCAGTATTCATGTCTATTTCCTTCATCCCCCTGCCCATCCCACTTTTTCTTTGTTAAGCTCTTGCTTTGAATATTTTTCCTTACTTCCTCGTTCCGCCACCAAGTGTCCCTTTTCCTCTGCCCAGCGGATACACCGAATTCCTTCTTGGTAGTTTCCCTTTCCACTTCTGCTGTACTTTTGCAGTCACGGGAAACTCTACATACACGCTACTCTACCATTCTACAGAACATTGAGGACGTTTCGAAAACATTCACATCATGAACAGTGTTGGGATTTTCTTTTTGAAATATATACATCATTATATAAATTTTAACCCAAAAGCAAACCGTATTTAGGTGTGCTTGTGTTATAAATATTTATTTTTTTAAAAAAGTGAAACTAAATTAATAAATATCCTCCCAAATACAAATAAACAAACAAAACGTAGACCAAATTTATCAAATTATTAAAATTACGACATTTTTGTTAGATGTGAACGCAACATCACACCATGCTGGGCACAGGGGATCGACATGGGTAAGAGAGATTGTCTTGCGCATGCGTGATGCAGGACGAGTGGAACAGCGGCTCCGTTAGCATCCAAAGCTAGCGGACTGGTTTGATTGGGGAGCACGGTGTGGAGGAAGGACTCCTGCGATATCGGCGACTTCAGACATCCCCAGCTAATCCTCGAGCCAGTCATCATCCCTCCATGCTGTCCAAGAAAGGAAGATAGCGTTAATAACCCTGCACTGCCAGCTCAATTAGCCACTGTCCAAGACAGATAAGGGACGCTACGTTTTGCGTGAAGAGCCTTCCTTTCAAGTAGAATCAGTTTTCTGACTGAAGTATTAAGAAATACAGCTGCAGCCACGACTAATATTACCTCTATAAAAAATGAGGTTGCCGAGTAACAGACAATGTGCGATGGAAGGAGATGGAAAGAAAATGGATCAAGCTCCACCGGTCAGAAACCCTTTTGTGCACGTCTTGAAATTCACCCCACTGGAAAAAGCAAAGGTAATTTTGTGTATGTGTTTGCACGCATTTTTAACCTATTCTTGCATTCATGCAGTTCTAGCTGCCTGTGGAACACTACCACTTTAGTGCGACACGGAGTCATACTGTCAGTTATTTAACTGATTCCCTTGATTGCATGCAGTCAGTTGAGCTAGTATTAGCTAGTCAGCTAACATTAGCTACATACATGTTGCTTTTTCTCCGCTATCTTGTCGGTTCTACTGCCTTACTTGAGTCCCCATTGAAAGCGCTGAGGGTCTTTAAAAAAATCGCCTTAATTGTAGAAAGAATATCCCATTTTACACACGACTACCTGATGTAAAGCTTATAAATCACTCTGTCTCTCTAATAGGAGAACGAAAGTCAGTTATTTGAGCATGGCTGCCTGTCCAAGAGGGGCCTAGCTTGTTGCTGTTTATTCTTACTCCGGCTATTAGAAATGTTTTTTGGTGGGTTTCACTAAATTGGATGACAACATTTGTGTACGGGGTTTATTTAAAATGCTTCTCTTATTTTTTGTTCTGGCTTCCTTGGTTATCGCGGTTCAACTAACACGTGAGGATTTGGAGAAGGAGGGTTGTAAACCGGCAGACACGTTTTTTCCAACCCCCCTCCTGTCTACAAATAAAATGGGTTTCCCCACAGCTCTTAATGTTCAAGCAATTTGCCTTTCTCGTTGAAGATAGAGCAAAACTTTGTAGCAGCTATTCGTCACTGCTGCTGCGCGTAATCAGATTTGGAGCTTTCGGGCTTCTCTGCAAAAGGTGTTAATTGGAGGGCAAGTCAAGTTTGCAGCGACTAGGCTTCCACTGATCAGCTTCACTCAAAGTCATGAAACTGTTTAAATGAGAAGCACAGACATCACTCAGCGGAAATTTGAACCCTGCACAGATTTACACCTCTTGTCCACTTTTGCGACGTGTTGCATTAGGCACAGATAATGAGAACCTACAGTTCATGTTCTTGAAAACTGGAGCTGCTTGTGAATTAAAGGCACACGTGGGGCCCTTTGTAGTTAACCACATATGATCTCTCGAAATAGCTGACACAGAGATGTGTGTGCCTCTGTGCATGCATTCTGAGCATTGACTTGCAATTGACTGCTTATTCTTAGCATAGATAATGTAATATGTGCTGTGTTAGTAAACAATGTGGAATTGCAGCATGGCTATGTGTTAGGTATTTTCAGTAACACAGCTCAGTGGAATGGGAAGGCCACCGTTTCTGAATGAGGCAGCTCTGCCATTCTGCAATAGAGTATGGTGTTACAGATACACATAGTGACTAGGGGAAGGTCAAGCACATCTCTTTATTTGTTGCTTTTTTTCCATAGAGACTGGAGGGAGAATTGAGAATGTGTGGCAGGTAGGTGGATCAAAGCCAAGAGAATAGGCTTACATATATTAGCCGTTCCTCAAGACTAAAACAAAAGTGTGGTTTCTCCAACAAGTTTAATATATAAACAAAAGGGGATGAATTAAAACCTCTTCATGAGACTTTGTGCATACAAGTGCACATAAAGGTTTGAGTCTAACAACTGGACCACTGATAAGTGACACTCAAAGAGGCTACAGAGAGCATCGTGCTCAGGTCTTGCTTTCACATCCACAGCTACTTGCGGAAGACACATTTTGGACTTTAAAATGATCAACCCACAGAGTCTGTTTTCACTTCAGAGAGAAAGGGAACTGCAGTATGTTCTCACTGTTTATTGTAAAACCGGACATTGTCACAGTCTTTCTAGTGAAACACACAAACTGAAGAAGTTTTTGAGTTGCATTGGTGTTTCACAAATGTGAAAGACTGGCTCAGTTGTATGGTGATAATTTAATTAAGTAATGGACAATAAGGATCAGAGGAGTTGCTGTCAAACCATAAAGCTTTAACTTTAAACAGTTTTGCAGGCTAACGGCTTGAGGACTGATTGGCTGTTAATGAATTGAGAATTATTCTGTGTTTGCACATTTTTAAAAGGAATAAATTCTTTTCACTTCTTTGCTGATGCTTGAAGTGGATTTCTGTAAAAAGAGGCAGTTGTAATAAGGTAGATAATTCTTACTAATTGGGCAAATGACTAATGTGGCTAAGCCTTGGATCAACTTTAGAGGCTTTGTAATTCAATACTTACCCATTCAATCCACATAAAGTTGCTTATGCTGTGTCTGTAAACTTTCATATGCAAGTTAATTGACCGAGAGCTGATCAGTAGGGCGACAATATGGCAATATTTTGTGATGTTCTTGATTAGATTGCGGTCAGCCAATATTCTATTCCAAAAAACTATTCCTGAGAAACTCCCAAAAGCTGGTGAGGTGTCACAATGCATTCTGCTAATCTTAGCAGTCTGATTTTGACAAGCCTAACCTAAAGGCCCAAATCTGTCTGTGTACAACTTCTCATAATTGCACACAACCACATCATTAAATAATAATTCCTACATGAATGCCAGAACACAGGATTCCCTAGCAAAATGCTGCCCTGTATATGATAATCGCTGTGATTCACTACCCGATGAGCGATGATATTGTGGTGACTTTTTAGTATAATTAGAAGTTTTATGTGGTCTGACATCAAGACTGGGCACATCAGTGCTTTGGAAAACAATACCTCCTGCCCCTTCATAACTAAATGGCCTTCAGCATTTGCTGTACAGTATCCAGCCTCTACATCCACACTGAATAATATTACGAGGGGTATGATCCCGCTCATTTAAAAGTTGGAGTTTATAAATGTTGAACATGAAATGATTGTAACACAGAAAAGATTGCAGCCTTGCAGGTCTGATAGAGCATACAATGATTGGCAGAGCACTGCCTACTGTATTAGTGTTGGCATTAGCATTGTGAGGAACCATCACTGTTCTCTAAACCAGCGGTCCCCAACCTTTTTTGCGCCACGGACCGGTTTATGCCCGACAATATTTTCACAGACCGGCAATAAGGTGTCGCGAATAAATACAACAAAATAAAACTAGTGCCGGTACTGAAAAAAGATTTATTCATAACACACATGAAAAGACCCAGGAAAACCGAGTTAACGATAAAAACGATAACAAAATAACGCTGAAAACCGATAAAAACCCTGAAAACCATACATTTCACACCTGAGCCTCAACTTTCGCGGCCCGGTACCAAACGACTCACGGACCGGTACCGGTGTGGTTAAACAAAAACCCTCTGGGAATATGCAATTCGCTCTGATTTTAATTTTGTCAATGCTGCTAATTCAGAGAAGTGTTTTCCTGTTAATTTGTCGGCATCTCCTTAAACACAGGCTAAAAGCACTCTATTGTTTTTGCATTTTTGCTGTTATTTAAAAAAGAAAAAAAAAGTGAAACAAATGCACAAAAAACCATCTTTGAGGTTAGTGTGGAACTGTGTGTATAGCTGATGTTTAACACAGAGCTCACTTTCTTACTTAGCCTTCTGATACATATGTGTGATTATGTGGTTTAACAGTATAGATTGTTTTCAGCCTCTTGGGACTTTAATTAGGACAGAAAAAAGATTCATACAGTCTGTTAGATAAAATTTTTATATTTGATTACATTACATCATAAGCCCTAAAATAAAGTTTGGGATTAAATAAGTTTTTTAGTACATTGCTATACCTCTTAAATTCCAAAGAGTCCCTTTACTAGCATTGCCTGTTGACATTCATGTATTCCTGTGCTTTGAATTGATCTTTCAACAGTGCACAGGTCTAAGTCATTCTTAACAACAAGCACCCCCACCCCTCTTTTTTGAGAATCTGTTTGGCATTTTAAAATGCAGTTAAAACTGAATTTGCTGTTAGATAAGAACTCTCTCCTGATAAGGTAGGCCACTTAGACTTGATGTTTAACAGCAGTGCTTGCTATCAGGACAAATATTGACAAAAGATAAGGTGTGCTTATCAGGGTCATGAATAGCTTTTAAATAAACAGTCATAACTGAATCTTTAGAGTGAGGTGCAAGAATTATCAGAGCCTCCAAGAATGCACAACTTGCTATATAACATGTCAGCTTTAAAGGATATTGCTTATGAGTATAGGTAGTAAACCCATAAGACAAATTTGTATTGCGTAGTCTTAAATTATAAGAGCTATGTTTAGAGGCCATGCTACAAAACTCGCTGCCATTTATACTGTGTAGGACACGCATATTAGGCACGAGTTTGCATTTGTGCGTTGCTTATTTTACAAACACACACAGTCATTTTACTTGTTAGAACTGCAGCCTGAGACCATTGTTGTTCGACCATTACAGCTCCAGTTTGGCAACCTGAACAGTTATGAAGTTGCTGACATACCCATCCTACAAGAGATCACTTCAGTCATGGATTCATTCTGTAGGCTGAATTCGTTTACAAATAAGAACTGTAGCAGTATAGAAAATAACTGATCTTTTTGCTTTTTCTCTATTTTAACAGATTGCATTAATGACAGTCACGCTATTCCCCATCCGTCTACTCATAGCTGCATTCATGATGTTGCTGGCCTGGCCTTTTGCCTTCATTGCCTCAGTGGGGCGTTCCGAGACCACCGTTGAACCCCAGTGCCTCTGGAGAAGGTGGGTGTTTTTTAATGTATAGCTTTCAATAATTACAACAACAAAAAAAAAAAAACAACTGGTAGAACTGACTCAAAATTCAGTAATTAAGCTGGAGTGGCTCCATAGTGTAATGATTTGCACATTGGCCTAAGAAATAAAAGATCCCTGGTTTCCCTTTGGAGTTGTGGGTATCCAAACTATGGCGACCCTTCTTGAATGAGGGAGTTTAGAATGCAGTGTCTAGTACCGCTAAACTAATGTGCATTGTTATGGTAGATTTGTGATGTGCCTACCTTGCATTACTCATTTTATGTTTTCGAAGGAACTGCACAACAAAATTTGTCGAAGTATGTGACTTCCTATGTTTGTTGAGTTTGTACGATAGCATCCAAGTTCAAACATGTTTTTGCCAATCTAGCACCTGGTAGTTTGAAAGGCGTCTTTCTATAATTTAGTTGTGGAGGTGGTGCCCACTTCCTCCTGACAGTAGAGAGTAAAAATTGAGGAATTTATTGCTTTTAAGACAAGAAACAATCGCATAGTCATGAGCATCTTTAATATCAAGTTTAGGTTGGCTACTGACAGCAGGCCCTGTAGGGTTAAAGCACACAGTTCCCCAGCTAGTCTTTGCTGTCTTACTCACTTTATGATGATACCAACCAAGCGCTTTTTGTTGAATTTAAAGTTCTGATGTACTTAAAGTGCTGTGTGTCAAATAGAAATTTTGTGATACTTCTGGTAAAAGGTGTTTTTAGCAAAACTTACATTATAGCTAGTTTCTTGATTGGCCTTGACTGGAAAGATGATGGATATATTTCTGTCTTAATTTGTGAGATCTCACCGGTAGTGTTAGTGAAGAAACAGCATGAAAAGTAATACATTTGAAGAACTAGACCCCACACTGTGCATTACAGGCGGTTATGGTGTCAGTTCCCTTCTGGTCACCACTTATTTACAGTGTTTATTTTCCATAGCAACTTATAAGAGTTCATAATCCTGTGTCCCTTATGACTCCTTTGCGAAGATTGATACTGCTATTTTAATAAACTATGCTATATCATTTAAAGTGTTTTCTTTTATTTGAAAGAAGTGAAAAGTGCTTCTCACACATGGATGATCTTGTTTCCAGACTGGTGGACATCATTCTGAGAATAATCATGCGAGTCATGTGGTTTGCGGGAGGGTTCCATTGGATGACTGTGAAAGGGCGGAGGGCATTGCCTACAGAAGCACCTATCCTTACCCTGGCACCCCACTCTTCTTACTTTGATGCCATCCCAGTCACCATGACAATGTCCTCAATTGTCATGAAGGCTGAGAGCAAGGATATACCTCTCTGGGGAAGTAAGTAACCCCAGCACCACCACACACATGAACACACAGGCACACACAAAAAAAAATCTCATTGCTCATGACAGTGAGTTACTAGATACATTTCAGCAGCACGTGAGGGAAAGATGATATTTGTGGTATGTGGCTTGTACAAAGGGGAAGATTATCAGTACAGCATCAGTAAGACAGTTCCCATAACTTTTCTGCCGTTACAGTCAACAGGGGATTTCCCACTCTGATTTGCATTTAATTTTGATGAGTTAAAAGCAAGTGTAGCTTGGTTTTTGTTCACAGCAGGTGCTATACCTCAAAAAAAGACAAAGAAAATACAGATGCTATGCTGTAATGAAAGCAGATATTATACTCCAGAACAATACGTTGAGTTTCCAACTGTGACTAAACAAGCTAATTTTGTTAAAAAAATATATAGTCAAACTTCAAGTTTGACCTTATTTTTTTATTTTTGACTTTATTTTTCACTTTATTGACTTTATTTTTACACTGTACTCACAACATTCCTTAACCCACAAACATGTCAAAAGGGGCCAAGTCAAAATATACTTGTCTGGATAAAAGACACTCAGACTAATAATTTTTAATTTTATTCATAGCTAGACATGGATCCCACAAAGCCAAATGCTTATTTAGATAGCCGTGTGGCCTTGTCTTTGCACATCCTAGAGTGACATCCAGAGGTCAGGCAGGACTTGCTTAGACGCACTCAGTACAATACTATAAGTCAGATCCTATCAACTAGCCTGCAAGTTCAACAGTCTTCTCAATTGCCAGTTCAGTCACCGGTTCTTATGTCCCCGTGAGCAGAACATGCTGTGAAGGTGTTTATGTGTTATTTTTGCCTTCCTTTCTCCTCCTGCTCTGCCTGCTGAGTCAGTAATTAGCCACATTGTTAGCTCCAGGCTGAGTGAAGCTTGGCCAAGTTAAAGCAGCTTTACTTGTGTTGCAGGATTACGACCATATTTCAGCATATTTGTTTATTGGCAAATTGTCCGTTTAAACAATATGCAGTCAGCTATTATGATTTGGATTAGCTGGGCTAAAGTGTAAAAAATGCAAATGAATGCATTTGAAATTGTAAAAATATATTGAAGTTTATGCTGTTATTCTATTGTTTCTACTATCTCAATATTGGCTTTCCCTAAAATGTTAAAGGGCCTCTAATGTTCTTTAGGGTGACAAGTCCTTTTGGACTTGCAGTAGGAACCAAGCACCAGTGCATGGCCACGTGGAATCCAGAATAAGCATTAAGACCTGATCAGCCAGAATGACGTGTGCAGAGCGACTTGTAGGGTTCTTGCGAGAGATGTAATCCCTTCCTGTCAGCAGACAGCTCACAGTTGAAATCATTTCTTCTTCTTGTCATGGTCTCACCTTTTTCTTTCTTCATTTTGTTTCCCTTACTACTCCTAAACTTCTATTTTTCTCTTGACTTTCTGTATGAGCAAAGAGAGGCTTTTTTTTTTTTTAACCTAGTCTTTGTCTACTCAGTTTCCTGTTTGTCGTTGCACGTGTCCTTTTGCACGTCTACATGCACAGATTGCACATATATTGGACAAAAATTTAAATCTGTTCTTTCAGTTATTATGCACTACACTAATTTCACAGCATTAAGCAAGAGTACTTTTTGGCTGTGAAATGAGCAGTTTTGTTGTTACAGCACAAAGAGCACTGTAGATGTGATGTTTGATTTGAAAGTGTTGAATTGTAGAGAACGTCAGAAGGAATTGCATTGTGTCTTTGTGGACCTGGAGAAAGCATATGATAAGGTGCCAAGAGAGGAACTGTAGTAGTATATGAGGATGGTGCAGAACGTGTATGAGGACAGCAAAACAGTGGATAGCTGTGCAGTAGAAGTGGCAAACGGGTTCAAAGTGGGGGTGAGATTACATCGGGGATCAGCTCTGAGCCCCTTTTTGTTTGCAGTGATGATGGACAGGTTGACAGATGTCATCAGATAGGAGTTCACAGGTGACATTGTGATCTATAGTGAGATGAGGAGAGCAGGTGGTAAAGAGCCTGGAGAGAAGAGGGATGAAATTCAGTGAATGAGAGGGAGATGGGTGTAACAGTGAAGCTGTGATGGTAGATAAATTTACACTCCAGCGGTTAACCAGCCAAAGGAATAGACAGTGCTCTATAGATGTGAAGAAGAGAGTGGAGGTAAGGTGGAGTGGGTGGCAACAAGTGTTAATGTTCTCATTTCACCTGATAGGGCTTAGAAAAACAAATAAATAAATGATCTAGCATTACATTAGCCAGTTGCTCTGTAGCTGATATTATGCACACAGTTAACTGGTTCAGCACTGTTGTTGTAGATTGTGTCAGTATGTAAAGGTTAAAGTTTCAGTTTCAAATGCAGGTGATCATCATCAACCAAGTCAGCAGTGGACTGATAAAAGCTCCAGCGTGTAACTACTGCCAGCACAAAAACTGTATCACTGTCAACAAAATAAAAAGAATCATATAATATAGACGGACATAACAAATAGTCATATAGCCACCATTACCCCTGTTGTCACTGGTTGTTTTCATAGATCGATAGTTGCACTGACCATTACTGTTGTTTTGTTGTGCTCTGAATTGACATCGCAGCCGGAGGTGTTTCAAATCAGTTATCCCATCATCTGACGATGGTCTCATGGTCATGAGAACAAATTGAAAGGGCTGGTTAGAGGGCTGGAAGTTATGTCCTGTGTATTTTAGTGCCACCTTCTGCCTGCTCAGAGTTCCTACAATGGAAAGGTGGCTTATATTTAAACATTAGATGAATCAGAATCAGAATACTTTATTATTCCAGGGGAAACAGTTGCTCAAGGCAGTAAGAAAAGTAACTACTTAAAGTACAATATATTACAAAATTGTTCTTATAAATACAAATGGCTCTAATATATAGATATCCCAATATATAAAACAAAATTGAATATGGATAAAGTTTCAATTGAGGTCCCTCTCTTATCATACTTATTTTGTTATTGTCTCTGTACAGTATGTGTAGATCTTAAAAGTGTGCAACTACTGCATTGTGTATTTGTGCTTTAGATGAGGAACTGTACAGAAAGATGACCACAGGCAGCAATGATTTCTTGTGTCATTCAGTGGTGGATTTGGGTAATCTTAGTCTGTCACCGACTGTACTCCTGTGACTGGCCAGCAGGTCACTGAGTGGGTGGGGGTTATTGTTCAGCATTGGTTTCCTAATCTGTCTTCAAAAGGGGAAGTTGACATCAAATGGAACCCGACTGTGTGACAGTTTTTGTTCCTTTTGTTCCTTGTAATTGTGTATCTCCTTCCGTATATTTATGAGTTATACTCACTGAATAAAGTACACCATTAATTTTTTTTGACAGCAAAAGGAAATGCAAGTACAATGTAAGATGTATTTAACAGTGTAAGATATATTTAACAATCCTGCAAACCTTTTGTGGATCTTACAAATTTTCATGAAATTATGCATTTTTGCTTGAAATGTATCTAATCCCAGTCATTATTGGATACTGTTTTTCCTTTGTTGTGTTAAAAACTTTAGACTTTTGATTGAGTTTTGTGCTAGCAAAAGATGATATCTCTGCCTGATTAAATTATTCTGTGTAGTGAAGCATTTGTGCTTTTTGATGTTTGACAGTTTTACATTTATGATTGTAATATTTATTGCGGTAATATAAGTATTTGTTGTTTGCAGCAATGGCTTCTCAAGTAATTTCTATCTGAATTTTCTCCACTCTCTTCCTTCTGCTTCAAGCTTTGATTAAGTACATCAGGCCGGTGTTCGTTTCCCGGTCAGACCAGGACTCCAGAAAGAAGACTGTGGAGGAGATCAAACGCAGAGCCCGCTCTGGTGGAGAATGGCCTCAGGTAAGTTGGTGCAAGATAGAAGTTATGCAAGAGTCATCATGTTGCACCTATTAAATGCTTGAATGCCATGATCTGTTTTTACCAGACATTGCTGTAAACATCAATCACTAACTAGTTTCCCTCTCATACATACAGATCATGATTTTTCCAGAGGGAACATGCACCAATAGATCCTGCCTAATCACCTTTAAGCCAGGTAAGTGCCCATGTTTTCTTTTTTTTTTCGTTTGTTTGTTTTGTTTTTTTAAGTGTGTAATTGCTATTCTAATTTATTCTTAGACCAGCATGTTTCCTTTACAAATATAACAAATGAAAACTAGTCTCCTGTCTTGTTTTTGATGTTGTTTTTAAATCCTTGTAGGGGCCTTCATCCCAGCTGTACCAGTGCAGCCTGTGGTCATTCGTTACCCTAATAAACTGGTAAGTAAATTGGTAAAAGGGTTTTTAGCAACTTAAGCAACCGTTAGCCTTTTTGTCATTAGGTGATAGATTAGAAATAGAATTGTGTACTGTGGCCTTCATTCATTTTATTCAGATAAGCACTCATCCCGCCTTTTGTTCTTCAAACCAATTGACTGTTAACCATGATGCTTTTGTTCTGGAATTTTCAAAGATACCTAAAAAGTTTTGTTGATTGATGCCATTTTTTTCGCCATTTTTCCTCATAATGGCACTATTGGCTTTACTTTTATGATGCCGAAATTCATGCACAATGATAATAACTGTGCAGTAACGCAATGATGCACAGCAAGGCAACACAGCACCATTTTCTTAGAGTTCTGCTGATATCACAGCAAATTATCTTACTATGACTGCAGAATTTAGTCATTCAAAAGCATAACAGCTTTCTGAGACATAATTTTACATATGAAAATTATCTCTGATGAAAATGAAGTCAGTGTCCACAGCTAGAGGAAAGAAAAGGGGGGTGGGTTCCACAGCTTTAAAGAGTTAAAAGCGATTCCAGAAGAACTTAGTTTTTAAGCTATATAAAATCACTCTAGCTGGGAAAAAACTCTAGTGATGCCCATTTTGCCCATGTGTATTCTACTGCAAAGCATTAGAACGAAGCACAGAAACCAAATTTTAATAACTTCTAGCTAGTCTGTGTGAATATTAATTCCTGGGCTGCCTCATTTGGATGTAATAGGTGTCATTGCATTAGAACAGTAGACTTTTTAATATAATGATAATAAAAAAAAATTCAGTCTGCCATGAAAAATAATGGATTTTGAATTTTATTGACACACATTATGTTACAGTGTTTACATTTAAGGGGCTAAACATAGCATTTCCTACATTTTGGAGCAACCTTATTTTGGAAATGTCCATAAAAGGATAAAAGCCTTTCAAAGTTTAAAAGGCTACAGAATCATTTTGTTAGCACAATGAATCTCTTAGCTTTGGAAACCTAAGCACGTATCCAGGTGAAATCTAAAGCTAATAAATGTTTTTGCTCTGAGTAAACATGTCAAAACTGTAACATATTGAAACCCGTATGAAATGTTTGTTGGGGGTGTCTGAAAAATGTTTGTCCAAACTGAATTTTAATGTGCTGGAGTTAAGTATTTTATTGCACACTTAACTTACCATAAACTAATTACACTGTAATCATTTTTAAACTGATTGAGAATAAGCTGCATGTGAAAAAGAAAGCTGGAGCGAAGTTATCACTTGAGCCAAAAACAAAAAAGATAAGTGCGTTTGAGAGACTAATAATTTGTCTCTTCTTCATGTGGTTTATTTATTTATCTATTTTTTTTTACAGGACACAATCACATGGACATGGCAAGGCCCAGGAGCGTAAGTACAGAATTTCACAGTTTCTTAATTTAACACTTTGTGCATTCTTTACATACTGTAACTAACATTGTTCTAAGTCAAAATCAGACATAAATAAACCAAGAACTAAACTCAAAATGACAAGTATGGAAATTGCATAATATTTATACACAATCTCACATGACTTGACAATTTGACAGTGTTTTAATTAATTTATTCTGGCACATTACCTTAAGCTTTCCCAGCTTGAACTTAAATATTAAAGGGTTTGAACATTTGTGCATGAAGAAAAATAAATAAACAACAAGAGAAAAGTAAAAGAGGTTTTCAGTTGACGTGTAGTCTGTGCAACGCTCTCCTTTGTAATTTTTTTGTTGTTGTTGATGTCCTGTTATTATCCAGATTCCAAATTTTATGGCTGACACTTTGCCAGTTACACAATGAGTTTGTGATAGAGGTAAGTGTGCATTACTGTCAATACAGATAATGGTGTATCTACCCATAGAGAGATGGTAAGGATTTTAAAAAATATATTTTTGGGGGGGCTTTCTACAGTTTCTTCCCATCTATACACCTTCAGAGGAGGAGAAGAAGAATCCCGCACTCTTCGCCATCAATGTGAGACGTATCATGGCTAAGTACGTTGAAATAATTGATCATTTTATATACATTTCAACAATTTATGTACACAACACAAAGTTGACTGAGGTTAATCTATTATTCCTATTTTGCCTCTTCATTTAAAAATGGTGATACAGCATACGTATACCGTTTGTCTGTCTGCATGTTTTAAAAGTAAAGGCATTGCAGAAGTGCCTTAATCATTCATTACTTTTAATGGCCAGCAGGGGGTGAGCCCTCTAGCTGCAAAAGGACATCAAGTCCATTGCTATATGACAGTAGTAAACACTGAGATTGTGATCTCAATTGTCAGCTTCAGATTAGATTCTATACAAAACAGTGTAATACATTTAGCAAATTAAGGAGAACAAAGCAGAGTAACAAGTCACTACCCTATCCCACAGTTTTAGTCCAATCCGATGGGCGCTCAGGTTTACACACAAAGATGCAGGCCCATTTTATAAACAGGCTATGTTTTTATATTTTATGTGTCCATCACTGTAGGGCTTGGTTTGTGAAAGGGGTAAACAACTTAAGGCTATAAAGTTGTATTAATCCACATCTTTTAGATTTCCATTGATATCTAATCATTATATCAAGTATACACTGTTTAGAAACTTTGCATTTTTCTTTAAGTATAATAATTATATATAAAATACAATCCTAAATGAATGGGAACCACCTAGTTATCATTGTCTTATGCTGTGTAAAGGCTATACTTGCCTACTAGATTCTTACATTTTGTGCATTATTGCTTTGAGCTACAAATGGGAAACTTCAGCTCTGCAGATTCATGGAGAAAACTTGGAACATTGTTCTCAACTTCAAAGTAGATGTATCGGATACTTTCTCTGCGTTATTGGCCTTAAGCAAAGTTCGTATTGATTTGCACAAACTGATGTCCCATCATTATCTCTCCTGTGTGGTGCACAGAGCCCTGGGGGTACCCATCACAGATTATTCATTTGAAGACTGCCAGCTGGCCATGGCAGAAGGCCAGCTGAGGCTGCCAGTCGACACCTGTCTGCTGGAGTTTGCCAAGCTTGTCAGGAGACTGGGGTGAGTCATTCAAACTTTCCAAGGCAATAAACCTATCAAAGATGACTAAGTAAGGGGCACAAGGGTGAGGAAGGCAAAATATTCTCCCAACACTGCAGGGACTTTACAGGGATTCAGGGTTTTGTCTAGCAGAGAATGAAAGAGTCAAAACAATGAAAAATATGTAACTTGTTGGGGATAAAATGCAAATGAGTAAAACAGAGCACAGTAAATATAATATAGTATAACTGTAAAGTCTACAGAGTTGTCATAGCTTGCTCATTCTCAAATGCACATGTCTTCTCATTTTTTTTCCCCCGTCTCCTTGCTTACACTGTTGTTCTTATGTTATTATTAAGTTACCCGTTTCTCCCTCTCACTGTCCCAGATTGAAACCACAGAACTCTGAGAAGGTTTTGCAGGAGTATGGGAACAGAGCCAGGAAGCTGGAGGGGCAGAAGCTGGGACTGGAAGACTTTGCACACTTCCTCGATGTGCCAGTTTCAGATATGCTGCGAGACATGTTTGGTCTTTTTGACGAGGTAAAAACTGCAGCGACCTTTTACTGACAACCATGATTGCTCTGCAGTCTTTCACAGTGGTAACTGCTGCTACTTGAGTGCATTTTGTTTCATTATTTTCACGTTTTGTTTTTATTATGCAAATGCAGAACAGCAGTTTTAGAAAAATGCCCAACTGAAGCAGTATTCGTTATAGTTTGGGGCGTGATTGAAGTCTGATGAGAAAGTGCTTCTAGAAAACTGGATTCTATGCGCTTTCTTTAAACTAAACCCAGTGTGCATATTTGCATAATGGAACCTAAACAAGAAAAGATTTGTTGCTGCTATGTGTTTTTGACCTAAATGGCTATCGGCCAGATGCTTCTGTGAAACATAACATTCTTGCTCACAGTCTGATTTCATTTTTATTGTGGTCTCTTGTCTTTTCAGCATGAAGATAACAGAATGGATATTAGAGAATATGTGATAGCCTTATCTGTTGTATGCAGGCCTGCCAAAACTCTGGAAACAATGAAATTGGCCTTTAAGGTAAGATTTATGCTTATCTGACCAAATGGCAGAATAGTTTTGTGCTTCATAAGCACCAGCATAACATTTGCCCCATTAACGCATCTTCTGGGTAGTACATTTATATTCGTCCCATATTTCAAAGCCTTTCAAAATGCTCGATGAAGTGTGCATTTAGGGTTTCACTGAAGCCGATCAGTTACTCTGGGTATCTATAAATCAGCTTGATGAAGTAAGGTGAGAAGAGCATAATAATCTTCTCTTCTTACTTGCTTGATATTTGAGTTGAGCAAGGACTGTCACCTTATATGCCGTTCAAGTGGCCCTAAAGCAAAGCTGAAGAGAAGATGTTTTAATCTTATCATATTTCATCTTCCCCAGATGTTTGAGGCAGAGGAGGATGGTGCCATCACAGAAAGCGAGTTAGCAGTTATACTTAAGACAGCTTTAGGAGTGAGTCACATCAGTGTGTCACATCTGTTTACCGCCATCGACGTGGACGACACAGGGAAGATCACATTTGGTAAGAGATCGAATAAAACGGCCATAAAAATATTTCACTGTATTCTTTTGAGCTAAAATTAGTTATCAAAGTGAGTTTTTTCCCCGTCATGCATTGGATTAGATTTGGCAACCAGGACACTTTATTTTAAGATGCCCTCAGTGTCTTGGCAGCTTTTCCTAATGCTGCCTTTGTCTCTGGCACCCCCATGTGGTCTTTTCGCAGACAAGTTCAGAAATTTTGTGGAGCACCACCCAGACTTTGCTGAGGACTACCTGTACACAGAAAACACAGACCTCCACAGTGCTCCCTACAATGATCACCAAACCCAGCCCAGCCTGTCGACACTGAAAGTGAGAGGAGCCGCCACCAGCAAAACTGCTAATGGTATCTGTCCCGAATTCAGCGACCACGATGGTGCAATAGATGGACTCAAGAAACACAACTAAAAGAGTTTAGAGAAATTGGATGGGGAAAGCAAACCCCTCTCCTGGTGAGAGGGGTGTTGTGTAAGGGGAGCTGTAAATTGCTGAATAAGAAGGGACTATCTTTCATTAATCGCAAATACAGAAATCAAGTTTACCATACCCTTTTATTACTATTGTATCCGTGAAATATGAGATTTTCAGCCTCTAAAAAGTTTATTTTGTTACTTTTTTTTCCCTCTTCCATAGTAAGATTTGTCAGAATGCCAAACAATGGCTGTTTCAGTTACAATACTTGAATACTTGAAGCGCAGGCACATATTAGGATTTCTAGGGCAAATTCTTTTCCCTCTGAGTATGGACTGTCCTTTTGTTTGAGTTTTTTTTTTTTAACATGTAAATGAGGGGAAACTGAACAAAATGAGCCCCAGTCATCGGTATTTGGTTATCATTGATTTGTAACTTTTATCCATTTCCTCTCTTTATGATAGCTGCCTTTGAAGTAGAAAGTGCAGAAAGGATGGGCTCAAGTTAATTTAAGCAGGACTGAGGATTAAGTGTTGAAAAAGGAAGGCCTGATGGTACCAGTGACAACTGTTGGACTACTTGGAGTATTTAGCTTCAATAGCCACATTTGAGGTTAACTCGGGTCTCTGCAAGTTTGTGGTCGTACTTTCTATGAGCCGTGTGTGTGTGTGTGTGTGTGTGTGTGTGTGTGTGTGTGTGTGTATTTGTACATAAATACAATATTTGATTTCGCTCAGGGTTCAGAGACAAAATTGAAAAACTTGTATGATGTCACAATTTTTGGCGCTCAATGGATCATATGCATGTACATTCCACAGTTTGGTCATTTCTCACCCACATAAGTTTTTTTTAAAAAATGTTTTAAAAGAAATTGCACTTGGACCAAAAATGCATTTGATGATTTCACGTCACCTTCTAGGTTTGTACTGTCCTTTTGAGCTAGTTGTGTAATGTTGAAACGAGTGGAAGAACATCACTGTACGTGACCGCTGAAAGCACATTCAGTTAAGTAGCTTGGTTGGATATTTTAAAGGCAAAAGTGTATTTTCTGCATTACACTGTTATCCTTGTAGGACCATATTATTGTCAATTAATCTTCCCTAATAACTTCCAGGATGGAGTTTGCTCCTTAGTCATCTGTAACATTGTGCTTCATACACCCCAAGGCATGTTTTAGATTCAAACACCTTTGCATTTAATGATATTTGAGGGACCAGTCTGTTGTTTGAAATGTCCGCCTGTAATTTTACTTTTGGTACTCCCCCCCCCCCCCCCCCTCCAGGGGGTCTGATTTAGTCACTCAGTAAGGGGCTGAGGTTGTGATTTCAATGTTAATGACAGTGAAGGAATTTAAGTTTAAATAGTCCCTCATTTAGTTCTTTGGTCAGATTTTTTTAACATTTTATTTTGGAAACAAAATGAGGGATTTTGGGAGATTATTTTAAATCACATTCCCATCTCATCTGTGATCATGGATAGTGTATATGTATCCCATTATGGCTTTCAGTGAAGCAATATTTCACATCTCTTAAGCCTTCTCAAGATATATGCTTTTGAAGAGTTCTTATATGTATTTTGAATATTCCAAATGCAGGACATTTTGTGAATTTTTGATATACGTATATGACTGATTTTTATTTTCACTGCCATGACAAAGATCTGTGATCTTCTCTGCAGATTTTATTGATGACAAATGAGCCACATTTTATTTTTCTTTGTGTAATAATGCAGTTGTTTTTGTGCTGTATTCCTCCTACACTATGAAAGGTTTATTGCTATATTATTACTATTCGTGATGAGCTCACTCCTTAGAAACAAAATGCAGATTTCATACGGAAACCGATAGCCTTGAATCTGTAGAATTTTTATGCGAAAATCAAGAATGTATAGACAATCTTGTCACAATCGGAGGCCACTTGGCACTGATCTCCAGTGGACATTTTCCTAAGGAATTAAGGTTTTCTTTTGTCTTTTTCATCCCCCCACCCCCCCCTTCCTCCTTGTTTTACTAATGTGTGATGTGTGCAGGTTGAACAAAGTAAAGTGTGAGTGTGTACATATGTTGAGCCCTGAGGCGAAGAACCGCCACATGACGGGCCACATCATACAAACACTCCAGACTGCACACACGTCATGACAATCTTTTGGTATTGTCTCCATACTTTGTCTTTTGAAGTTTTATCAATTTGTGCTTGCACTTTAGTAGCTTTTTCTTCTGAAATATTTCACATTGCTCTAAAGCATGTTGCATTTGTAGACAACAGTATTGTAGATCATTTTAATGTGATTCTTTTTTTTCCTCATGTATTTGTTACAGTAAAGGGAGCACAGAGAAAAGTATAGATCACAAAGAAAGCCCCCCCCCCTTTTCCCTTTTTAGCCCTACTTTTCTGCTTCATCTCAGGATTGTGGAAATTTTGTAGCCTGAAATTGAATTTGTGAACTTCTAGGACTTGGCATCAGTGTAAAGATTTGAATGACTTAAACCTGTTTGCACCGTGAAATGGATAAGTATTAAATCTACTTCTTAGTGATGTGATTTTTCTAATGCACAGTTAACAGTTCACTCTGTATGTTTGAAACCATACTGTTTTTGTATATAAATGGGGAATCTTATTTTGAATTACGGCTGAAACAGAAAATCAATATTTCAGCACCTGACAGAGAATGCGATTTATTGAGCCACATGAACCCCTCCTGCAGTTTTACTTTAAATGGAAAGCTCCACTGGACGGTCAGAGGAAGATGATGTACTATGATATGTATTCAAGTCAAAGATGTGCTTTTTATATAGTCAGTATTTATATTCAGAACAATTCTGCATTGGGGCTATATGAAAATACTATTTCAATTTCCTTTCGTGACTTTTTTGTCTCCCTCCACTCACATATTTTCATTTCAGGTACCTCAGTAGAGGCAGTTTTTTTTTTTTTTTTTTTTTTCCCCCTGACTTTGTATCAGTCTGAGAAAATGTAAACCTATGAGAGAACTTGTATGCTATTACTGCCTGCTTAAACAGTTTATCCAACAGTGAGCCTAAGACGAAAGACTTGTGTACTCTGAAAGAGTGATATTATCTTTCTGATGGCTCACTGTATATGGACCATGAAACTAAACTACTTTTCTCCTGTAGCTTTACTTCAGACTTCTTTCTGAACAAGTTTTTGTTTTTATTTTGTTAATGCATTTTGATGATTGAGAGTTTTGAATTTGTTCAGGACTGCTATGATATAACTTGTTAATGTGACTCGCCGATGGAATTAAAGAAGCATCAACACTCCTCCTGTCTCTGTCACAGTGTTATTGGGTCATCCTGTAACATAGGTTTTATTATGTGAGGTTGGGGTGCAATGACTTCTACATCAGTGCAAGAAAGCCTTTGCTGTGAAAAAATTCTATTTGTAATTATGAATTTAGCTTTACTGCATGTTAAAGATATTGAGAAAAGTGTAATTGCAGCATCAATTTTTAGATTGTTTTAATCTTCCATGTATGGCTTACATCTATAACCGTGAATTATAAGGGTGATAGAAAGGTAGTTAGGCCACATGTTCTACAGTCATCGATTTTCTTGACCTGTTATTGCATAAATGCCTCCCTCTTGAGGCAACACAGAGAAAATGCGGTGTTTCTTTTTTTCTTTTTTCTTTTTTAAAGTCAAGTCCAGTATGTTGAGCTGTGTAGTAGGCTGCATGACGGAGACTGGGGTAGGAGAAATCCATAATGGTAAAATTTAAGTTAAATATCTAGCAAATTATGTGACTTACAGTAAGTTGAGGTCATGTTTATGAAATGATTTACACAAGTATATTCAGCCATTTAATTTCCCTCCACCTCACTTTTTTGTCAGACATACTTTAATGTCTATAGAGAGGTGACCAGTCTGTTCTGTTCACCCAATTCCACCACTTTGAACCACAGTGAAATGTTTTGTCATAAATTATGTACATGTAACACACTATACATGTACATAATGGGTTACATACAGACATTCAAAGTTCACAGGGGATGAATGGTAACAATACTGGTCGTCCCTTGACTTCCTTTAGTTCCAGGAGTGTGTAATTCAATGAATTAAATTTATTTTCCATGCACTGTTGTTACTTGGAGGCCTCTATAGTGTGACCTCTAGTGTTAATGTATCAAGTTCCCCGTTTCAACTACAGAACTCTACATACTAAGCAATTCTCAAACTCTGCCATTGTGTAAAACATCCAGCAACAATATGCTACCATGCTTGCATAAACATTTAGTACAAAACCTCAGTGTGTATGTACTGCCTGAGCAATTACCATGGCTGTAGACTCTTCAGTCAGTTGAAATCAATTGCTCAATAACTGTATGTAAGACTTATTATTGTTACTTTGTAGTTACCAGAGGCTTTGTATGTAACTGAAAAGTGCTAATGGCATTTTCCCAATTAGAGAACACAAGTGAGTAAAAAAACTGTTTCAAAAATAATTTATTATTGAATTAGACTTTCGGGAGTCCCCACTGTGATGCTCAGGAGGTTAAATAGGTTAGTCTGTGGAGGGGAGGAATGTTCTTATTGTCTAAAATCAGTGCTTATGCTCATGACTCAATGGGTTAAGAATTTGTCCTCATTCCTTCTCCTGTATTGCTTTTTTCCCTCCTTTCATGATCAAGCAGACGGCGCTCACAAGGAGAAAAGCGGACTTGTGCTTCTACTAACCCTCTCAAATCATCATCTAGATCTAACTGCTTATTCAAAGTAGAAAACTCATTGGAATGAAAAGGACAGCTTCAGGTTGTAGTAGTTACCAGCTAGTAATACTGTATAGTCTTCTCATTTTAACATTTTTCTCATTTTTTTTTCCTTTTGCATTGCCTTTCATTTCCTCGTCTGCCATTCTTTCCTCACCCTTGCCTAGCTTCTGCTCCTGCTTGCTCCCCTCCTCCTCCTCAGGACCCTTCTTCTCTGGGTCTCAGCTGTTGCATTTATGAAAACAAGACACTCGATTATGTTCAACTCATCGTTGTCCAAGCTCTGTCGGAAACCTCATAATTCCAGCACGGCTTACATCGACCCAACAACTTCTGATACGAGGCTTGAAGGATGATTGCACTTTAAAGGTGTGTGCGTTGTGTATTGTGTCAGTTGAGCTGGGGTTGGTGGACAATTGATCACCATGATTGGCTTGCAAACAACAAGTTGCCATTCTAAACATGAGTCATACGGCTGTCCAAGGGGAGCAGGCTGATTGGGTTATTCAATGCCCTGGTCCTGCTGTGGTTAAATCTGAAATGGAAGGGGTCTAAGTGTCAGTGCTGATTCTGTTTTGCCTGTTGAACATTACAGGTAATGACATTTTTGCTTGGACACAGTGTGTCACTTGGTCACTGAGATCTTTTTAAAGGTAGAAGAGGGGGGGTCAACTAAGAAAGACCTTTGATGTTTACCCTGGGTTTTACACATAAGAGACAAAATTCTTAAAACCTCCCAAAACACCTTACTTCTAACTCCGCTTCTTACTATTAAGCCCCAAACCAAAGTTTCATTTATTTCAATTAGTATTTTGTTTGCGTGTGTGTGTTGTTCTTTGTGCTACTGACACTGATTTCAAGTGGGATAGGGTTTGATGCATATTATTATTATATACGGTTGTCTTTTCTTGCTGCTGCTCCCAGTGTTTTATTTCTTTTGAGGGTTTTCGCTAATGCTAGCTACTCCACGACACAGGTATTGTTATAAGCTAGTTTGAATATCAGGTGAAACCAAGTTAGAGATTTTATTTTTGAGAGACTGAATCATTGCAGTTCGTTGCATAATGGTATTCTGTGCCCATGCTGATTCGGCCAAGCCAACCTTTTTGCGTATTTATTTTTGTTTTTTAGACATTTTTTAAGACAAATTAAAATACATTTTTACTAATTATATGTTAAAATTGTTATTGTTATGGCAGCTTATTCAAATCATATAATGGTGATAATGCCTCAGACCCACTACAAATTAATTTCAGATGAACTGAATAGTTTTATTTTGGAGGTTGAAGGAGCTGTATAGTTTTCTTATTTTTCTCCCACCCTCTTTCTTCTATCACCCTTGGGTATTGAGATTGCAATGAATTGCTGCCAACTGTATTGCTGTTAAAGGTGAGTTCCCTGAACATAAAACCAGGAAAGTCTATGAACAGCTTTAACCACAACCACTCTACCATATATAAAGGGTGGCTGTAGCTCAGGAGGTAGAGCAGGTCATCTACTGATTGGAAGGTTGGTGGTTTGATCCCTGTTTCCTTCAGTCTCCAAATATCCTTGGGCAAGATACTAACTATGCATCCATTGAAGTATGAAGGTGTGAATAGTGGATAGAAAGAATAAAAGAAAGTGTGAACTGGTGAATGTGGCATGTTGTATTAAGTGCTTTGAGTTCTCTGGGAGAGCAGGAAAGTGCTATATAAGAATCAGTCCATTTACCAATACAGCTGTAGGTTAGATGCAAAATTAAGGCTTTTCAATGTAATTAATAAAATTATATATTTTAATTTATTTATGTTTTAAAATGTTTTTATTGTACTTTATTTTATAAATCTTTAAGCTTTAAGCTCTCACTGCTGTCTTATCCTTGGGCCAGAAAAGATTAGGTGCTTATGTTATACAGCTATAATGTATCTGAATCAAGAGGATGATAACGATGCTGAAGGTGCATGCATCTGGGAATAAGTGTTGCAATATTGTATTTGCTTTTTACCCCCCTCACACTTACATGGATATATGATGGGTGAGAGAGGAGGAGGAAGACATGAAGCTTGAACGAGGAGGGAGGGAGGAGAGTGACGGTGATGGGGGGGTGTCGTTGATTGTTTCTCATATTTCAAGAGTGGTCCCGCAGACAGATCGCCATACAAACCCACAGGGTGCTCGGGGCTCTGTGTGTCTGTCAGTGGAGCCAAGGAGGGTGGGAGGGCTTTCTATAACTCATAGATTGCCAGTTCCTCATTTTTTTCTCTCTTAATTATATCTAATATTTTCCTCTTAATCTTAAAAAGCTTTTCCCGCCTTCTGTTTGTCTCTTGCTTTGAGTCTAACTTATCAAGGAGGGTCTGCGTAAATATGATCAGCATCAGTTTACAGCACACTAAAGAACATCAGCACTGGAATTAAATCCAAACTGACATCGGGGTTCAGCTATTATTTCTAAAAGGTAAGAATTTCATTTTGTAGTTTAAAATGTTTTGTGCTTTGTAACTCCGTATTTCCCTGTATTAATAGCATTAAGTTTTATCCTATGTTGTTAGTAAAAAAAAAAAAAATTTTGGATTTTTTGCATTTTATTTACAATAATTTGATCCTTTTGAAAAGATTTAGACAAAAACAAAAAAACAAAAAGAAAAAAATGAAAATGGCAATTTTGGGCCTAATATTGTGTTTTATTTCACATAAAAAGTATTTTTGTGAAATAATTTTTAACCAAAATTAAATCTGGAGTACAACATGTTGGTAGATAGCGTGCATCCATACTAGGCCATTCTGCAAGTAAAATGGTTGTAAGCACTTGTGAAATAAAATGAGCATGCTGTGATGACCTTGTAGACATGCTCCCCCATCCCTTCTTGTTACCCTCAGTCTGAATCAAATCACTCTCAGTTGTGTTTTCTCTCTCTTTCTTATGCCGCATTTAAATTTTGTAAAAAAATATATATTTATGCTACAGTTTCAGTGTTTAAAAGCGTCTCATTATATTGTTCTTAATCCTTAATTTTCATCCCAGTGATCCTTTTGATGATTTTTATACTTGCATCAAAAACCTTATTCTTCACAAACGGAATATAAAAAAAACCTTCCTTTTTTTCTGTCTTATTTTGTGCTCAAGACTCGTCAGCTTTACCTACCGAGATTTCACCTATTACCATTTTACACCGTGATGTCCTCAGTTGTAGCCCCAGAAAAACCCACCTCCAACACGATGGGTCCAAAAGAGGTCGGTACACATCTAAGACACGCAGTGCTGTTACTGTGCAAAGGTCTCAGTTTATGAAATGACTGCATTTGCTCTCTTATCTTTGTCAGTCTTTGTATTGTACTAAACTATATAGTGGAAAAGACATTTAAAAAAAACAAAAAACCCTAACTGGTAGTGCATAACATGAATGCCTGGTAAGTGCAGTGTAAAGATTAGTATTATAAAATATGATGCTTTTTTTTAAAGAATGACAAAAATGGTAAAAATAGTACAAATAATAGTATTTTACAGTACATTTTCTAATACATCACCATGAATAACATGTTTTAAGGTGTTTGTAATATTCCATTCTGTGTTATGCATGGTTGATTTTAAACTTGGTGACCCTTCAGGTGGAGCTGATACTTGTAAAGGAACAAAATGGGGTTCAGTTCACATCGACCACCTTAGTGACTCCAACTCCGACTCAGACTAACCCCAGTGGGGAGGAAGAGAGGGAGACCTGGGGAAAGAAAATTGACTTCCTCCTGTCGGTGATCGGATTTGCTGTGGATCTGGCAAATGTCTGGAGGTTCCCTTATCTCTGCTACAAAAATGGAGGAGGTGAGACTGATGAAGAGACTGACGTGAGGAAGCTGTGTTTTTTTTTCCTTTCTTTCTTTCTTTTTTTTTGCCCCAGTCCGGGGGATTAGTCTGCCACATTGAGAGGGGTAGGAGGGCATAAACATGGTGACTATGTTGAAAGCAAAGGCAAATAAGAAAACTAATGAAACAGAGAGAGAAGAAGGGGGAGAAAAGGAGGAATTAGTTACAGGCTAGAGTACTTTATGCATGCATGTACTACATGCACATATTTGTGTGTGCTTCAGATCTGTGTGTATGATGGCCGCTGTTTTCGTCTTATTTCAACCCTTTACAGAGATCAAAATAGGGGAAAAACCACCACAGCTGTTCTGAATAGATTAGCTCTAACAATCAGTGTCACTAATTATGGCTGTTTAACATAGAGCTCTCATTATGTTTAAGAGCTGTAAATGATACTGCAGCTATGGTCAAGGCTAACACACAGCCTTTCACGTCGCTAAGTCTAATATGTATGTAAGGAAATATGACAAATGTTCTGTCAGAGGCATAAACTTTATCTTCAAAGACAAACTACACTTTTATATATGAGCCCCCTCTTTTGAAAATTGTGTTTTCATTTTATGAGAATAGTCAATTATTGGAGTAAAGAGGGTAAAAGGAACCTGTCAATCATACAGTGGCAGTTTAACGTGGAAAGAAAAATTTTAAAATACTAAATACTACATTTTCATAATCTGCGTTGACATTTACAGGTGTGAACATGTCTGCAAGACATAAGTAAATAAATGTATTTATTTTTAAAATTGTGTGTGTGTGTCTGTGTGTGTGTGTGTGTGTGTGTGTGTGTGTGTGTGTGTGTGTGTGTGTGTGTGTGTGTGTGTGTGTGTGTGTGTGTGTGTGTGTGTGTGTGTGTGTGTAGGTGCATTTCTGGTGCCGTACCTGTTTTTCATGGTGATAGCAGGCATGCCTCTCTTCTACATGGAGCTGGCTCTGGGTCAGTATAACAGAGAGGGGGCAGCAGGAGTCTGGAAGATATGTCCCATATTTAAAGGTAGGAAAATGTGTGAAGGTAAAATCAAATGTGACAGACACTTACTCACATATGCAAACACTCAAGGATATTCGCACACCCTCTTAGGAATATAAGAAATGTATCATGGGACGAGTTGCATTTTTCTGTATGTCCATCTGCCTACATGGCTGTCTGTCTGCTAACATTCTCCCTTTAATCTCTACGTGTCTTTCTGTCTGCTTGTCTGCCCACATGCCTGCCTGTCCACATGCCAGTCTCTTTTGTCTGCTTGTCTCTGAGCTGAGCAGCGACAGGCATTGTTTATCCTCCCCGGAACATCAGGTTCTGCTGGCACTCACATGGAAAGCAAATGAAAATTGGGCTTTTAGACTTTTATTCTGATTGTCCGCATCCTTTTGTGTCACCCAGTGGCAGGTAACACTGGCTGACGCTTGTTCTGGGTACTTTTCAACACACCGTTAAGCAAAGCGCAGTTCAGGAGAAATGCCATCCAAACATACACTAATGGAGAAACAAACATGAAGTCCGATTCACGTTTCTAAGCAAAGTCATGTGTTGAAAATATAATGATACACTTTACTTGGCTCTGTTTTTTACGCTTTTTAAACAAGCTTTAATTTGTGTGCATTCATCCGTCGCTTTCTCTGAATTCCCTTTGATTTTTTAGAGGAAGTTACCTCTGATAACAGCAGACCATCTGTTGCTCCACAGTAAGAAGCCATAAGGCTGTCTTGTGTGGCATCGTGCCCTTGTTGGTCTGAAGGTGGCCTGCAGTGTGTACGTGTTGCTTCATGTTTTTCCTGTATGTGTGTTCCTCAGAGCATGTGCCGTCTGTCAGGGACCACACAGAGTACGTTGACGTTCTAATCACACGCTTCAGTCTCTCTCTGTCTCTCAGCAGGGGGATAACAGTAATTATTCAAATACACGTACACATGCCCGTATTGACAGTAATTATTCTGATCAAAAAGCTGGTTTCCTCCCAGGATCAATCCATTTGAAGAAAAAAGGACTTGGAAAGGGTTGGTGAAGGGAGATTGAGAGATAGCACGGCCGCATGTGGCGCTAATAAGAGACATGGCTCCTTGGACAAATATCACATCCACATTACAAAGAAATCAATAAGGCACAGTTGCGGTTATGCTTCCTAGCAAAGGTTAACAATTAAATACAGCCTTAGAAGAGTGGACATTGTTTCAGATTTACAGAAAGGGTAGATGGATTGATAATTAAGGCATAAAGAGGCAGCGTTTGAAGGTTGTTTCTTTTTTTTGTGAGACTGCCGGCATGTAGCACTGGCTGCACTGGCTACTCTGGCTACTGTATATTCACAGTGACCCAAAGATTGTGCTTTATGGTGTGCACTAACAATATGTTACGTCTGGTCACGAGAAAGACAGCAATATTATTAGTATTAGTAGTAATATTCTTCAGTATTGTATCTTTAGTGTCTTCATAATTTATGTTTCCCTCAACAGGCGTAGGCTTTACAGTGATCCTCATCTCCCTCTATGTTGGTTTCTACTATAATGTCATCATCTCATGGGCAATGTTCTACCTCTTCTCCTCATTCACTGGCGAGCTACCGTGGGTCCATTGCAACAACACGTGGAACAGTCCAAACTGCTCTGACTGGGCTGACAATGGCTCAGTCAGTGACATTTACAAAGCCACCCCGGCTCAGGAGTATTTTGAGTAAGTTGGCCTGATCTTCAGCTTTAGCACACTATTTGTAAGGAGTAAAAAAGGTTGCTTAGATAGTCCTGCACATGTCTACTGCATGAGGTATGATGGGTTTGGTTGCAGTGCGGTAATGGAATGCCTTTGCAGCCTAAATAGCTGAGATATATTATCACAGAGAATCAGAAATGCACAGTTTGGCTGCATTTAGCCAATGCTGCCTTCCTTTATGAAGCTGACCAGGTGTCTCTTATTTCAGCAAGTGAAAGGGGCTGTTCTGCTGTGACAGATGCAGTATTTCATCCACGTTAGATAAAATGGCAGTGGGCTATTTATGCAAAACCACCTGCAGACAATTTGACTATATCAGCTGAAAATTGGCTGATCTTATTTAGTCTCATCTGTTAGGCTGCCTCTAAATTTATGGATCAAGGCAAAAACAATATCCACTGAATTTAGTCTTTAAGGTGACACATGCTTGGTAACTATCTAGAATAAAGTAGGCTTTGAATGTTGTCACCTGTAGGCAGTTTTCCCATCTTAGCTGCCATTTGTGATAATGTAATTTATTATAATGCATTATTTTCAGCACTTGCAACAGATGTAGCAACACTTGGTGCAGCATCTGGTCAGAAAGCCTGGGGTCTCAAATCTCCCTTTAGGTGAAGCTCAAGTATCATCTTTCAGAAACAGGGATTGGATGTAAAGCCAGTCTTATGAAGGGTATCTGGAGCCTGGTTTATACTTCAGTTTCTGAAATGAATAATAATATTATAATGATATTGACAGAACGTTAGTCATTTTAATCTTGATTCCAGCAGTTATTATGATTACATCTAGAATCAGTAAACCCTGAATATCCTACTCAGTACATATTGTACTGTATGTACTTTAGTAGGATGTGTGTGTTTTAGTAATGGGATTTTACTTCCTGTAGTTCCTATGGAACATATTTAAACACATATTTATTAGGTGTTGATAAATTTTCATGACAGAAATAATAAAATAGGTGATTTTTTTCTTTTTAAATGTATGGAGAGAAGTCAACAGTCTTGCATATGTTCTTTTTATTCTTTTTCTTAAGACGCTAAGCTCTCATCAGGAAAAAAAAGGGAACCCTTTGGGTTGAGTGCAGTAACTATGGTGACTAAAAAAACTCAGAAATTAGGTACAATGTTAAGCCCAGTGCAGACGATGGATTGGTGTCAACAATGTGTGACATGAAATTATGGTGACAGCTTTTTAGGCCAGTATTCTTGAGCTCCTCCTGTCACTTCACCCCTCTGCTAAGTGAAGTCTGTCTAAATTTGAATGTGCTCATACATACAAGACAGTCAGTGTACACTAAATGGTGATTTAGGAGTCACCATGCCTCTTGCTTGAATGTTCTCCTTTCTCAGAAGGGCAGTACTCCATATTCAGGACAGTAACGGCATTGATGACCTGGGTCGTCCACGTTGGCAGCTGACTTCCTGTCTAGCTGTGGTTATTGTTCTGCTCTACTTCAGTCTCTGGAAGGGAGTCAAGACTTCTGGCAAGGTAACATATAAGATAGCAGACATTAATTACTGTTATATTTGAAAAAATAAATATTTAAGTGAGTCATGGTGCACAGTGACTTTAACAGCGTAGCAGTCAAATGCAGTATCATCTTTAAATGCATGATTGTTTTGCATGCATGTATCTTTTCTTGTGTGTATCGCGCGCGTGTGTGTGTGTGTCTGGGTGTACCTTGTGTGACTCTTTCAGGTTGTGTGGATCACAGCCACCATGCCCTATGTGGTCTTGACTGTGCTGCTGCTCCGCGGAGTCACCCTGCCTGGAGCCATTGATGGCATTAAGGCCTACCTCTCCGTGGACTTCCTAAGACTCTGTGACGCCAAGGTGAGCGCCAAAAGAAGAAAGAGGAGACACAAGTGAAGTGAGAGTGACAGTGTTCCACAAGAAGAAGATATAGTATGAGGGGAAATACTATGGCTTTATTTACATTTTCACTTGTATTTCCTGTATCTAATATTACACTTGCATGTAAAGAGACTCCAATACTAAAAAAGGAAGAGTGCACAACTATGACAATTTTTTAACATATCATGCTAATGTGCTTAACAGGAGTTTGTACATGTTGCTTGACATCCAATACAAAGCCAGTGTATAGGTCAAAACCAACACATACTGCAACAACTAACGCTCGATAAATTTAAAGTCCTCGAGGCTACAAAATTAAAAATGATAAAGCATCATCAAAGATCTATATGAATGATATTCTCATCAACCCAAAATGTGATATAATGTAATCCAAGAAAGTATACAGCTATATATAGCTGTAGATTTGTTGGCATAGTTATAGATTTTCTGAGATGAATAATCAAAAAAACAAAAAGCAAAACAACAATGAACTCAGGAAAAAAAGGGTAGAAAATACAGGCTGTATATAAAAGATGGAAGTGGCCTTCAATAAAAGGTCTGACTGTTTTATCTTAGTTATTTTATTTTAGTCTAGTTTAGTTTAATTATGGTCCCACAAAGAGTGAATTAGACAACAGACCTGCTCAAACAAAAAAAATGTTGACAAATAAAATTCTGAGCTCAAGTCCATGGAGCAAGAGAACCTCAAACAGCGATAACAGAAAAAAAACCAAACAAAAACAAACAAGAAACATAACATGAGCATCAGATGCTACTATTGCAATCCTCTATGTCTACTGTTAAATTAAGCCTTTCATTTTATTGTGCCAAAAGCCTGAATGTGGAATTATTTCAGTGCAAGTAAACACAGCATTGTTTTAATTGCTAACTTTCCTGGAGGCAATAAAGATTTGAGAAAAGTACTTGTGTCACTCATTTCAAATATTTTTCTTATCCATGAAACTTCCTATCACAATTTAAATATCTAATTTAACTTAACACTAGGTGTTGAGGGTCCCAATAAATACACATGCGTGACTAAAGGATTCAGTTATGATAGCGAAAGCAAGAAGGACAGAGATTGAGAGATGCACGGGAGCAATTGGAGAATTAGATTAGATAGATGCATGGAGCAGTAATTTGCAAAATTACCCCCCGTATTCACAAGCGTCTTTCATCTGCTGCTGTTGAATGAGTTTCCTGCAATTATCTCTAATAATGGCTTTTTTCCTCTCCTGTGCCTTTTGTTTGCCGCTTCACACAAGTGCGCTTGTTCTTTCTCTCCCCAGGTCTGGATTGAGGCAGCAACGCAGATCTGTTTCTCGCTGGGAGTGGGGTTTGGTGTGCTAATTGCCTTTTCCAGCTACAACAAATTCAGCAACAACTGTTACAGGTACGGATACATGGGGAGAGGCAGGTGGGAATTCACGGAGGCACACGGAGGTGGGGAAGCTGATTCTGCAAGCACACATGCAACATAAGCAGGTGAATTACAATAACCTTTGAAGCTCCTTGAAACCCTCTATGTCTTTGACGCCATGCTGCGCAGCAGACTACTTTAGATGTTACACCAATCAAAACTGTTGCACTCTTTGAAAATCATCTGCGTCCCACAGGTGGCTTTTATCTCCCCCTTTTTGCCCTTTACAAAAAATGCTTCTGATAACTAACACCTCGAGGATTCCATAAAAGCATAAACTCACTTTTCACGTACCATTTAACCTTAAGAAGGTTATTACTGTTTTGTTCATTTTGTTTTCTGTTTTTTTTTTAAATGAAAAGAAGAACTCACCAGTTTGTCACATGATGCAAGATACTGAAAATCTGACAGAGCAATCTATAAGATCAGTCAAAGGTTTCCTAAGCTGTTTCACTTCCCAGACTCATTGCAGATGTCAAGCCTGTACATATTTTTTTTTTTTTAAAGTACATCCCTGACTCACAACTGGTCTGGTCAGTTATGTAGATATTGACTGTGTGCTGGCTGATGACATATTGACAAAGTGTTTTACATTCTTATTATGGACTCTCGTGTTTCCGCCTTTTTTTATTGATCCAGGGACGCCATCATTACCAGCTCCATTAACTCTTTAACAAGTTTCTTCTCTGGATTTGTGGTTTTCTCCTTCCTTGGGTACATGTCCCAAAAGCACAACGTGGCTCTAGACAAAGTTGCAAGAGACGGTATGATTGTTTACTGTTGATTATGCAAAGCGTTGTAAACTGTTTAATTTTGAGTTTAAAATGTCATAAAACAGACAGGAAGGCTGTAGGTTGTTGATTTTGGCTAGAACAAAAACATCCATTTTTGTTCTACCTCCTCTTTTACTTTTATTTTGTATTTGCTACAAGGGGAAATAGTTTGAGCACTACATTTTGTTTTGCGCTGCTGTTCACCTTTACCCTTTTTTCATGGTTTTTCTGCTCTTTTAGGTGCTGGATTAGTGTTTGTGATTTACCCCGAAGCCATTGCAACACTACCCGGGTCATCAATTTGGGCAGTTATCTTCTTCATCATGCTGTTGACTCTGGGCATTGACAGTGCAGTGAGTATCCACACAGACACTCAGTTACATCCCTTTGGTCAGCCAAATAACATACCTTTTCTGTGCCAAATTACTGTTTTTCATTACTCTCAAATATATAGTCTAGGAACTGTAACCATCCAAGCATCGACGTCCATCTTCAGTGACTTAACAGCTCAGGACTGACTTTTTCTTTCTTTCTAACTGCTGTGTTTTTTGTTGTAGATGGGTGGCATGGAATCAGTGATCACGGGGCTAATTGATGAATTCAAATTCCTCCACAAGCACAGAGAGCTGTTCACCCTCTTTATTGTTGTTGCCACTTTTCTCATATCCCTCTTCTGTGTTACAAATGTAAGTCTCTTAGTGGAGAGTCTGTGTTTAATCGCATGCACATCATGTTAGTGTGCTAGTTATAATTTATCATTGCACTGTGCTTAAACACTAGTGATTGCATACATACAGACATAATATCTGTAAGAGAGTCTAAAAACAAGGTAACAATAGAAAACTTACAGGCATTATTTTCTTTCTCTCCTCTGTCCTCTTCCTCTCCAGGGAGGGATGTATGTGTTTACTCTGCTGGACCACTTTGCAGCAGGAACATCGATTCTGTTTGGAGTGCTTATTGAAGCCATCGGCATAGCGTGGTTCTATGGTGAGAAAGATGGACTGAAGAACAGAGGCAGGGGGATGATTTTTTTTTCATGGCCAACAAAGCTGATGCTTTATTAAGGGTTTGATGAGAAATCTGTTCGCATAGGTTATCTGTGCCTCAATGCAACATATTTCTATTAGATGTAAGAATACTGCTGCAAGACGATCCATTCCGACTGGCCACTTCACTCTCTGACCAAATCTCTACCCAAGCCACAAGCATATACAGTACCTGTGGTGCTTGCAAGATGGAGCCGAATTCTAACCATTGCCAGTGTGAATCTTTGTGCTCACTCAGCAGTGTTGAAGAACTCTAGAAAGAAAATTGTATCTTGGGAATGGGCAGGAATCAGCTGCCTGATATCTAGATTGCAGGCTCTTGTGTGCAAGTCAAACTCTCTCCATGTGACCAGATTCTTATGATACTCCATTTAACATAGTTTTTGTCAATAACAAATTAAATTATTTGTGAA
Source organism: Oreochromis niloticus (assembly GCF_001858045.2). Taxonomy (NCBI): domain Eukaryota; kingdom Metazoa; phylum Chordata; class Actinopteri; order Cichliformes; family Cichlidae; genus Oreochromis; species Oreochromis niloticus. The sequence continues at coordinate 9,272,223 of NC_031976.2, read as the reverse complement.
TGATATCAGACAGAGGAAGGCAATAAAGAAATGTATTATATTTACATGGTAAGAGGCACTGTATGGAAAGACACCTCTAGTTTTGGTAGGTGCTCATGAAGACAAATATTAGACCCCAGTGTGCTCTTTAGTGACCTCTTGTGGTTCTGTAGATAATTGCAGTAATGGTAGCCATCTGGGTTTTCCCCCCCAGAAGGAAGGGGTCAGCCTATGTGTGTTTGATTTTTTTCATGGATTTTCACCTACAGCAATAACAGCTTAAAAGAAAAACAAGCAAATTAAAAAAAATAACAGTAATTGAGTGGAAATTCTAGACCCTTATTCGGAAACACCACCAGACAGAAAAACAAATTAAAGGTCAGAGACTGAGTTTCTTGTCTAATGTCTAATAAGTATGACTATGAAGAGGTGCATAAAGGACTAAATACTAAGCAGGCCCCAGGCAATGAGGTCAGCATATTGCCCCACTTTGGTGGGTCCTGACCTTGGCAAGTCAGATAAATCAAGCCTAAGGCTTTAGGGGGCCTTTTTTCTGGCTCTTTTCCCCCCCAATACTCATAACTGCTGACAGGAATGCTTGACCCCGGCCACTGTGGTCTTTTGATCTGCACTCCACTGCATAAGTACATTTAGCAGTGAGGAATACCTGGCGGTCGTTCCGGATCTATTCCTCTGCGGTGAGAGATGCCTTCAGGACAGGAAGGCACAAAGGGAAAATGCAGCCAAGGAATAAGAGAAGCAAAATCATGACAAAGGTGAAAAATGGTGCAGCAGCTCATTATGGTTAGCTTTGCAGAATGACGTTGGTTAATGCAAATAGTTTAATGGTATGCTGTATTTTTGCCGTTTTTACTGATACCTGATAACCTCTGGTATTACAGGTTTTTTGTATTAGACTTAACTTTCAATTTAAATGTATATACATGGAGCATGAACACACACCCTGCTTTGATAATGCTCATACCAAAATTTCTCTTGGAATTGTGCAGAGAGAAAGACAGAGAGATTGTTCTTCTTATGCTCCAAGCTAATATACACTACTGTAACTATGCTTTTCTTTAACCATGTCATGATAATATTGAGTATTTCTTTGTGTTTTAGGAGTGGACCGTTTCAGTGATGACATTGAGGAGATGATTGGCCACCGACCAGGCAGGTACTGGAGGCTGTGCTGGAAGTTTGTCAGTCCCTGCTTCCTCCTGGTGAGTCATACTAACCCCAGCAAGTGAAAGTTAAAAAATGTCAAATCAAAAGATGCATAAAACTCAGACTGTAGTTTGATCTGATTGTCCTCTCATCAGTGAGTGTTTTTTTTTATCATGATAACCAAACAAAGTTTGACTTATAAACGGAGAATTTAGTTTTCCACAGACAAAATATGACCTCAATACCAGAAATAAAATGCAAAAGGGAAAAAGCACGTTTAATTTTGCATTAAACAAAAATCAACAGAGCTGCTGAATGAATAAAGTAGCTATTCAACCCCCATACATTAACCCTATCATTATCTCACTGCTTAGCTTTTTATTCACATTCACACTGAGTATAAATCAGATTCTTCACATCATTTTTTCTCACAGTATCCTCTCTGCTTATGTCTAGCAGTACACTCACACGACTATATGTCAGCAGCAAAACACTGTTACTACAGCATCTTCTTCCAAATACCTACACAAAGGAAACCACTTCAATGGATATTATTATTCCCTAGTCTCTCATCTTTCTTGGGGTGGCATGTGATTCACTCATCATGGGAATGAATGATTGAGTTCATTTCTTACTATGCTTTCCATTTTAACATCAGCCACAAGTGTTGTCTTGCAATAATCTTACCTCCTTTTATTCAGTGGTTTTTCAGGTCTCGTGTGTTCATAAATCTCTTTCCCATAGTTCATGGTTGTGGTGAGCTTTGCCACATTTAACCCTCCAAACTATGGCTCCTACATGTTTCCTGCATGGGCTAACATGCTTGGGTGGTGTCTGGCCATGTCCTCAATGACCATGGTGCCTCTCTATGCCATCTACAAACTGTGCACACTACCTGGAAAGTTTTGCGATGTAAGTCTATAAGCTCCAAAATCTTTTCAGATGATTCTTATCCATACTAATCTTCCATCTTTAGCTGCCTTTGTCATGATGGAGCTCTTTCATTATCAATTAAGTGGAGTGTTTGACAAGAGTGAATTGCTCTTTTCCCTTGAACAGAGATTGGCTTATGCCATCACCCCAGAGACAGAGCATCATCTGGTAGACAACGGGGAGGTCCGGCAGTTCACTGTAAGAGTTAATTCGATCATACTTTATGGTAATTTGCACGGGAGCGCAGTGCTGTGATTTATTTCTTTGACATATTGCACTTTTTTCCCCCCACAGTTGCATCACTGGTTGGTGGTCTGAGGGCTACAGAGAGAGTGGGAAAGAGAGAAAAAGAGAGAGAGAGAGTGCGAGAGAGAGGATGACTGCATGGACACTGAGTGAATGCATGCACAGTAAATGTCCAAGGAACAAAGAAGAGGAGAGCAGTTTATTTAAAAACAATGATAATGGTGGTGGGAAGTTTAAAAGTGCCAAGAAAAAAAACACACACACACAATGAAATCGTAGTGTTCTTTAATTTTCTGTGAAGCTGTGCATTGGACATCTCCACCATTTAATTACTGCTAGTGAATGGGATTCAGTCAAACAGTTCATGTGGTGTTCAGCCTGCTCCTTTCCATAAATGCAAAAGTCCCTGAATGCAGCTTGCTAAGTATCAGTGTGAGAAATGTTCTTGGAATTTTTTGCATTAGCCATTCCCAATAACGACCAATGAAAGCTCCAAGAAAATGAATGCAGTATGTTTTAATGCGCATGGATATTTGTCAACATGACAACTGTGGAAGATGTTGAGGTGCTACACACAACAATATCACGATTTATTTATGTTGGTTTGTTTCATTTTCAGTTAGCTGATAAAGTTCAAACAGCATGTGGCCTTTACTTTCATTACCTTCATGTTTTTATTGTTGTTATTGTTCTGGGTGAAAAATCTTCAAATATTCAGCGGTTAGAAACAATTGAAATACTGAGCGCTCAAAGTTTTACTGAATCCCAGTCCATATTACGTTAACGTCGCTATATATCTGTTTGCTGTTTCTGTTAAAAGACTGTTATGAGGTTAGGATTCCTGTAGAACATATTTCACCAGGTCTTTCCTTTAATTCCAATTCCAATATTTCATTAAACTAAAATGACATCAGAGTAAAAATGAGCTTTTACTCTGAGCTCATTCACGAACATAAAGGACCGAAAACATTTCACTTCTCATCACAACGTTATTCTTTAAGTTAAAAATCACAAAATACGCTGAAGATGAAACTGTCATTTATTACAGCTGCCCTGGAGTCACATGAGCTCAACACCAGTTCTAAAGTTTAAAAGAACGTACCGATAGACAAAAAAAAAAAAGCATTAGCCACGCTGCTGATTTAATCGACCAAAGAGCACAGTGAGTTAAAATAATTTCAGATATCTCATCATCTAATGAGAATATTTTGCCAAGGGACGTACTTTCTTTTAAACTGTACACAGCTCATCTTAGAAGATCATTAACTCTTCACACATTGTAACAAATCGTGTCCCCACCCCTTCCTCAAAAGTTTCAGGTTGTGATTTGGCGACAATGACTGTCACATTTCCTCCAGAAAGCATAAAGCTTTAATTTCATAGTTTACACAGTCTTAATCTGTATTTCAAGACTGTTTGAAAGCTGCTTTTTATTGAACTTCAAATAAATAGTGTGTAATGTAACAAACTGATATATCTGTGTAAGTAAATGTAATGTAGAGAGCCTTGTATTGTACTGTATGATATTAAATAACTAACCGCAAACACACAAACACACATATATCCATGTAAGATTACATACATTTTCTTCCTCTTGCAAACTCTTTCTGTTTAATCAGAAAACAAGTAATCCTTCCCAAACAGGTCAATGATGACTTGTTATCACTCCTTATGGTACATGTAACACTATGTCCCAAATTGTATGCCTGTGCTGCTGTACTGTGCCTTGTGGTGTTTACAACTGTATAATTTTGTTTTGTACTGTCAAATAAAGTATAATTAATTCAATTTAAATATACGTCATTGTTTTCTCTTTTAAACACCAACGACAACAATAATAATACTTTCTTTTCCTTTCTTTCTGGCACTGTGATCGCTTTCTAGAAGTTAGCACCTATAAAAATTAGATATTTTTTAAGTAACTGCTGATCAGTGAAGCTATTACTTCAATATTAAATAAAAATGATGTAATCTGGTATGATCATTAGGAGCACAAATGTCAGGGTTCCACTCGAACAATTTTGTGCTCGAAAACCAGAAGGTTTATTGATCCCTCATAATGTTGTGTTCGGTATTCCAAAAGAGACATTTTAGCCATCTACCCTCCAGGCATGTCTGTATTCAAGTGATTTATTCTGACTAAACAGATAACCACTAAACTGAAAAACATAAACACAGCCCACATGTTGTGAAAAGCACCGATAATTGAGCTCTTTCAAGATTGGTCAGCGTGACCCAGACTCTGTGGTGTTCATTACTGTACCAAGTGTGTTAGACAAATGGTTTCAGAGGCAGTCCACAGAAACATAATATTCCTTATCCACAAAGACAAACATTTGGGTACGATTGATGGTTAAAAAGCACGCTCTCTCAAAAGAGATCAAAAGTTTAACTTACTTGTTATTAAATGACACTGTAACGGTTGACTTGTCATTCAGAATGAAAAGATGATTAATTCACTGCAATTTCATTGTTAATTAGACTTTACTTAGTTACTTACTGTTTGCTAACTGATGTGTACTAATGATGGGAAGCACACATGTAACATTCTACATTCTGCATTTGTTAAAGATTCCCAGATGTTGTTGTTTTAAAATAAAGGTTTCATTAGTGTTCAGTGCATCTGTCCTCATTTCCAAGGCATCATAGTTTTATCAAAGCTTAGCATGTTTTAAAATTATTAAATTCATTTAAATGAGGAAATAGATCACCAGAGTACATGACATTTTACAATGTGTCATTATGTATTTAAAAAATCTAAGTCAAAATGCAAAAACAGTGTGTGAAAAACTAAGCACCTGGCTCCTACTTACCGTCTTAATTTCTATGGGAGCAGCAAGGGTGTGCTTAATTTTTCATGCAATAATTTTGCATTTTCGCTTAGTTTTTGTTAAATAAATGATGCCGTTGTTATGTATTGTTATTATGCAATTTTAGAACTTGCTAAAGGACAGATGATCTTTTTATGATTCCTCATATGTAAAATCTTAGAATCGACAAGGGGCACACTTTATTCTTACCCTGAGTGTATATATAAATACGTATGGGACACTGAGCATAATGAGGAAGTTCTGGGAATCAGAATATTTATCTTTAAATATTTAAATTTGGCTAGTTTGCCTTCAAGGTTATTTTGTCAGGCACGTAAAGAAGTCCTGCTCGTTAAGCAATTTCACCACAGACCTCAAACTTGCACCTAACAGCTTTTGCTCATGAAGAAACTAAATCATCATCCATTGCTGTCCATAAGAAGGTAGTGATCAATAGCACTATCACTGGTATTAATTAACTTCTACACATTATAGCTGGATAAACTGAAAACTACTACTACTGATGATGATAATGATAAAATCTGAAAATACAAGCAGGTACTATATATTCATGACATTGCCATCTATCCATGGGAACACAAGGTGGTAAATGAGAACTAGCAGGTATGACAGCGAAATTGATGTAAGAACTGGTCCTCAAATCCACAGCGGTAATTTGAAGATGGGAAACAGGTGTAGTAACTGAACCCAGGTGGCAAATGATTCAGCCACACCTCCAGGCAGAGCAGTTATTTAGGTTCTTTAGAGCCCCAGTGCACCATCTGTATGGGCAGGTCCATACTGCCTTAAGGGCAATGCAGGCAATATGGACCTGTAGGACAAAAGGAGGTCTGCACAGACCCTCATGCTAACCATCTCATAAAAGGAGGATGTGTACATTCTTCCTGATTCTTCCTCAGTTTCAAGAGTAGTTAAGACATGCTGCACTGCTATCAGTGGCTGAGTAGTAGACAGAAGTGGCAAAAGTACAGATGTTCTTTACTTAACTAGAACTAAGTGAAGAACATCTGTATTTTCCAATAAAAGTTGAAGTGCTGATTCAAGTGAAGTGAAAAAGTACAGGCTCTGAAACATACTCAAAGTAAGAAAGTAAAACTAGCTCCTTGAAGAACATTTCTACCACCTATTTTTATGCAAAGTTAACTGAACCGCATCAGAGTCTATTACATATTTATTAAATAAATAATGGCATGCCATCAATATTTCATATGGTGTGGTTCATTTTGATTTTATCTTATTTAAGGAAGAACTAAATGTTTGTTTATTTTAATTATGTCCTCATAAAACCATAGACAGAGAATGTACTTTCTTTTTACAATGAAGCTACCATTCCCTTTTCAAAGTCATTGGTAAAACTTACAGTCATACAGACTGGTTTAAGAAGTGTGTTAAAGCTCTATGATAAGTAAAACGTAGCAATTAGCAAATACTGCAAATACTGATTATTACACCCACAGTAATCTGAACTACAATAGACAACAGTTCCAGACCCTGACAGTTACTAACAGTGGGGAACAGATCATCATGTCAATCATATATCATATCATCATGAACCAAATAAATACATAAATAAATAAATAAAATAGACCAAGAAGACCCAGAACTGTTGAGTAGCTAGTCTCTTAATCCTCTGTCAAGGTCTCTTAAGTCGTTGGACTTTTATGGACTGTTGTAAAAGAAGAGGGGTTTTACACAGTGGTGAACAGGCTTTGCAAATCATTGCATTCAGTTTTCATTTAGATTTTAATTCATACATGAAATTATACTGTTGACCACAGCATAGTCAGATTTGTAAATAAACCCCCAGGCAAGGTATGGTGTGAAATTTTCAAACTAAATGCTCCTAGGTTATTTTAGAAAAGGAATTTGATGCTCAGAATACTCTCAGTTTTTTAAATTAAATGCCCCAAGAGAGTTGTAGAAATTCCTATAAGTATCACTTTTTCAATATAAAAACCTAAAATTGCTTTAATGCTGTGAAATTTTAAACATAAAACTCCCACTCCATCCATCCATCCACCCATTATCCTTGTCAGGGTGGCGGGGGGCTGGAGCTTATCCCAGCTGTTAAAACTCCCAGTTAACTTAAAAAAATGAAATGTTATCCTCAGAAATTGTTCAGATTTTTCAAAAATAAAAGCCTTCACTTATTTATCATTTTATTATGATTCCTTAATGTGCCAGGTATACAAAATAAAAGCACACATTTTTCTTAGTTACAGCACTTAACTGTTTTTGTATCAACTGCTGTCTCTACCGATCCTTTTTAGCCAGTCTATTTAAGGTTTTAACAACAAACAAGCACTTTTGTACATTTACATTTTATTTGATATGGAAGTAGATCCTTAATATACCTGAATTTCTATGTTTTCATGATGCCACCCTACCTCAGTTTCTTGCTAGTGTTATCAGGCAATGACAGATATTTGTCATCAAGTTTTTTCCAAATGTTGTCAAGCAAGGGCAATTGCAAAGCAATTTTGGCTGTGCAGGGATAGGGTTTAAAAGGTGCCATTATCACATCCGATAAACAACAGCAATTATGTATAATTTCATGTCTTGCCACTGATGTTGAGATTGAAAAAAGACATACATATACAGAAGGAAAGGTGGAAGAAAATGGAATTTTCTTGTTTTGATGTGCACTGTGCTTATATTATTTGGGCTTATTCTTGATATTGTGTCTAATGGGATATACACAGTCAGCATCTTTCCAGTCACTTTAACTGAAAACTGTGTAGACGTTGTGCAATGAAAGTCTTGAATAAACATTTCTTTTGAAAAAAATATGCTAGGAACATAATCATTTTTTCCAAATTAAAAAGAAGAGGTACTTTTAGCTGCTCCCTTATTTCCAAATGTTTGTTATTTCCTGATGCAGCCCTCTCATTTATGTAGGCTTGGAACCAGCATTAGGAGTATACTAGCCTGTGACCACCTGAGGCTGGGTTTGCATCTCCTCCCAGTCTCAAACTGGAGATCTTTTATGTTCAAAGAATAAACGAATCAATTTAATTTCATAGCATACAGAAAACAAATAAACAAAGCGGTCACTGCCTGTAGTTAATTGTACATTTGAGACAATACTCTATAACTTCGTATGTTATAAGAGTATTGCTAAATGCATCACGTTTTCATGCACCATACCATTGTACTACTATGGCATCACAGAATCAACAGAAGCAACCCTCAGTGAATGGATAAGTACACGAATTACTTTTTATTGCATAAAAATACTTTCTTCCGGCGTCTTATCTTGCAGGTGTGTGGTTATGATCCGTTATTTGGTGTCCACTGCCCTCTAGTGGTTGGAAAAGGGCACTACATGCAGCCCATCAGTGCAAGGTTACTTTTATATACGGTTCGGTTGCCAAAAAAAAAAAAAAAAGAGCACAGAGCTTACTCATTATGAAGAGCTCAAATAAAGAACCTAACCCATTTTAATATAACTGACTTCATATCCTGTCTACTATGGAGTGTTTAAAAATTTGATGCAAAACTTAGTGGTTTTTTGTTCCACTTCAAATTTCAGTATTCGGATCATAATCATAGTAGTGTAAGCTATTATTGGCCCAGGCGTCAATTCTCTTTGTAAATGAATTACACTTGATGCATCATCTTCTAAGGTAATGCACGCACTTACAAACGCTCACCTCCAATGTCACCAAAATGGCTCCAAAAAAGTACAACACGGTGGCTATATTTATTACATTTAGTTATATTTATTATATTTATTATACTTACTTGTGTAGAACTTTTGCTCTGAATTATCTGAAAGCTTAAAAGTTCACAGAAATCAACCACAGACAGTGCATTAGTAGTTGTTGGTCGTCGTCGTCGTCTTCTTCTTCTTATTAGTAGTAGTATCATTATTAATATTGGTTCTAATAGAAACATTGCATGCATTAATTAAAATGAATCAGGGGCTTTTGACTTTTGAGCAAAAGTACATAAGGTACACATATCTAGGTGCTGCGTTTCCAGAATAATTACAGTTCACAAAACAAACATGTTTTTCGCCCCGCTTTCAGGATGTCACCAGCAACACGGCTTCGACCTGGTCTCATGGTGCCTCATTAACGTTCTCACCTGCCCACCAGGAGTATTTGGTTACAAATTGTTTTTTTTTTATTATTATTATTATTATTTTTCTCTGATCACGGACCTCTTTGGGCATATGCTGTTATCTTACCCACATACTGATAGGGCGCATTTGAACACTTGGGTCTCAGTCTCATCAGCTAATGATTGACTACCTGATGATTATGGCTGTGCAAGGTCCCATCTAATCGGCCAGGGGACGACGGCTTGTTCCCATAGATACATCCCAACAGTTGAGCTCCCATGATACCCAGTCTACATAGAGTAGGAAACGACTCACTGGGCTTTTTACCAGCACCTGCGGTTAGCGGTGCACACGCTGTAGCGGTTACTCCACACCTTTTCCCATGCAGAGGAGAGGGATTCTGCAGACAGCTGACATTTGTAACGCAGGGAAACATCAGCACTTTTATACGCTCCATCATACTTTTAATCAGCAACTTTCTTAAGTGCAGAAAGCATTTTTTTCCTTCTCTGGATTTTTCTCTGTCCAGTCTGCTGTCCGAAGATTTGCCTTCATTACACATTTTTACTCAACCCAGAACATTTGACGAGAATGGAACAGCTCTAATGAGGTTATAATGGCCTGTACCTCGGAACCGTGAGTTTGTTGTAACGTGTTTTTTTTCTCTCCGCCCGCTTTTACGCACAAAGATGAGTTCGGAGAAGCCAAACTTTCTCTCTCAACCCGTGGTGAAGAACGTTTTCATGTTTCGAAACGGCGATCCATACTACGAGGCTCGCCGGATAGTGATAAACCAAAAGAGGGTGTGCAACTTTGAAACCTTGCTAAGAGAGGTGACGGGCGGCATACAAGCCCCTTTTGGAGCCGTGAGAAACATTTACACACCGAGAGGAGGTCATAAAGTTGACTGCTTGGACAGCCTGAGGAGCGGGGAGCAGTACGTCGCTGCTGGGAGGGAAAAATTCAAAAAGCTAGAGTAAGCATAAATTGTGGTTTAGGCAAATAAGCTAGCCTACCTTTATAAGGCTTTCACACTGTGTCATTATACAGACGTCTATAAGCATTAGAGGCATACAGCTGTAGATGACCAGGCATAAACCATCTAACAGTTGCTGATGCATTCAAGAGGGAAAGCTGGCCATTAGCAATCATTGTTAATCGAGACTCATGCAAATTTCTTTTGAAATGTCCCTACTGTTTCATAATCATTGTAGCTGACATTAGCATATATACTATATATAATATATATACGCAAATCGAGCCAATGGTCAGACACGGAACTGAGTCATGGCTTTAAAGTTTTGCACCAGTGCTGACTCACGGCAGTGATAAATGAGATCAGCACTGTAGAGAAGTGTACTCTGCCCTAGCCTAAAAATAAGTGGCCTCATGCAGCAGATAATGAGATTTGAGCAGCCACTTATTCATAGAATGCAACGGAGAAGCAGCAGAGGGGAAGATAATGTATCCCAGATGCAAAAAGATTGCATACTGTCTCCATCCTCCTTTATTTTTACAGTAAAAACCAGAGAAAGTGCATGCAGATTTTTTTTTTCTTTAAATATTCAGATAAAAATGTTTGGAATATCAGTTGTGATGATGCAGGAACAACTGAAATTAACGCTCTCTGTATAACAACATATTACATTTTGTGCAGTAAAAAGCTGTACATTTGGTATTTGACTTTATGCGACAAGTGGCTAAATTGGAGCTGTTTAACTGTTGGTACAGTTTTCAGCAGTTAGCAAATTCTCACCCCTAACTGCTGAAAAACGTTATTCTGCATGTGTGGGGTGCAGAATACCTTACAGAACAGGAAACGTAGCTTTTACTTCACGTTATCTCTTGTTTTTAGTTATCTACAGATTGGCTCCAGGAAGAAGAAAATGATGCAGACCCTTCCAATGCAGGTACGGCAAAAGGGCTTCAAAAGTCAGTAAGATCCATGTTGTTAGAGGGTAACAGTGTTAACAGCCTGGAATTCCCAGGATTTTTTTCATATAGCTGGCTTCATACTAACAATTAGAAGATACAGAAGAGATGGTTTATATAATTTACAGTTCCAATAATCCAGCTAGACGCCTCAAATGCTCTCTTACAAGTCCACGGGTTGCATTAGATTTAGTTTCAGACACTTTATCGTGTTGAAGTAGCTACATTTCAACTACAAACTTGTTACGTCCAGTTTTTAACATCCAAAACTGCCTCAAAATGAAAAATATATTTGGGAACATCCACAGTGTAAAGATTTTATGAAGATCCTTGAAGAAAGGTGTTATGTTTAGCATTCCCCCTCTAATTGTTTTCTGTGAGGAATCACTGTGTTGTCGTCTCAGTTTCCATGCATTATTGATTTATGGATCATAATCATCCCTCCTTTTAATACATCTTTAATGCATCAATGAAGTCAGAGCCAAAGGAGCTTAAAGTCAGGTAGCCCACAGGTTCATGACCTCCTTATTTATTTATTTTTTTAATTAATATAAAATGTATCCTGGCGAAAGCACAGAACGGTCTAGTAGAACCCAAAATACCAAATTTTGCTGACTTCATTTACATTATGGACAAGATGTCAAAAAACAAAGAGGTGCAGAATTTGACATGCTAATTGCTGTCAGAGAAAATAATGGGGCACTCCAAATTTTGTCAGGGTATTCTGAAAAGTGTGCAGCCCATTTTTAAAATTATTATAATTTGTTTTTTTTGACTTATGACCACAGCTTTAAAGACACTAGCTGTCATCATCTGCTCCTCTTGACTGTAACATGTTTATCATTCAAAGAGAACGTGCTCTTGATTATGTCTCATCACCCGCTGCAAGAACTTTCATTACAGATGACCTTCTTAATTGTTGTTTACTTCACTGGTATCTGGCGAGTGCACAGTCAAGATATAACTGAGTAGGTGTGTGATGTGGCAGAGGTTCCATTTAAATGATGCACTGAAAGAACAAGGAGTTTCCTTTGGTTTTTTTGCTGCCAAGTGGACTGTGTACAAGGACACTAAAACAAGCCATGGGGACTTTTTGCCCACTATAGAATGAAAGATCAGATACTGATAAACAAATCAATAGAAAAAAAACTTGTGCAAGGTCCCTAGAGACTGATGCATGCCGTGCCTTGCTTGGTTTCTTCCTGATTTGGATTGGTTAGCTAGGTCTCACAAAAAAATAAAAAAAAATAAAAAAAATTATATTCTCTAGCAAACAGATTTCAGGATTTTTGATTGTGATGTTTTATGATCTTCTTTGGTTTCCAAAGCCTCTCTCTGTAGTATGTTGTAGCATTTTCTCCCGGTGTGCAGTGTGCAGTTGGCTTGCTGTTGAAAACTGGTGTACCACTGAACATGCACCACCCTTTATTTATCTAAGATTTTTTAATTTTACTTTTGACCTTCACACCTCAGTTGCCAGGTTGCACTCGTACACACCAGAAGACTTTTAATATAACTCCTCCCTCATCCCATTCTCCCCTAGGATGCAAGTCTTAGTCTCACAGTCACAGTAGGTTACAGGTGGGACAAAACCTGCAGAGCTTACTCTCTGCAACCTCACATCACAGGGGAGCTCATTCTTTTGCTGTCACGGACATCACAGATGATTTTAGTGTGGACAATAGCGATTTTCTTTCCCTTTAGAAGTAAAAGCTTTGATGTTGGTCTTTCTTTATTTTGTACTTTGGTGTACTAAAAATGGTTAAAATGATTTTACAAAGCAATTTAATTACTGTCAAACTGTTATTGCTAGTTTTGACTCTAGAGCTTGCATGCTGTTAACCCTGATGAGTCTTTTGTATACAGTATTTAGGATGAAGGGTTAGTAAAGTCCCCATTCTGTTTGGACTCCAGTATGAGCATTGGTCTGCAAAGTCCCTAAAGTTTATACAGGTCTGTTGTTTTGAGCCTCCAGGTCCCAAGTGGACAAGGTGATTCACCAACAAGCTTTTAATTTAGTCCTGTTATCACAAAACAGAAATGAGACAGTGTTTACTCATTCAGCTTAGTGCATTATTAAAAACTGCATTAATAGTCTTTTTCTTCCAGATAAATTTAATTAACAGCTGTACGTTTGATATAGACTTATAGGCGCTTTTTGACTGTTTCTTTTTTTTCTCTTTTTTTAGATTAAACCTTTTCCACCAAATAGAATCATTGTGTCAGCTCGATTCCTGAAACCCATCAAGGAGCCATGCACCATATTGTAAGCTGAATATTCATTTTTCAAGTTTTTAACTTCACTTTGAAAAAAAACTTTTCTTAAATTGTCCCATTATTTGGATGAAATACACAATTTAAATATATGACCAATTTGGACATAGAAAAGAAATAGATGATAATTTCATAGGTAGCGTAAGAAAAACTGGACTTGACAACGGAAACTGAAACAGTTTGCACCAAAGTTCTGCCTTTGTTTTTTTAACTGTGTGCATTTCCCTTCCATAGTGTGGTGGCAAATGGTGATATATTGAACTCCGCAGTGAGGCTGTTGGTCCACCAGAGGATACTGGGCCAGTTTGACAAGATACTAGAAATGATTACAGAGAAGATGGGTTTAAGAGTCCTCGGGGGTGTTAGAAGGTAGGTGGACAATTTCAAAAAACAAAAAACTGCATATATGGACTGCATTTGTTTGCACACTTACTGATTTATTATATAAACTAATTAGCATCAGACTTTCAACATATGCGCTTCCGTTACAGCAGATTATTCCTAACTTCATATATTTGCATTATTGAATTTTGATTTCTTCTCTCAAAATGTATTTACTACCGATGCTAAAACTGATTTTCCTTTTTTTAAGTAAAAATGTACAGTGCCAGTCAAAAGTTTGGACACACCTTCTCATTCAGTGTTTTTTCTTTATTTTTCTACTTTCTATATTGTAGGTATATACTGAAGACATCAAATATAAGAATTTAAAATATAAAACATGTTTTGAGTTATTTAACTTTTTTGTTTACTATATAATTCCATATGTGTTCTTTCATAGTGTTGATGCCTTCAGTGAGAATCTATAACGTAAATAGTCATAAAGATAAAGAAAAACCATTAAAGAAGCTGTGTTCAAACTTTTAACTGGTAGTCTATCTGCTCTGACGCTATATGAAAACATACATTCTACTGGCACAACAAAAGTGGGTATGCTTCATTTTTCAACCAGCTCAATAAACGATCACATGGAGATTTTGAAAGCAATCAGTAACACAGATGTGACTGACTTTGGTAAAGTGCTGCAAACACATGACGTAAACAATAAGGCTTTTGATTCTCTTTGTGTGTTCTAGTCTCTTTACCTATGAAGGCCAACAGGTGACTGAGGGGAATCAGCTAGAGAGCGGTCAGCTTTATGTGGCTGTGGGAAGAGAAAGGTTTAAGAAGCTTCCTTACAGTGATCTGCTCTTCACCAAACCCAGAGGGACGAGGCGAGTCAGAGGGTAAAGAAAGTAACACTTTATCCTACGACTGAGTGCTTGATTTAAAAACAAAAATGAAGACTTGACATTTACCAAACTGTCACACATCTAAGATCTGCAAAATGATGTCATTAGATTTAAAATTTTGCATTTGATTTAGCCTGCATTAAAAATAAAAACAAGCATTTTTACAATAGAATTGCACACGAATAGCAGTGAGTCATGAACGCCGTTAATATCCATCACTATTTGTAGTCTTGAGTCATTCATGAAGAGCTGTGGAACTTTAAAAATAGAATACTATGGCGACCAGGGATGCTTCTTGGAAACCGTACAGTTTGTGTTTAGATCTTTTCCACTGGGGCAACTAATTACTCCTTTAGGGCTACATATCTTCTTTTAATTCTCTTGAAAACTACAATCCTCACACATGTTCCATCTGTATGACGGTGTTCTTTTTGAAATGATTGAAATGATTAAAGATAGATATTATAGGCACGTACATCACACAACTATGAAGAGCGTCTTAATTAAAGACAGACTAAAAAACAAACATAGATATACAAGATATTAGGAACTTTGTGAACAGATGTTGTTTAAGATAAGATAAGATAAGATAAGACTTTATTGATCCCACGACAGGGGAATTTTTGAGTTACCTCAGCTCAGCTACAGATATCAGAAGGAAAATACAAAAAATACAAATAAAATACAAACAAATAAAAAATAAGTAAGATAATACACTATATACAACGGTAGCATACACAGTATGTGATTATGGATATGGTTGTGGAAATATGCAAGACATAAACTATATAGCTTAACATAACTATTCTACCACTGCTATTCCTATGTATAGACATGTACATGCACACACATGTACACACTAAATATACATATGTATACATATGTGCACACGTCATGTTCAAATGTATTACACTTCAATGCTTTATGTATGGGTTTCATGTATGTAAGTCAATATTCGTTAATCATTTTTGCAGTATCAAATATATATGTCAACATTTTTTTCTGTTTTCTTTTTTCACAGAATGAAATCTTATTCTCTGCCACCCATCTACAGGTTCTCAAAACAGAGTGAAAATGTCAGTACTCCACGTACTGTTTCCAATATTTAGTGAGCTGTTATTTATTTATTTGTTTATATTTTTATAATCCAAGCTACAAAACTTTTCCAGGATTCTTTAACATGCAAAGCACAGAGAGGAGGTGTGTATTTCCCTGAAAAATTCTGCTGGTTTAATTATTTAGGCATGGCTAGCAAATAATGATGTAAAAAACATGGTGGTCTAGAATCCCCAGTCCTAAATTTTAAGCCTGAGTTAAATTTAGGATCAAGTGGACTTGCACAATTGTATTTCATCGTGAATCTTAAAATATTTAGTCATTTTTCAAAAAACCCCCCGTTAGGATTCATTTCAAAATCCCAGCTTTAGATAAACTGATGCAGCAAAGCCAAGATGTAAGTCTTTTTTTACTCTCCATAGTCATGATTTTGAGAAGTTTCTTACTGACTAAATCTGACTGCTACTTTCTGCAGGGTAAGTCCATGGTCCAGAGCAGTGACAGTGGAGATGGAGAGTCTCCTAAGGCCTCGCCTCCAAGCCACAACAAGGAACGCCTGTCCTCCATTGTAAGAGAGATTTCTCAGGCCAGACTACTTTCCTTAAAGAAGAGGAAGAGCGGACAGAGCTTGACTCCTGGCGACAATGGTAATGCAAAAACACGAAAAAGATCACCATGAACAGGAGTGAAATTTTAATATCTACACCTGTTTGTTTTCATGGTGGCTATTAAGCTCAGTGGGGCCATATTCATCCCGAAGTCAAAGAAAGGAAAGCATTGCTACTGTAGATAGTATAGGTTTATATTCAAGGGTTACTTTGACTACACTGAATAAAAAATATAGCAGTGAAACGCTACTTTAATTAGTTTAATGTCATATCTCCTCTTGCTCATATTATTTTGCGGCTTGCATTTGTAATTATATCCTTAAGTAGTTTGTTTGTAATATATATTTAAACATAGAGTTATAATCAGTAGTATTTACTTGTTTCAACACCATCAAAAAAGTCACATTTTAATAAAAATGAGCTAGTGAATAAAAATCATACAAAAGGAATCTAATCAAAGTTTGTGTTTGACATATTATTACCCAAGAACCAATAGTTAGCAATAGTTAGTCAACACTCATGCTCCTGTGATTCTGTCATCATCATCATCACCACTTTCTGTATTCATTTTTCATCTACAGAGTATGGTAGATGTGTGCAAGTGGAAGGTATCAGAATAATCTTCTTCTTTAAGTATTTGCCATCCCATGTTTCACAAATGGTACTTATGTACTGTTGAGAGTTTAACATACACAAAAATATGATGTAATGCTTTGTCACTGGAATCTTATGTAACCTGCTGCATTCGTAAATGTCCACACAGTGGCACTGTTGCTCTGCAAAATATTTCCCATGAAATATTAAAAGTAGGTCTAACATGATGACATTAACCTTTATTACAACAAACACATTACGTCATCTTCTTGTGATACGTATATAATAATGTCGTACAGAAAGTTTGCCACCTGCCATTCTTTTTTTTAGAAATTAGGAGGGTTTGCTGCTCTGGGACTCTTAATCTCATTATTATTATTATTCATCCATCTATCCATTCATCCATTGTCTTTATGATTATCAATTTTTACAGTCAAAGGGAAGCAAATCTTCTGCAGACTGCTGCTGACCTTGTTATAACTGATTCTGTGGTATGAACCACATTACGTCATGTTGTGGCTCTTAATAGATTTTGCCTGTTTGCTCTCTGGCAGGGGATTAGACAGCAGAACCCCCAAAAGAGCATGGGGAATTTGTGACTGTGCTTCAGAGGAGGTGGCATTTTGCATCAAACGACAGAACTGAGGAACATGTGTGCGTGTGTGTGTGTGTTCTCTGTGTCCGTATGTGCATGTCTGCATTTGCAGCCTGTAATGTCACCCTCAAAATTGCCTGTATCAGATTGTGTGGCACGTCATATTACAGGCACAGAAAACCATACTGCATTATTGGTCCCCTTGGATGACATTGAGCAAAAATTACATTAACAAACAGACGTCTCAGAAAACAAAATCTGACATAAGAGATCTTTAAATGGCTTTGAGGACATTTCACTTTCTCATGCAGTCCTCACCGTTTGACCTGTACAATGCTTTTTTAGTCCTTTCATGTTAGGGAGACACAATGTTTTCCTTATTTGTTTGGTTTCATAGAAAGACAGAGTGAATGCGATGGCAGCCTGCTTTGTCTCTGTCCATGGTCCTGAATTCACTGTAAGCAGTATATTTATTTCCCAAAGACATCTTTATTCTTTTTATTTATTGCTTTTTTTGTTTTGTTTTTTTGGTTCTCAAATGAAACATGAACAAATACTGGCTTACACAACAACAACAACAACAATAAAAATCTGCCTTTAGCCTATCATCTTAGGCAGGTTAAATTCAGTGTTGTGTTAATATTTGGCTTCGCAACAGGAACACAGTGTTCATATCACCTTTTATGTTGATTGTAAGCAGCACAGAGGTGTTTGGTGTTATTTTCCCTTTGGGAAATCCTGCCCTGGCCGGGCATGAGGTAAATACACCCCGCTCTGGTGCCAAAAGGAACACAGCCAAAAGGTTGCCAGACTGGCAGAGGCTGTGGAAAGTACAAAGCATGAAACCCACACTTCAGATCTCTGATGTGTTGGAACATTGGAACCAAGACAAAAGATATTATATGATAATAAAAGCATCAATTCATTATAAATGTATTTGTCAAAGATGGCTTTGGAGTGAGGGATGAGACTGAAAGGACAAGCAAGCCGATGACAGCGGGAAAAAAGACAAACGAGACCGAGTGACCCTGTAACCGGAGATTCTCCCTCTGCAGTGCACTCACTGTGTTTACAACATGGAGTTTAGTTTTTAAGTGCATGTGTCTATGTGTGTGTGTTTTCACCAGTCCCCATTACTCACCGTCTATTAGTTCTTAGGAGCCAGACTAAGACTAATTTCAGAGGTTTCTATGTGGTATATTGTAAAGCCTTTACTTTTGCTGTTTCATTAGAGGGAACACAATGGTGAGTGAGAGCAGAGAGAAGGGTGAGGAGGTGTGACAACTCGTGCAGCAAACTTGGAATGAATGAAATGAATTTGACCTTACTGTAACAAAGACATCCAGCTTAACCCTTGCATAACTGTTCGGGTCAAATATAGCCTTTTTTGACATTTGACAGCAGAAAACGTACCCTAAATGTCATTCTTTTAAACTGAATTTTAAGACTTTTTATAAAGTGACCCAAAATACATGAGATGTATTTAAAAATTGTATATTATACTATAAATTGTTGTACCCTGAGGCTGTTCAGGGTCAAATTTGACCCATACGATTGCGATGGATTTTGGATATATATCAATATTCACCAAAGTATTCCCAGCCAGCCAAAAGATATAAGGTCAAATTTACTAATGTCTTATGCCAGTGCAATCTGGGTTTTGGCATTAAAAAAGTACTCTTGGCATTTACAAAGAGAGAGCAGTGATAAGATTGTGTTGAAGAGGTGGGAGCTCAAAGATTTTTGCAACAGAACCTCTTTGTGTCATATTTCTGGGATTTCCTTACTCAAGGCATAAAATATAAGGAGGAGGATATTTAAATCAAGCATCATGCAATTATAAAAGCACCTGAGCTGCCATTTCAGTGAATGTGGGAAGCATATGTGAAAATGCCACATATGTAAGGTTTTAATGGTTAGACATAATAACTCCCAACAGTTCCAGAATGTTCTTGTGATTTCCACTTTTGATAAAATATGTTTAAATTCATTATATTTGTTATGTTTTCATGTGTTGAGTAAAACAGCGCATGATATTGTGTGATGGTAGATACCATCCAGTAGTCTAAACTATACATTCTTCCTGCTCTCTGAAACATTATTTAAGAATTATTAACAATTTGTTAATTTCAGAGATGCTATTTTAGACGTTCTAAATTAACCTGTAGTTCAAAACATGCTTAATATGAAGGGAATTAACCCAGACTATACTGTGAAGGCATGAAACATAACCAGAATGTGTGGGTTAAAAGACTTAACCAAAAAGACACATTGCTTGTCGGTTCGGTCTTTATTATTCTTTTAAGCTTATTGGTCCAATTTAGCCAGTGTTAGCCTTTTCTTTCAAAAACAGCTTGAATGGAAGCAATTAGCAGTTGTTGCTAGCCTCAAAATAGAAATGGGATGTTTATCAGTGTTCTCTTTCTTAAATGGCCTCTGTGGCCAATTCAGTTAATGGCTCTCCTGGGAAAAGAAGGGGAACGCAGCAGAACCAAAAGGGGAGACAAAGAAAAGCGTAACCGAAAAAGGAGAAAAGGATGTGTTTAGACAGGTGATTGGGGATAAAGAAGGAGAGAAGAGGGAATAAAAAGCTGAGATGATGAAGTGAGTAGAACATTATGGAGGTGGAGAAGGGAGGAAAAGGGAAAACAGGTGGAATCAAACAGTGAATTTGATGAATAACCAAGGGATGATGAAGCATGAGTACTGGATGGAATAAAAAAAAAAGCTCAGAGAGATATTAACGGGTAGAGGGATGGGTGGGGTTTGGATAATTGCCTTTCATTTGGATAATCTCTCCATTTAGAGTCATCAAAGCAGATTTTTAGTTGCCTGGGCCCCTCGCTGGAGCCAAATTGCTGCTCTGAAAATCAACAAAAGAGCCTTGTACTTCAAGAAGAAATTACTGATAAAAAGGTATGCACAAGAGGAGAGAGAGGAAAGGCAAAGGCAGAGCAGGGTTCTACTGATTATCTGAACTTTTACATGCTGTGTACATGCCTACTTATTACATTAACACTGTTGGTAGGGGGTGGATGGGGCACTAATTAAAGGGTCAGGTGGTACTGAAAAGTTATGTTTATTTTGTTCCCTAAATAACTTTTTGTGTGAGGAAATAGTTCTTTGTGGAATACTTTTAATCCAGGATGTGTTTTCTTGTAGGAAGAAATAATAGCACACAATGCAATAAATAGTGGATGTAATGCAAGCTACAGTACAAATAATGATTAGAACTGGAAGCTAAACATTGTTTTCCACTTTGTAGTTAGTTACTATAGGAAGTTACTATAGGAAAATTTGTGGAAAATCTGGATTCTTTGCAGCTTGAAACCCTCAGAAATAGGGTAAAAACAATGCATCAGCTTAGCTAAAAATTGGCTTTCTACTTCTAATTCTATTTACTTACAGAGCAGCCAGTATTTCAACATGGTTCATCATGCCTTTTATTTAAAAATATAAATCTAGAGATGTTGAATTTCACACACATGATTTCTGCACTTGCATTAATACTTCAAGGGCATACACTTTACACAGAACCTTCATGTCTGAATAGCATGGCTCCCTCCTTTCTTGTACTTTATCTTTTTGAAGGTAGCAGAAGCCAGTTGAATTTCTGTTGTATTTATGTATGTTTTATGAAGGATGTACAGCGTACATTTTCTCAAAAGGGCTTTGATTTGAAGTCAGTTTTAAATAAGAAAGGGGGAGCGAAAAAAAAGAAACCATTCTTTGTATTATTTGAAAGTTGAATGTGAGAGAAATAAAAATTGCTGGACATGAGTGATCGAGCTTGTGTGCATGTGTGTTTGTGTGCTTATGCTTGTCTCTGCATGCCTTTGTGTATGCACAAGCCAACCAACCAGATCAAACCTCAGCCTCTGGTGTCATAAAATGTGATTCTGCTGGGGGGAATTAGCCCTGTTAGCATATGTATCTATAATGCCTGTCAGAGCGAAATAGGGTTCAAACCAGTGTTAGGAGGCAGGAGACATGTACACAAAGAGAGTGTGCATCTAAAATCGTGTGCCTGTGTCAAGAAAGAGGCTAAGCAGTGAGGGATGAATGATGGCACCACTTTTTTTTTCATTTGCTAAGTTCTTACAACGTGTGGTTTGTGTGTGTGTGTGTGTGTGTGCACATGCCTGTTTTTATGTGCATTTGTGCACACGCTCATATGTCACATTTCCGACAACACGGCCATGCTTGTCTGTTCTTCGTGGATTCTTCTATTCCTTTCATCTCCTCCTTTTCACTACAGCAGAAAAAGGTTCTTCATGACCCATTGATGCAGGATTACTGGATTAAAGAGCAGGGAAGCTGTACTAATCTGCCACATTCATCTGTTAACAAGTGTTTTGGCTGTGACATACAACAGCACCGGCTGTGACGGTGATGTGTTAGGGTGATGTGTGACACTCTTATTGACACAAATGTTCCTCATGTCTATCAGGTTCAATCTAGTCTACTTTTCAGGCTTGCCTTGCATTTCTCAGAGCTTGGTGTGAGTGATTGTGATATGATCACAAGTCTTTGTGGGATTAATATTAGTCTGAGAGACTGAAACAGCTTTGACTTACACTGTAAATGGCGAAGGTAAATACCTGACATTTGTGGTTATCTAAAGTTTATATTGTTTGTTAAAGAGAGGTTTAGGAATGAAAGCAAATGGCATCAACGATGCATTTTAAAATGTGTTTTTCTGTCTTTTCTTCTAGTTTTACTCCATATAATGTAGTTTAGAGGATAAAGAGAACATGAACAACTATGAAAAATATAATATATAAATCAATTAGTAATTAAAGAAATTTACAGAAGACTATCAGTGCTTGATTTATTAGAGAAAGGAATTGCGTTCAATGTTTTCTTAGATTTGATGATTACAGCTCAACAGCATTAAGTACTTGGACTTGGAATAAAATGGTCATGCTCTCATGTTTCTTTCAGTTGTGTAGAAACGAAAAGAAATCAAATTTTAATATGTGTTCATATTGCACTTATTAGACATTCATTCAGATTAAAACCTTTGTTTAATGAAAACGGTCAATGGCAAGATTTCAGGCAACTTTGAGAACAGTGCAGGAGAAAAAGCTCCATGAATTATTTAAACATTTAACAGAAGCTGTGACCTTTATAAATATTACTTTGGCTGTCTGGTTGCAACATGGTTAAGCAAAGGTTTTCTTTGATTTAATGTCAAAGCTATCTAAGCACAGAGCTGCGCATTAAAGGAGATATGAGGAATTTTCTACACAATTGAAAATGTTCACTGGAGCAAAAGTGCATGGCATTTTTTTCCAGATGTATCTTGGAAACAAATCTCAAAGCTAAAGGCTATACATAAGAAATACTTAATGCCACAGTGTAGACAGCTTGTGTCTATTTTTAATGCAAGACATTTCAATATACCATATCTTTTAAAAGGACATGGCAGGGTTTTGGACTTCCATTATATAACAATAATATTAATAGTAATGGCAACGGATGCTCCGAAACTGGTGGATCTTACCATTCTAATAATACCAATGAAGGGAGATTCCAACTGTCTTTATGAGCAAAGTCTTTAGGTTTGATTTGGAGTGAGTGACATATAAGTCATCAAATCTTCATTTACAAATCATTAGCATTATAAATATCAAGTCATGTTAGCGTGGTGTCACAGAATGGAAGAGTTACACCAGTCAACCATTTTTATTCTTAGCTGCTCAGCTTTTCTGGGTTTCAGATTTATGTAAAGCCAGCAGCAGCTGGGTCTCCCATGTAGCCATACAGTCATTGCCTATTTTAACAGGACCCTGGTCAGTGACCAGAGCGCACTTGCTGAGTGGCAGCATCCCAAATCAATGTGTATGTTGTTTTACACCCAACTATAACTCAGGCACGTGCTGAGTGGATTAAATCATCTGGGTGTAAATATGCAATTTACTGTACTGTCCAGTGAAATACAAGGAGTGATGTGTGAAGTGATTTAGGTCCATTAAGTAGTATTTCAAGACTTGAGAATTTATTAGCTGCAGTACAGTTAATGCTAAAGTAGACCAGGCTCTTGGAGGCCAAGCAAATAAATAAATAAAAGCACACACTGTGTGATGTAGTGTGGTGCATCCACAGTGTAGTAGTTTACACACTCGCTTAACAAGTGAAAGTGCTCCAGCTCGATCCTAAGGGGAGACACGAGTCCCTTGAGGGTTGTGTCAGGAAGGGCATCTCGCTAAATCAAACATGCAGAGTGACCCTCTTGTGAATAAGGGATCAGCAGAAACTGGCTTTACTGTGTAAAGCAGTGATTTGTTTTGCTCTGAGTTACAACCTACTGCAAGTGTCACCCTGTCAGAGGTTATTTTGCCTGGTGATCATCAGCAGCAAAAATGTTGCAATAACAAATATCTATCCTACCTAGTATCCACAGATACTAGACAGAGCACAGTAGTTCTTTTTCTGTAAGGAAGATTTGGTTAAAAAAACAAGGTAAAGAAGAGCTTTACCTGGGTTAATTGGTTTTCTAAAAAGTCCCAACAGAAATTAGAGAATAATTTGCAGAACAACAAAAAGAACAGTGTAGAGATTACACGACTCACTCACAGATTCCTTTGCAATAGTGGTTAAAAATGTCCTGTGGAGAAGTTTATTGGACTTTGAAGTGCTTCCCCAAGGAGTGGAAAATCTTTGAAACATTCTTGTAGAATGCATCTCTTTGCTCATGTTTGATTATTAAATTCTGTATTAACCTCTTCACTACAGCTTCTAAGAACATCACAAGATTTCAGCAATCCTTTACATCTGGTAGGCAAAATGATAAAATACCTGCTTTGCTACTGTGCTAAGACTTGAATTTGATGAAATGTCCTTTGGCAACTTTTTAACAATGCATTTCAGGATTTAGATCAGCAAAAAAAATCCTGCATGGCTAAAAGCAGACTGTATTTGTGTGTGCGCGTGTGCAATCTGTCTAGCCTATCACTTCATCTTGAGTTGTGTTTTATTGCATTTCTCTGGAGCGACAATCATCTGTAACTTTACCTTCCAAGATAATGCCAGCAAGAGTCGTTTATATGAGTAATTATATCTGCTTGCAGTTGCATACAGTTTTACTTCTTACTAATGGATGCAGCACATCATCTGAAATGTGGGTGTGCTCTGTCTGCTTATGCCTTGTGGAGGAGGGAGTGTGTGTGTGTGTGTGTGTGTGTGTGTGTGTGTGTGTGTGTGTGTGTGTGTGTTTGCCTGATTATGAAAGGAAAAGTCAGACACATTTTACACTCAGTTGCACACACATACATAAAGCAGTCCGACCATTTGCAAAGCCAGACTCTCCGGATATACTGGAATGAGAAAGAAGGGGGAGATTCTAAATATCATATTTAATTTGATTTAGCATTTTCATGAGCCTGTTCCTCATCCTTAAATCATGTTAAGATGTTTAGAGTCATAGCAGCTCCTCCTCTGCTTACTGCTTACACTCAATCGCTTGGCCCTCACTCCTAATGAATGCGGGGTGATTTCCATAAAATATTCTTAAAGAGGTCTGTTATTATTACCATAACGTTTCATCTCCCACCATGGCTAAACTTCAATCAGTTTTGCATTTGAAATGCATTAAATGTCTCCATAAACTCTTCTAATCTCTACCGGAGTCATTTTTCTTCCTTAACCGCTATGTGTAGAAAGGAAAACTAATATTAAAGATATTAATTGCACTGTTCTTTTTTTCATTCCTGATTAGAAATTTCAGTCTCATCCAGTGTTTCAAAACAAGTGTGTAATTATGTTGTTTATCAGAGCGTATACTTGTCTTCCTCTTATGTTTAGGGTTAATTACTCTAAGGTCTTTGATGCACATGCTCACATGAAAATAGAAAAGCCCCGTATCCATTTTCACACTCCAACAGAACTGCCTTGCTGAGCTGAGCTTGTTTGGAGTTGTAGTACAATGTCTTCATTTAAATTCCTAGACTCCCAGTCTCTCTTTACAGTTGTTTGTATTACGAACGATGAAACGTTGGTTCCTCGGGGGAAACTGGAGGATTTCTTCTACAGGCCTCTAGTCTGTTGGATGATTATCTCGGGTCATCATATTTGTTGTGTGTTATCATACAAAAGCAATGGTTAAAGGAGAAAACCATCTACCTTGCATACCTGTGGTGATGATTAGGATGATTACTGCAGTGGTGAAAATAAAGATGAAGACAATGTTAGACATTCAGTGTAAAATTTAGATCACTAAATGAGCTTATAAAATGTTTACTGGCTCTCTCCTGCACACTTCCCATTGTCTAGGGAAAGTTGTTTACTTGCATCAAATTATCTTGGGTGCTTTTCCTTTAGACCAGCAGGTGTCACTCTTGTGCTGCATTGATTCAAATTTGGCAACGTCTGCTGAATAAAAGCTGAATAATTTCAACAAGTCTCTGACTGAAGGATGAATAAAAGCACCCATATTTATGGGACAGATTTTCTGGGTTTGTAAAATGAATTAATTTGCAGTGAGTGCGAAAATTTTGGTTTCAGGGTCTTGAAAAGATGAGCAGTGGGCACATAAAGGAACACTTTGGCTCTTTTATGCCCAATGAATGACAAGATTTGAGGGCGAGCTTTTACAGGTGTGACACTATATTCATCTGCTTTGAGAAAAAAACCCTACTTAAACTTTGATGTTTTTTTATATGTAATCTTTAACACTGTCTACTACTGTAATACTGTATTTTACATAGTTTTTTTCTGAATGAGTCCAGTTAAGTCTACTGTATTTATACCAGGATAGTAGGACACTCTTTATTTACCTTTCCTTTATGTTGTACCGGCCCACAACAAGCCTTTTCAGTATTCAATGTTGCACATTAGGATGGAACACAAGTGGAAAACATGCTTTAACTTGTTTTTTTCTGTACTTTAAAGAATCACATACCTCTCTGTAAAATGAGCTTCTGATTTTGCATGCAGAGCTAAAAATGTCTGTTTTTCTAGATGAACTGGAACAGAAGTTTGATGAAGGAAATGCTGATTGCCAAACACTACAAGACAATGGAGCTGAAGCGGTTGTCAACATACACTACTCACTCTCTCTTTTTATTCTATATATATATTTACAGTCATTTTTATACATAATCCCTCATTTTCAGACTCACAAGTTATTAAACAAAGCATTTTTAAATTGTATTTTTCTTAATACTAATAATGAAAGCCCTTAGTGGTAGTCTGTAGTCTACCTGACTGACGGCCTGAAGTCTAGAACCCATGGACATCACCAAATGCTGTTCTTCCTCCTTCTTGAGATGGCAGGTTTTTACTCCAGCCACATTCAGTAGATGCTTGTTTGTGGGTTTCTCTGCTTTTCCTTCAGTTAACTGAAAAACATGCTTTTTTTTGGTTGGGGTCAGGTGACTCACTTGACCATTGAAAAATATCAGATTTTTTTGTCTTGACATACTCTTGGGTTGCTTTTACAGTTTGCACTGTGAAGCACCGTCTGATCTGTTTTGCAGCATTTGGCTGAATCGGAGCAGAGAGTACAACCCTGTACACTTCACAGTTTATCTTGCTACTTCGTCAATCACATCATAAATAAACACTAGTGACCTGGTTTCAATGGTAGCCATATATTCCCATATGTCCATCATGTTTGACAGACGATATGGTATGCTTCGGAACATGGGCTATTCCTTTTCTTCTCCATGCTCCCCATCTTTCCATAATTCTTGATTTCATCTGACCAAAGAACAGATGAAAACGTTCCAGAACTGTGTAGGCTCTTTTAGATATTTGCTAAAAGTCTAATATGTTCTTCCCATTCTTCAGTGGAACCACTGATTTGCACCTTCTCTTTCCATTTATGAAAGCGTCTCTTCATTTTAGACTAAGCTCCTTGATAGTTTTCTTGACTGGTCTAGAAGTTGTGGAGGCCTTTTTCTTAACCAACAAACGATGGTGTTCCAGTCCTTTTGGTTTTGCTGAGTGGGCCAGTGCAAAGGTCTCATATGTCTATGTTTCTTTCATGTCTTTAGGACATCACATTGAGAATTCAAGGGAAAAGATACCAAATACTTGGAATCATCTCCAGATCTTTTTCTGCTTAATTTTTGTTAAGCTGATGAGGGGACCGACTGGTTTCACCTGGGCATGAAACCGCTTGTCAGTTAACTGTTCAATTACTTTCAAGCCTCTAAAAACTATGTATAAAAATGGCTGTAATTCCTAAACAGTTACAGTAAGGCAATAATTGATTGCTGTTTATTGTTTCTTGATTCTTGATTTAAAATCTACTGTGATGGTGTACAGAGACAGATAGCACCAATGAACCATAGCATCAACAGGACAGTGTAGATCACAGAAAGAATTCAACATAGTGAGTCTGTTAAAATATTTAGAGATATTAATTGCTTCTGTGGTTATACTGCATTACAGAAACTTGATGCTACTGATACAAATGAAACAGAGGAGAATGTTGAAAAGCCAGAAGAAAAAGAAGAGGTTGCCACTGAAAATGGCAGAGAAGAAGGTGATTTACCTAGCAATGAAAACAAGATGAATAACCAGGAGACAAATGGTGAAAAAGAGGGGGAAGGAGGAGGAAAAACAGAAATCGATGGACAAAAAGATGGAAAAGGAGAAGACATAGCAGAAAATGAGAAGAAAGTGGAGGAGGTAAAAGAAGAGGAAAAGGAGGATCCAGAAAAGAATAAGGAGGTGTTTAATGGTGAAGAGCATGGATCTAGCAGTGATAAGGCCTTGGACAGTAAGGAGATTGAGGATGGAAGCAATACGTCTTCTCAAGGTGAAAGGGGGAAAATTGTGGAAGACGAGAAGGAAGATAAAGACCACAGTGAGGTGGAAAAAAGCACTAATGATGTAGACACAGTGGAGGAACAGAAAAAGACGGGAAACGGCAACGATCCAGAGACGACTCAGTCAGATAACGAGACTAAAGAGAACGATAGCAGTAGAAGTAGCCGAGGCAACAGTAATCAAGAAGAGGACGAAACAAAAGAGGGCACTACCAAAGAGTCAGGTGAAGAAGAAGAGAGCAAGGTGAATGCAGAGGTCAGTGGAGAAGATAATGAGGTAGAAGGTGAAGCAGAGCTCAACACAGATGAGAAAAAATGAACCAGCAAAGATGCCGAGTGCACACACAGGGGAAGATGGTGATCAAGAGAGGCAAGACGAAAGTGAAAAATTTAAAGAATAGGAAAAAAAACACTATTAAAAGTTCTTTGATAAGCAATACTGAAAATATGAAGTTACAAAATCTATTTATATAATGAAAGTGACAGATGATTTTATAGAAAACAAAGCAAGATCAGAGCTCACTCTGAGAATTTTTTTTCTCCTATATAAAAGCAGTTTTGCAATGCTGAGCATGTAACCTAAATCTTTAAATGGAAACAGAATACACATATAAAATCCATAGTAATATATTCTTATTTTTGCATTAAAATTATCTTAACTAATAGGTTGCTTTATTGTTTTGTTACACACTGTCTGTGAGCATTGTTGTGAGTGATGCAGAGAAATGAAAATATATTTATCCTTTGAAATTGAATGCTTGAATACAGAATTCTGTTTATTTTTCAAAAGAATGATTATGCCTTTCATAGCAACTCATACAAATGTATTTAACGAGACATATAATATTGTTTGTTTTTGAATGGTAAGCTAATTTATAAAAAATTCAGACCTTCTTCCTAAATGAGTGCTTCCATCCGTAGGGCTAAAGTTGTCACTGAATGATTCGGTTAGCATCAAATTGATGTGCATCATATAAATTCAACATAACCAGAACACTCGTGCAAGATTTTTGTCCATTATATTTTTAGTCCCCTCTAACATCATGATCAACACATCACATTAGTCAATATCTTTTATAACAATGATGTTTCATCCCTGTAATGCAGTTCCAGAGACTTACAGAATCATTCCCAGTCTACAAGTGCAAGTGGATGCCCAGAACCTTACTGTTACGCTTAATGTTGATTTCTGTCACTGAACCATATTTTCAATGTCTAATTTTTAAAGGCAGTTTCATGTTATATTATTTTGTAATGTTGCTGCTATGCCAATGTCCATCTGCTTCCAGAAAAATTAAACTGAGGGAGAAAAGGCAGTCTTTTTGTCTTCTCTAGCTCTGATACTTCAGTGATGAAATGTATCAGTCAATGGAATTGTAAAAATAAAATCATTTTAAAAAGGGATGATGATGTATGATATTAGAAATTAATTTTGCAGCAGGCATAAACCTTTTTTAAAAAGTTCACTGAGATGGAATTACACTCTCCATTCCACAAGAGTTGAGATGTACATGTAAAGTGTAAATAAAAGAGATTTAAATGTTTTTAATGTCCCATAAGCCCATTTTTCATTCATTTTAGAATATAGAATGATATCAAATATTTAAACTGAGAAAACTATTTTGCAAAAGAAGAAAAAAAAGGTCAGGATTCTAACTGCTCAATAGTTTTCAGTCCTACTTTTCTCACTTTTCATGATGGGCCAAATTTTTAGCACCTGGACTTTTCTTGTTGTAGTAGATGCAGTATGCAGTTTAGTATTGTCTTATACAATCTGAAAAAGATTCCATCTGCATAGAAGCATGGGCACTAACGCACCTCCACACCATCAGTGATGCAGGCTTTGTAAGTAAGTATTGGTAACAACCCGGATGGTCCCTCTCCTCTATACTCTGGAGGATGTGATGTCCATGTTTTTCAAAAAGAATCTCAAATTTCACTTCGTTTGATGGTGGAACAGCTTTCCAGTTTGCCTCGATGTATTTGGATCGTGTTCGCAGATGTAGATTTTTCTTTAACCTCCATTCGTGGATCAGTAACACTTTCTGGAAGTTTTCCTGAGCCCATGCAGTGATTCCCATGGCAATGCAGTGCTGCCTGAGGTCCTGAATATCACAATCCTGTCCCTTCCGCACAGAGACTTCACCAGATTCTGTGTAGTAGATGTGATATTTAAAGTCTTTCCAATTTTACATTCAGGGACATTATTCTGAATTTTTTTCACAAATTGGACAATTTTCACTGCCTTTGTAAAATGCTCAGTCATTTTACTGACCTGTTGCCAATTAACCTACTTAGTTGCAAAATGTTCCTCCTGCTGTTTCTTTTTCAGTAGCATTTATATTTCCAGCCTCATCACAACTATTTGAGATGTTTTGCTGCCAAAGTCAAAATACTATTTTTCTGAAATAGTAAAGTAACTAATTTAATATGTTCTTTTTTTCTCTTTGGAGAATAAAATATCGGTTTATCCATCCATCCATCCATCTTCATCCGCTTTATCCGAGGCCGGGTCGCGGGGGCAGCAGCCTAAGCAGAGAAGCCCAGACCTCCCTCTCCCCAGCCACCTCCTCCAGCTTATCCGGGGGAATACCAAGGCGTTCCCAGGCCAGCCGAGAGATATAATCTCTCCAGCGTGTCCTGGGTCTGCCCCGGGGCCTCCTCCCGGTGGGACATGCCCGGAACACCTCACCCAGGAGGCGCCCAGGAGGCATCCTTGTCAGATGCCCGAACCACCTCAACTGGCTCCTTTCGATGTGGAGGAGCAGCGGCTCTACTCTGAGCCCCTCCCAGATGGCCGAACTTCTCACCCTATCTCTAAGGGAGAGGCCAGCCACCCTTCGGAGGAAGCTCATTTCTGCCGCTTGTATCCGCGATCTCGTTCTTTCGGTCACTACCCACAGCTCGTGGCCATAGGTGAGGGTAGGGACGTAGATTGACCGGTAAATTGAGAGCTTCGCTTTTACACTCAGCTCCCTCTTCACCACGACGGACCGGTGCAGCGTCCGCATCACTGCAGCCGCAGCACCAATCCGTCTGTCGATCTCCGGCTCCCTTCTCCCATCACTCGCGAACAAGACCCCGAGATACTTGAACTCCTCCACTTGGGGCAGGAACTCATCCCCGACCCGGAGTGGGCACTCCACCCTTTTCCAGCTGAGAACCATGGCCTCAGATTTGGAGGTGCTGATCCTCATTCCCGCTGCTTCACACTCGGCTGCGAACCGCTCCAGTGCGAGCTGGAGGCCTTCACCTGATGAAGCCAACAGAACCACATCATCCGCATCCAATATCGGTTTATGAGATTTTCAAATCATGGGATTCTGGTTTTATTCACAGTGTCCCAACTTTTTGTGGAATTGGGGTCGAAATTTTAAACACTCTTGGCTGAATTTTCCCAACAGAACATTCTTAAAACCCTTAAAACTCTAGGCATGGGTTATTATGTTGTTGTTATGAAGACTTAGATAGACTAAGATGGACTTAGAGACCTACTATAACTAATGTCTCATTATGAATTAGATCTAGATCTTCAGTCTGTCTTAGTGAAACTGCACTTTGGTCTTTAGCTGCTTTCATCCTGACAGGAAGAAAAGTGATATTTTTGGAGAGGCACTCTTCTCACTCTCATTCAGTGATTTTAATTTGTCATTTTTTTCCTGAAACAAGGTTCCATAAATCCACTATAAACTACCAATCACGGGCAGGAAATATGAACTCTGATCTAATTCGGTATGTATGACGGCCCCACTGCCCGCTCATCCCTGCAGCTGTTCAAATTGGGATTCATGCAGTCAATGTGTTTGTGAGTCACCATCCCAAGAGAGATAGGGTACCTGGCTGAGAGGGAGGAGGAAGAACGAGAGAGCAAAGAGCAGGAGACACAGAAAGCAAAGGAGGTGGGGGCAGGAGTGTGTGAGTCATAAGGCCTGCCTGGTTGAGGTGATGATCCTCAAGATGCTATTTCTGGCATCACCATTAATTCTGTGTTATCTCCTCCACCAGCTACTCTGTGTTTTCTGAGTGTGTATGCATGTGGGCGTGTTCAGTTAGGCCCTAAATAACACACCCTCCAGACTGATTACAAGGGGAGCTTCTACAATGTAAAAACGAACATTATTAACATACTGTTTAAATGAATTTAAATCTAGAATTATTTAAATATTGGTGGTTTGATTACGAAAAAAAGGGAAGGCACCAGATTTTAAAGAACACAAACTCCTACTTTGCTAGTATTGTACAGTTTTTTAAATAACCCTGCAGGGAATTTAGGAAGTAAAAGTGTCAGTTGTTTGGCACAGTCATAGATGGCAACTGTGAGATATTAAATGAAAACAGCAGGGAAGATTAAAGATTAAAATAAGATCAAAAACATTTGACCCTTGTGACAACAGTGAAGTATTTTTTAATTCTGTAGGGAGACATAAACTAAGCCACTTTCTACTCCCACTTTATACCACTTTATACCTCTCACTTCTGTTGGGAGGTATAAAGTTTTATCAACAGTTAAGCCACCAGTCTGTCAGTTTACTGCACAGTGTGCTGCAATACAGTTTTCACACATTTTCGATCCACCGATATGTCAGTTTTATTGTGCTGTTCGAAAAATAGACATACTGCATGTAGACACTGATTTCTATGTGTTCTTTATCCGATCTGTTCTCCAATAAGGGTAGCATCGTTTTTTATTTACTGGGATGATCCACTGTTACATCAGGAAAGACTTCAAGTCTTAGAACACACATACATCAACACTACATATGAGCGGGTGGAGGGAGGTTTGGAGTCTTCACACACCCCCGTTCTCTGCGGCCTGCTGGAGCGGGGGGGCTAGGAGGAGGAGTTGGCCGTCCGACTGGGGTCTGGAATGTGGGGCCTCCCTGCTGCTGCGGAGTCGGGGCGGTCTGCTTCTCCCCACCGCAGGGAAAAGGGTAACACCACCTGGGTCTGGGTGCAGTTTCCCCCTCCAGGGGCAAGGGTACCCGGACCCGGTTCTTAGAGTACGCTTGGGGAGAGTGATTGTGTGTACAGCGTCTCTTTATGTCTGTCTCCGCGTTGGTTGAGTGTGGAATAATTGCCTATGAGAGCATGAGGGTGGGAATGGATGTTTGTATCTGTGTGTGCCTGTATGTCTGTGTCTATATGTCAGGTTGGGTATCAGACGCCACCTCTCTGGGGACATCTCAGGCCCTCCAAGGTTTGGAGGCCTATCTCCCCCCACCACTTCCCCTGCCGGTGGTGGACGCCCTCAGACATCGGTGCGTTGGTGGTTCTCTGTGTCCGGGGGTGGGCGCCCAGGTACACACCGGCTCACTCCTTGGCGGCTGCTTATCGGGGCCTGGAGCCTGGGGCTCGCTCGGGCCACTTCGGAGGCGGGGTGCCCTCGGCCTCTCGGCCCGGGGCTCGGTCACTCAGGCACAGCTGGCTGCCGGCGGAGCTCACGGGCACGTCACTGCAACCCCCCCTGGCTTCTGCTCCGCGGCTGCTGAGTGACCCCTCATCTGGGACTCTCCTCAGCTCTTTCTGGGATAGTGACGCGGCTGCCCTCTGTTGGTCTTCCTTGGTCTCTTGTGTTCTGGGGGCCTCTGGATGTCTGGAGTTTTGATCTCCTCCATACCTGCTTCATGCCCTGGAGGACGGGGCAGTGGCCCCCCACACCCTCTAGCAGATCATTACATGAAGGAACCTTTTAAAAACAAGCGCGTTCATGCTCACAGGTGTACACACAGGTGATCACACACAAACTACACCCTTTTTGGCTCTTACCTCAAAGCACACTGTGCGCTGTCGATCTTACGTGCTGCACAATAATGTTTAATATTTAGTATTTACTGTCATATTCCCATAGATCATTGTGATGTTGTTTATTACTCTCGTTTTCTTCTGCTTGCTTTCTCTTTTTCTCAACAGGTGATCCAGATGATCGATATATGTATTTTTTTGTCTGCTTATTCTGTTGGTTTTTGGTTTTTTGCCCTTTTTCCCCGTCCCTCTTCCCCGCTGTTTTTCTTTCCCTCTTTCTTTCTCCCCTTTCTTTCCCCCAGTTAAGTCTGTCCCGTATTCAGCAAGTGAAAATAAAATAAACAATAAAAGGTGAATCAAATGGACCATTACGGCAAGGCTGGGATGGTCAATTTGGTAAAGTAAATCCGTTGGGCATCTTTCTTCGCCTTTAGACAATAATTCTGATGGCAAAAGAACCAAACGGGACAGGTTAATAAAAAAAAAAAAAAAAAAAAAAAGAAAAAAAAAGGAAAGACTTCAAGTTAGATTTATAGCAGAAAAAAAATATCCATTGTGGATTAGAGTTTGTAATGCAGCAGGAAACAGCATAACATTACAAATCAGCACTGCCTGTTAAAGTCCTGGCCGCACTAGAAGGTTTGTCCATAATGGCTTGTTTAACAGCTTGGCTTTTCTTCATGTACTGAAGGTCTGCAGCTCAGTGGCTGTGTATCTTGAAAATGTAATGCCTTGCTTATTACTAGGTTGTTTTTTTGTAATTACAGCTATGCTTCTGTGTTGCATCTGAGAGTAAATGTGTTAAAATGACATCAGGACTTTTTAAATAATAGTAGAAAGAAGACTGGAGGTAAGTAGAATAATATTGAAAAGGTCAACTTACATTGACAATAGTAGTCAGCATAGCAAATCAACGTCTTATACAGTAAATATACAAGCTGTGCTGCAAGGATTTGATGATGAGATATGGTTAAAAAAACTGAAGCCTGTATCTTGGACAGTAGAATTGTTCTAATCAAGTACAGATTTTTTTTTACAGTCCAGGTTTGTTTATAATGATGAAAGAAAAGATACACATTAAGAAAAACAATGCAAAAACAAGCTTTTAAAGTGGTAGGATTACAGTAATTATAATAAATATATGTACAACACATGTGGACACAGTGTATTAAAAAGCAGAAAAACATGACCGTTACCAGCTTATTGTGCTTCTAAGTTACAGTTACAGTGTGAATACTTGTATAACATAAAGGAATGAATAAAACAGGAACCGTCTTTATAATCACTCCTTCAGTTTCACATCCAGTACATAAGCAAATGTGGTTCTGGAATTTATCAGCTCACTGGTGTTAGACATTGCTTGACTGCAATATAAATTATTAAGTTTCAAATTTTGTGTGTGATAGTAGGAAGGCATTTATTCAATCTCTTTAATTCATCCATTAGTGCTGTCAAATACGATGTTGCTACGATCCCATTGGAGAGCTGAATGTGCTCTCATCATCCCTCCGTTATGTAACCTGTGTGTCACATTGTCTCTCTCAATGCACCCATCTTCATTTTCACGAGTAGCACTGACTCATGTCTGGTAGCTATTAGCATTTTGATTCAAAACAGCGTCTGCTCTGATGGATGCCTACGAGACTTTTGTCACAGGGTGAAAAGGAAACAGCGGAAAGGAAAAGGTGGGTAAGTCGGTGTTTAGGTATTAAAAACTTAAAAGTAAAGATAGAAGTCATGATGAATGCCTTATTTGCTGTATCCTGAAAGTAATCTGACAGATCATTGCTGTTCTGCATGCTCTGTCTGGTTCAATGTAACTTTCATCAGCCTGTCTGCTCTTGTGTATTGATTTTGTCTGAAGATTTACTGAAGGAAACAAGGTCACTGGCCTAATAAGACAGAAGATAGACAAAGAATCTCCCCATGCTGTCTCTTCTAATCTGCATTTATGTCTAATCTGTTAGGACACTGTGAACCTTTAGAAAGGTTAAGACCTTTGAGTTACTACTTTATCGGAAAAGAAAAAAAAGGTATTGTAAAACGATGTCGTGCTTTGTCAGCCTGGATGAACGTTTGAGGTAAATATAGTACATTTGCACTTTTAACAGCTAATAATCCCAGACATGCACTCATCCTGATGGTCACTAGGCAGAGGTAATGAGTGTTAACTGGTACATTTGATCATTTCTGGGAATGCGGGCCAATAATTTCAAATATGCCACGTGCTGCCCATCGTCCTCCAGCAGTAACAACATTGTCTTTTACAAAACTAAAAATTCTCTTGACAGTAAACAAACAAAGAAAACAAGCTCTGTGGAAACTACTGCACAGTGTCACTATTCTGCAGATGTCTTTTCCAGTGAAATTATTAAAAAAAAGTTTTCTTAATATTACAGTGAGTGTTTTTTTTTTATTGTTTCATAACATCTGATAAATAAATCCCCTAAATTTTGTTCATCCTTTCTAAGTTTTTAAAATCTCATTTTAATGTCAAACAAAATAAGATGAGGAACCAATACTATCTGTTATGTAAGCTGACCTTTCAAAAAGAGAAACTGCACTGCACACATGGATCGACATACACACACCGGTCCTCTTACAACTTTCACTTTATGCCTTGATCTTAGCCGTAATCAGGGCTCTGACTTTGTGGTCACTGGCTGGATGTTCTGAACTTTGGTAAGTGTGACTGGCACCTTTCCTTCTCCGGGAGTTGGTGCTCTCATTATTGGAGTACCTGTGGCATAAGCAGTTACTGTGATTTAGATATTCATATTCATATACAAAAGCAGAGCCATTTCAACAACCTTCACATTTACTCTGCTTACATTAATTTTAATGTGTTATACTGGGAAAGAAGAGAATGAAAACTTACCAACTGTTGCTTGCAGATCTGCCAACCTCTCCTTAAACTTCTGTTGCAGAAACAATTCTTCTTTGGAGTAGCTTTTGGCAAAGGCAGACAGCAGGAGACCCACAGCCATGGAGGTGCCTCCCACACAGAACAGCACTGCACCAGTCAGCTTACAAACATCCAGTGCACGGTTGAAACTGACGGCATGGCTGTTACAAGAACAGTTTAAAGCAATCATTTATTTGCCACCAAGTCTTTTTGTTCAATATTTGTACAACTATTTAGAGTTATTTCTAAATTTAAACATATGCGTGTCCTACTAGAACACTGTTCTTGGACATTATTGTCAAGACTAAGAAATAATAATTCAAATAAAGTTCACGATCTGTTAATTTTAAGTCTATGTAACCTTTACTATTTATGAATAGCAAAGGTTACCTAAATTCTTTCCCACTTGTACATTGTACTGTTTCTATACCTGTCAACAAAGAGCAGATCATCTTCACCAAATGCTTCAATCTTGGCTGGAGTGGCATAACCTACCAAAACAACAATGAGGCCCGCAAACAAGATCAGGGTACCGAACGTGAGACAGACCTGTGAAAAGAAGAAGTCAAAAAACAATGTAAGTCAAAAAAGTATATATTGTTATAGTTGTAAATAATTTGGTTTATTTTAAGTTCCATTATATTGGTGTTGTTTTGAACAAGCTAAGGGTTAATCTGACCTTCCAGAGTAAAGAGCTCCACCTGCTAGGCAATCTCTGAATCTGAAAATCTTCATCACGTTCCCAGATAGAAGCTGTGCAGTCCTCATAAAACTGGATAAAGAATCAAAGAAAAGTACAGGCTTTCTTAAAATTCACATCTTGAACCTAAACCTACAAGAAATAAAGGTTTGGTGATTTTGTGCTTAAGTGTTTATCTGTTTGTGAGTTTCATAGGAGACATCTTACTTTGTGTGGGTGCTGAGTCTGGTTACACTGTTACCTGGTGTAGGTAGGAGCGGACTCCATACTGCTGGTATTTCCCACCGGTTTGAACTTGCTCACTATATTCTGACCCACAGATCTCTGAGCAAGAAGTCATCCTTCACGTCTGTCTACCTGAGAACACACATAAAAAACACATCTCCAATAACCTTTAAGCCTGATTTAATTCACGAGATCTGGGAGGAAACTAAACTCTTGCACCTTTTCTTAATTATAGCTCTTTGTGGAGCAAAAGTAAATGTACATATCTCCCAGTTTTCATACATCATACTTGCAGTAGGAGTTAAGAAAAGACAGTTTGTTTGTTTGTTTTTTGTTTGTATACACAGTTTCTGGACAAACTGTTTAGACGCATAGTTGCATACACATGTGCAGTACATTTATTCTTTTGTACACATAAGCATGTAGTCACAGTTGTTATGTAACAATGTACTGAAGGAATGGGTGCCATAGGGCATTGAGTTTAATGATGCATTCTGCTTGTCTGCTGTTATGAAATAAAGCATGACATATTACTCTTTGGATCCAATAATATTTCAGCTAAATGCAGAGGGTGCTGACATACATAGAAAAATCTTTTTTGTAATGTTTAAAGAAAAACTATTGACAAACCAATATTCATATGTGAATATGTGAAAAGATTTTATGAATATTAATCCCCCACTGACTGAGAGCTAACTGCATTGCACAGTTCTGCTCTGTACAAACCAATTATGCTTTATGTTTTTGTTAGCTAATACTAAATCAACTATTTCTGCTGGACTGAATTACAATCAGAAAAGGGTATAATTGTGGGAATGAAATATTGAGTCCATATATGATAAAATGTGATCATGCTCTTTCCAGTAAGACACTGGTATACAATGCATTGTGGTTAGAATAAAAAAACAAAAAAAAACAAAAAAACGAACTAAGTGTCTAACCTCATAAGAAAACCACTGGTCTGATATAGTAAAACTCATCAGTTAGATGTCAGACATAATAGTACATGAAATAGCAAGGGTTACATACCTCTTGTAGCTGGAAGCACATTATACCAAACTAGCTAGTAAATTATTTACAATATTATTATTAAAAGAAAAACATTATATACTAGCCATCTATATACATTCATAGTTAATTACACATTACTAAAGAACTTCACTTTTAACTAATTAGTAATCTTATAAAATATGCTATTTTTTCATCAGTTTCTATGATATAAATTTAAAAAAATTATTAATAATATAGTATTGTGCATTACATCATAGTCAATGTCAGACGATAACGCCTCACACACATCAGCACACATTGCATTTTATAAAACATATTGGTTGTTTGTTTGCTGGTTTGGTTTCAATCATTCCCAGATGCTATAATGGTTTCATTGCAGATCAGTGATCCAAACCTCTTGTGAAGGACCTCTTGCTCACATTTGCATGCACTAGACATTTGTAATGTGCAGGGTTAATGGTGTAAAACACAACATTAAGCTGCCCAAACCTAACCACCTATTGAAGAAAACATTAACAGTAATTGAAACAGATTGTGATCTTAAGGTTCAAGCTCCTGTTACACTTCACATATATTATAAACCTGATGTTCACCTTTGTAATAGTCATTCAAATACTGTTAACAGAGGCAGTAAAGAATATTATCAGTCATAATCTGAAGCTTTACAGTTAATATCTAAACAACATTTAAAATGAAAGTTCTACAGCCAAATTATATGTGGATGAGTAGTAGAGTAAATCATATTAAATCAATTTAATAATGCGAGGTGTACAGTGATAGTGCTACTTTAAAGAGTCCTACAGGAGGAAATTTGAGTGGACTAAGCTAACCACATGTCAAGTATTTTTAACCTCTAACCCACAGTGTTATTAATATTGTTACACAACTCTAGTTTAAACTGTCGGTATGCTTACTTTTACTGAGCTTTTATAGTTACCATTACATAATCAGTGGACCTGATTATGTTTATACTTTAGTCTGTTTTATTTATGTACTCCTTAATCACAAAAATAGTTCAAAAAGTTTTTAATTGGCGTAAACTAACCATATGACAAATGCCAACAAAGGGTTAGTTCACTTTGTCTTCATTGTTGTAATTACAAGTAAGTAGATAAAGGACACATTCTCTCTCTGCAAACAAAAGCTCTCATGTTGCTATTCTGCAGCCAGTGCTTCTTATCTGAAATGCTGCATAAGGTGAGGCACACTCTTCCTAGTACTTTTACTTTTATCACACACAGCTTAACTGTACACGGTAAAGAAGAATATTCATGTTATATTCATATATCATGCACCTGAAAAATAACAATGAAAGCTTGAGTTTGCTGACTGACTGTTAGCTTTAATTTTCTGTTTTCTTAGTTGTTGAGTCAACAACAAGGTGTAATTCAAATTTAATTCAGTCTGTTAACTTTAATGGGAACTTGTCATAATAGCTTTTAAGAAAACAAACATTTTTAATTAGAATGGCTTGAATAACTTTAAACAACATCCAATCTTTAACCAATCTTCAATCAGCTGTTGTGTTTCCTTTTCTACAACAGATAAAACAAGGCGTAAAAATAAAAGTAAACCAAACACAAACATTTTAACCCATCCCGGTTAAAAATCAGAGCTGTTAGGACAAATCAAATCAGAATGTCTTGATATAATGGTCCAAAGATACTTGCACCACTGACTGTGGTGCTGAAAATCATTCAGCCCTAACCCAGCAGGAAAACACACAGACGTAATATGTGACGCCAGTCTGAAAATAGACTTCATCCATTCGCCCTTCCAACCCCCTATGAGATTGAGACCCACTGCACCGTTAAGATTAACCTTACAAATGTGGACTTCACGTAAAAAAAACAACACGCAAAAAACGTCCAAATCAAGTTGGCTGATGTTGTAACCACCTGAGAAAAAGTAGCTAATCTTTTGGCATGAAATGACATACGCCGAAGAAACGTATCGGAGAAACGTTGTTCCATGTCATTAAGACAGCAACGCCCGAAACGAGTTTAAAGTAACACAGAAATAGTCGACATCGGAGAAATGAGATACAAATGAATGCACGGTGATTAAAACAAACATTTCTTTGACATTCTCAACACGGAAGCTTCTTCCAGATGTGCAGCGGTGCAAGGAGGACACGACTGAAGGAGTCTTCTTAGAAAATTTAAATTCTCGGTGTGCTACTAACAAAAACAACAACCCGCACCGATGCTACAGCACTATCCCTATATTTCCAAATAATAATAATGATGATGATGATAAATCGCCATTTACCTGTCATTACCAGCTCGGAGAGTGATCATTCGCTGCTCTTCCCTTAGCCGGGTCCCATCACTCTACAGTCACCTCTCTCTCTCTGTCGATGATTCACATTTTCACGCTGTCTACTGCGCAGGCGTTCCATCCATGACAATATATGATTCAGTAACGATTATAAATAACCAGGCAGGAGGGATGGAAGGATTAGAAAAAAAGAATTTCATTCATAATTTTACAGAATAAAGGATAGATAGATAGATAGATAGATAGATAGATAGATAGATAGATAGATAGATAGATAGATAGATAGATAGATGAGTTCAAGGGGAACAAGTCAGAACTGGGGTTATAACAAGTGAACAAGTGCCTCTGACTCATCCGTATCCTCAGTAGCAAAACCCCCAGCAGGTACAGAGTGATGTAAAACATATATTTTGTGGTCACATTCCAGAGCTCTCTATTTTTAGCTCACTTGGTGACATAAATGGCTGAAGGAAGTGTTAGTCACCATATCAGCAATCATCATGAAGGAGGTGGAATCTAAAGGAGCAAATTATATCGCGCCTCAGAAATAAAATCCATGCGGAATAAAGAAAGAATAAGAATGGGAGAATGAGTTCCCCATTTGCCTTGCTCATGCCTTGCTTTAATAATGTAATGACATTTTTATTTCAGCTTTAAGAAAAATGTTGGCTTTTTTTGATACAGGCTTTGGAATTTAAGTTGTATAAAGAAATCCTCTCACTGTTTGTTTTGTTGACTTGGTTGTGGTGAAAGGCAGAACAGGTTTAATAAAATTAGTCTTTTCTTGGTCAAAAGGCGTAATTGTAAGTGACTGGAGCAGACAAACAATAGGAGAACAAACAAAGGCTGGACCCTACAAATTCTAAAGGGTGATTTGGCAGAAAGGTAACTGAGAAAATTCCTGTCTTTATTTTGAATGACTGATAGATGAAGTGCACACTGAAAAGTTTCTGTGCCGCAGGCAATTCAGAGTTAAGGAATTCTTAAGTTTTTCTAGTGGAAAGTCAGTGAAATATCCACTATGAAAGTCATTGGATATATGTGAAGTGATGCTGTAATGTCTTGAAAAAGAGGTCAAGTTACCTTATGCTTCAAATCAACATTTTTTTTAACCTGCATTAGGAAAGTAAAGCTGCTTTTATGCTTTTGTTGCACTGGAAACTTAATAATGTTAAATCAAAGTATTACATGTACAACCAAAAAAGTTGTGATGCTGTGCACAGCATTAATAAAATAGAATCCAGTGACTTGGAACTGGATCCATTGTTTAAACTGAAAAAAAAAGTAGAATTTGCTGGCAGTGACACATTTTCACAGAAACATTTTCACAACTAATCAGGTTAACTGGCAAAAGGTCAGTAAAATGACTGTGTATAAAAAGATCATCTTAGAGAAGCTGAGTTCCTCTGAAGTAAAGATAGACAGAAGTTCTCAAAAAATCACACATTTTTTTTTGAGATTCTCAAAAAAATTTGGGATTCTCAAAAAAATGCATGAAAATTGCGGAATAATTTCAGAATAATGTTCCTCAACATAAAGTTCCAAAGACTTTAGGTCAGTCATGCAAATTAGTATACAGGCTCTGTTCATTGTGCAATCCACATGTGGAGGTAAAAGCTTTATTATGGAAAAAAGAAGCCATAATATGTGATATGTGAACATGAACCAGAAACACTTCTGGATTCTTTGGGTTAAAGCTCATTTAACATTGACTGAGGCAAAGTGGAAAACTGTACTGTGGTCAGATTAATTGAAATTTTAAATTCTTTTTGGAAAACACGGAGGCCACATCCTCCAGACTAAAAAAAGGGAAAAGGAGCATCTGTCTTTTTCTTCACTCTGTTCAAAAGCCTGCATCTCTGATGGAATGGGGGTGCATTAGTGCCTATGAAACTGGCAGCTTGCACATTTGGAAAGATATCGTCAGTGCTCAAAAGTATATTAAAAGCAACCCGTATTTAAAGCAACACACAGCTGGCTTGCAGATGTGATACTTTTCAGGGAAGGCCTTTCTTATTTCAGGAAGACAATGTTAAACCATCTTTTACATCAGGTTCATAGTCCAAGGGTCTGGGTGCTGAACTGGCCTACCTGCAGTTCAAACCCTTCGTCAAATTAAAACTTTTGACACATCATGAAACAAATAATATGACAAATATGACAAGCTTAACTTATATATCAGTCAAGAATGGGAACAACATACTTCTCCCCAAACTCCAGGAGCTGTTTTTTTTTTTCAGTTCTATGGTGCAGCTCATTGATAAACATGGTGTGTAGTGTACACTTCACCCCCAAAAACACAAAAAGGAAAAAGGAAAAAAAAAACACCTTCAAACCTGATGAAAATAATGAACCTTCACAGTAACATTTTTAAGGTAGTGGATGC
This sequence comes from Oreochromis niloticus, assembly GCF_001858045.2. Taxonomy (NCBI): domain Eukaryota; kingdom Metazoa; phylum Chordata; class Actinopteri; order Cichliformes; family Cichlidae; genus Oreochromis; species Oreochromis niloticus. The sequence goes on along the minus strand of NC_031976.2, from coordinate 9,228,683 downwards.
GATAAATAAAGTAAATGGAAGGCTGTTGAATAATGATAGGTGTGTTTTTATCTGTTTACCACTGGTTAACGAGACAACTCTAGTGCCAGATGATGTGCCTGTGCAATGACACTACAGCATACTAATGCTTTTTTATTTGGACAAAATGTTCTGTTATTGTTCTCTCTATTGCTCTGTCTCTGTCCCTCGTTCTCTTTCCCTCTCTCTCACTCTCACTCTCTCTCTCTATCTCACTGAGAGAGCAGGTTTCTATGGCAACCTGAGAAGGTCACCTTCAGGAAGTTCTCTGTGAGCTGTGCAGAATGCCAGTTGGATAATCAGGCTTCCTGTAATGACTGATGGCAAACCATAGCTCATTAGAGAGAGACAGCACTGAGCTGCAGGGAACAGGGCGGATTATTGGTCACAGTAGAATAAAACAATAAAATCTTTATATCAAAGATATGCTACTTAAATGCTGTGTGCCTGTTGTTTGTTTGGCTAACAGGTTGTTCACCTACAACACAGTGTGAAATACAGTACAATAATTATTAAACGGATGCAGGTTGTGTAGCTATAGAAAGCACGTAGCTAGTAACACTACAGTAAATAGTATAAGAAATATATATAAGAAAGAAAGCATCTCATATTGCTCATGTTTGCTGCTTGGCATATTACTTAAGTTAACTGATATATAGGGCGATGGGAGCTGGCAACCCGGCAGGACACTGTGACCTACATTAGCAGTGATACTGCAGCCAGAGTACATTATGACTCAAGATGCCTTTTGTGTATAAGTGTATGACAGCTGATTATGAAGGAAACTGCAATTTTACCACAAGCTATCCTGCAGCCCTGAAATGGTTTAACAGTAATGATAGCAGGTTTGCTAAATCAACCTCTTTACTCTTGGGGACTTCCAGAGTTTGCCTTCACCTCAAGGTTAACTGCCTCATCCCCTAAATACATTACAGTATTTTAAAAGGTACAACTTTGTGGTTATTTAAATAAAAAGGGGTTTGCATGCAGATTTAAGTACTACTGAGGTGGACATTTCTCATGCAGAGTAAAACTGAGGATATGTTTTGTAAAGCTTGTAGAGTGCATTTTATTAGATGCTCACATTTATCCATAAAATTTTCATGACACAGATATAAGATACCATGAAATGTTGTATTAAAAAACTAAGCTACATGGGAGTATATTTAGGAAGCATAACAGCATATATATTAGCATTAAATTTCAAAAGCAGACAGTGCTTTTTTCTTGTGCTTTCTGCTGGTTATAGAAGAATGCTCTCTAAGCTATGCATGACCACTTACTGTGTGTGGCCTGAAAAGCTGCAAACTGGTTAGACCCTTGTCTACTTCACACGGTGCATGCAAGCATCACACCCGTTTCTTGAAAGAATCAAACAAGGTTGTCTGGATTGATTTTTTCCTGTGTATTATGTTAATAGCAACATGGTACACGTACTTACTGTTTTTCTTCTATCTGAGATAGCAGCAGGATAGGAAGGAACACAAGCTGTGGAGATGGAGTGTGATACTCTGTGTATTATTCTGCTTGGAAGTCTTACAGTATGCCCCGGCATTCATGATGATGTTACTCTGAGAAAAAACACCATCCATGTAAATGTTGTTGCAGATCACAAACCCATAGCAATAATATTATCTGTTGTCAGCTTTATAAACTGAACTGAACTAAACTGAACTGTACACAGTGATAGCATGGTGTGGGACCAGTACAATACTGGGCAAGTAGTTTTAATGTTGAGGCTGATGGGTGTAAATTTTCATGAAATGTAAAAAAAATATTGGGCAACTTTTGTAAACAATGATGAAGAAAAAATAAAGTTTGGAAAGTTCTCATTATCTAGTTACAGAGTAAAACAGCACCATAGCTATAATATTGTGTTGTTAGCAGGGTGTAAATGTGACCATGTTAAAAGTCAGATGTTTCAAGATAAACTTTCACTTGTTAATAAGCCGGTGTATTGTTTCTCATTGGAAAGTGGAACAATAACATTTAAAAAAGATTTTACTGAAGTGCCCCTTCAGTTGGCAAGCTGCAGTTCCTCTGTTTTAAATGTTTACAGGCATTTGTTTATGCACCTCTCTTAAGGTTTTATTCTAGGCATTTTAATAAGGTTGAGCTCTAGACTTTGGGCCTCTGCAACACCTTGATTCTTTTCCTTTTTGCCCATTGTGTTGTAGATTTGCTGTTGTGCTTGGCATCATTGTTGTGTTGCATGACTCAGTTTTGACCAAGCTTCAGCTGTTGGACAGATGGCCTAACATTTGATTCTAGAGTACTTTGGTATACAGAGACGTTCATGGTTGATTCAGTGTTGTGGCTGCAACAGAAGCCATTTCATTCTCCTTTGCTCTATGATTTCCTCTGTTCTCGTGTGTAGTCTTGTGTTCTTCCACTGCAAATTTATTTCATTATACTCTGATTTATATGGTGAATGTACTCTGTAAGTTACTGGTCATGTATAGGAAAATGTTGTCCAATTATCCTTTTTTCTACCAACCATTAATTTCATGATGCAGTGTTCAAGTGGCACTAATCTTAAATAAATATTTTTAACATATTTGAAATAAATATCAATATTGAATTGGCAGGAAGGTACACCTTATTCAGCTATTTCGCCTTGAGAGTTGTGTATTTGATTATGTCACCATAATTTATATACACTATATCTTAAAAGTTATATTAAGCACCCATATAACTGAATCTTATTTAGATAGGGGGGGCACTTTAAGCTATTCTGTTAGTGTTCTCTAAATTATACTACACAGTACAGCTTATTATGATTGGATAATTCTGGATAATTTGATCTAATAGACATAATGTAAGCAAATCAAATCAGTTATATTTCTATAACCCAGTCTCAAAAATCACAATTTCTCTCAATGGGCTTTGCTATCTGTACATCATACAAATCTATCTTCCATTAGCCACTAAATCTTAACAAGAAAAAAATCCCATGTTGACAGAGATGTTATAAATGAAAATATCAAATAAATAATTTAAGCAGCTCATGGCAATACATTATTTGCCATTAATCTACCAACGTCAACACCCACACTGCAGTCAATATTAACTTTCTGCTAACAAGCCTGACATCTACTGGACTTCGTGGGAACTGCAATAACAGTGAACAAATTTAGCCTAGCCTCAGCACCATTACATACTATCCAGACACTGACCTACATTCGTCAAACATTTACTGATATTATTATGTGTACTGTTTGACAGTCATTTTAAGGTAAACTATGATTTAAATACTTAAATTAAGTATAAAAAAAAGTATTACAGCATTTGATATCGGTGCAGCCATGATAACTTGAAACATTCTGCTCATGAAATAAAATAATCTCAGGCTGCAACTGGAGCTTTTCAATGTCAAGGCTTGTGCGATAGCTCTTTGATATAATGTGATTTATTTATTTCCTGTTATATTATATCATGATGAGAATTGGAGGCACAGAGGAAATGAAAGCTGATTCTTTGCAAAAGCTATTACAGTTGTGAAGTGTGCATCCATAATTCAACATTTCTGAACTGAAGTTTCAAGATTTCTTACACAGAAACTAATTAATGTTTTCCTGTTATTTTTTTTTTCAAGTGAGACAAAAGATAAGAAAGATTTTGTAGTAGTGATCGTAGCTGTATTGCATTAGCTCTCCCCACCTCTCTTATATTGTATGATAGATGGAGAGAAGGAAGACCAGATTTATCCATCTTGAATCCTTAGCCTTGGTGTTGTGGCCTATTTGTCATCTTATTGATTCCTCAGTCAATCTGCCATTCCAGGACTGGAAGCTTGGACTTTCCACTTGGACTTGGACCATGCTGTATTTCATAAACCACTGACTGGAGGGGGCAAAAGTGCCATTGTGATGGAGGTGATCTTTCTCTTTGGAGAGAAAGCTGTCAAAGTTATAGCTGTACAGACATTAAACCAAGGCAGCATTTATTCAGTTGGAAAGAATTGTGGTGAGAAATAAAAAGTAAGATAGAGAGGTAATCTTTGGTGAAATTAATTGGTTTATCTTTAACATCATTCTTATATGGGCCATGTACCCTATAAGCCAGTAATATCGGAAGAAGTAATTGAGAGAAATCGCATATCTATAAATGCTAATGTAATTCTGACACAGGCCCTTCAGTAATGACATCCATGTAATGTATTGTCACCAAAAAAGGATCAGTTTTAAATCATTTTCAGTAAACTAATAATGATGTTTATCCTTAATTACAATTATCCTTATGCTCCCATCATGCTTTGATAAACAGAGAAGACTGGGATTTTCAAAGTTATGGATTTGAAGGCAAATAGAGAGGAAATATGATCTCCTCATCTGAAAGGAGCTATCAGGTATAAATCCTATACATCGTCCAACACAAAATTATTAATAGCCAGTAACACTTAATGCACATGCCCTGCCACGCACACAGTTATGAACACAGATTGCTGGGTCAATAGCCTGATGTCCCTGTAGTTACCTACCCCCACATTTTTTGCTGTTTTAATTGTACCACTTGTGCACATGTGCGCTGATGGTGGTCGTCTTTCACTGGTCTATCAGGCTTGATGTATGGGTCTCAGCTGTAATAGTCTCTTTCCTCTCCAGGCACAACATCTCTTATAAGAAGCGCACTTAACAACAATTAATCACGCTGAATCACACCCCACAGGGTCACACTCTCTCTTACACACTTGTTTCAAGCCATTTAACTGAAAACTGCCAAAAAAAAAGTGTAATAAATGTAAGATTTAAAAAAAAAAAGGATAGAGCAGTTCCCCAGAAAGGTTTGGTGTATTAAGTTTCTTAATTTAGGAAGAACACGTAGCATGTAGCAAAAAGAGCACTGCAAGCAAACATAAAAAGATCATCCCATAGCTCAAATACAGCGGAGGGAAAAACATGCTTTCAAATCTGCAGCTATTTATTCAGGGGTAAAGGAGGACCTGTTATTAATTAATAGGTGTGTGGTTGTGTGTTATTACCTTAAGCACTTTGAGTTTATCTTCCATTCCCAATTCAATGAAGATCAGAATGCAGAAAAAACAGGTAAAATCACAGGAGCCACGCTATGCTGAAGACTTTATTTCTACCATATATGTGAAGATCCAAACTTCTTTTGCTTTTATGATAAGCAAATGTATGAGAAAAGCTACTACTTTACTTTTTGTTTGAATGTTCAGCCCATACACACTGTGCTTCACACACACACACACACACACACACACACACACACACACACACACACACACACACACACACACCTATTTTCTAAACACAAATGCAAGAGTTTTTTTAGAGTGCAACTTGAGTGTAGAATGTAACCTTGCACCTGCCTCACAGCTGGCAGGGTAAGGTTGGGTTCCTCTGGGTTTTAACATGACACACCAACACACAACCCACCCATCCACCCACCCACACAAACATGCACGCACACACACACACACACACACACACACACACACACACACACACACTGCAGTATGCTTGCCTATCTTCAGCTCTTTTTGTACTTTTCCATCTGCCCTTCAGTTTACTCCCCTCCTCAAACCCCCTCTACTTTGTTGCGCTTCCCCCTTTTCTCTGCATCTCTGTAATTGGTCATTTAAATGAAAAAAGCCTCAAATTGGAGGATTAAAGGTGAGAGAGAGAGAGAAGAGAGAGCGAGGGAGAGGGCGAGTGAGAGAGAGAGAGGGCTAGAGTCCCATGGTAATATGGCAGACAGTCTCCAAGGGTTGTCCTTAAGAACAAAAGCATCTGGAAGAGGCCTCCTTTGCTCTCTCTGTTACCCTGGTTACAAGCTGGCAGCTTGTGCATGTTTGCAAAGTCTGTGAGTCTGCAATGTAAGTATTTGCTATGTTGGCCAGGTTCCTGATTGCATGATTGTTGGATTTACAATTAATAATAAAAAGATTGTTCTTCATTTTAGAGATGATGCAGAAAATGATCTGATTCTCATGATGAACATAATAATTTTTGTGGGGAAAATCTAAACAGATTAGAGCAACTGTTAGTCAGTGGAAGGCATTCAAAAGTTTAAACGTCCAAGTGTGCATTTGTCTGTGTGTGTGTATGAAAGTGTGCTTGTATATGTGTATAGACAGGATGGCTGGCAAGCAACTGTCACCACGTGGCAACAGCCAACCACGCTTCACTTCTGGCCACGCCAGGATCTCCAATTACAGGAGCCAGCTTTGCCAAAAGCCCCTTCTTTTCCTCTCAATAGATAGGATGACTGGGCTGCATCCTCTGACACACAAACGCACATGCATACACGCACTTCTTTCCCGTCCTCTCTTCTCATGGTGCACCTGCCTCCCCGGCTCTCCAGGCCAGCTCAACTCCTATGAAAGGAGCTGAGCTCTTTTCTTCCAGAAAGCTAATCCAACACCTGTCTTCAGGCTTTATACTGTGAGAAGAGGACTGTGTGCTGCGCGAGTGTAAATGCGAGAGTACAGTGTGCGTATAGGCCAGTCAAAGAGAGAGTGTTTGTTTTTGAAAGAAAGAGAGGGAGAGAGAGAGAGACAGTTTGTGTTTCTGAGAGATCAAGAACAAAAAAGAAATGACGTGTATGTGGCTCTTTTGTGGAAGGATTTGAGAACTGACATATGGAGACTACAAGGCGGACTGTATTCTTTTCAGTGGTGATGGTGTATCAAAGGACATTTGGGCAATAGTTTGGGTCTTATTTTGCATGGGGTCAGATCAGCTATGAAATAAGGCCAGGAGAGCTTTAATTTGTCTGTTAATGCCACCTACTGTAACTGTTGAATGTCTCAGTGTGGCACTGACTGCAAGTATATAGCATTTTCCCAAAACGGTATTTAATGTAGTCGCATGAAAGTCATTTATGTAGCTCAAATGCTTCTTGTTATGTTAACTGTCCTGTTGAAGGGATTTACTATATACATGCAAAGTTCTGACTGCAATTCAAGTTATGTTTTTTTCAATTATTATTATTCACCTTCGGCACATTTCTGTCTCATGTTCACTTTAAGTCATGTTCCTTGCCAGGGATTGTATCCCTAGAAACTATTCAGGGAGGTAATGCATGCTGTTCTGTGTACAGAGCGTAGATGGTGTTCTGGTTCTTGTTGCTCTATTTAGGAACATGGGGGGGGTTGAAATATTTTGCCATTTTTTACAGACTTTAATTTAACAGTACGACTCACATCAGGCCCTTTGAAGATTCGCCTCGAGCAGCAGGGGTCTCTCAAATTGGAAATTGGAGGTAAAATAAATCTAAGATTGCTTCCCTCCCTGTAGGGTCCCAAAAATGGCTGCAGGGGAGATATTAGAGAGAGGGCTCAGAAGGAGAGTTAGATGGATAGAAGGGAGTGGTAAGGAAGAAAAGAGGGTTAAGGGACAAAGAAAGAACTAAGAAATAAACAGAAGAGATGGGAGAAAATCTGAGAGAACTGTAGAGGGAAGAAAAAGATAAAGTTAATGGAGCTTTATTCACTTTAGCCATCAGGGCAAAAAGTCATTTTGCTAGCAAAGGGTGAGTGTGGCCATATTATCATGTGCAAGCCAGTGAGTAAGAATTGGTCTTTTTCCATGTCTGCACTTGCAAGGTTACCATCAACAGCGTGTGGAAATGGAAATGGTACTGAACTTGCTCCAACTGTTATGGCAATGCGATGATGGGATACACATAATCATTGTAAATCCATGCCCCACTAATACACAAGTCACAGAAAAAAAAATGATCTCTTGCACTACACATGTGAAAAAAGGGCAAGGTTGCTGGGCTTCATGGTACCATATCATCCTCAAGGCTCCAAGGACCTGTGCTAGCCAAATGTCTGTGATCCTCTGTCACATTTACTATTAACTCAAACAGGAGAAGATACTAGTGTTAAAAAGTTAACACTGTCAGCCTCACTTAATGATTATCAACCAACTTGGAGAGATTAGTCTTGGCCCACCTGAGCCATCTCAGGTGAAAAAAATCTCTTTATCCTCTGAAGTTTGCATAGACCAAACGTGGGAGTGGATGACCCGATCATCTCCATGCTGCAGAGATTGTTCTCCAATCAAGATAGTAACAGCTGTATAATGAAGATCACCATTAATTTCTCATTCAACATCATTCAGCCCCTGTTACTGAGAGAGAAGCTACAGAAAATGTCAGTGTAGATGTCAACCTTTTTATGGATTACTGACTTCCTGACAGGCCAGTGTCAGATTGGTCAATGTTCTTCTGATTTCGTGATGTGCACAAGCAGTGCTTCACAAGGGGCTGTGCCATCTCCATCCATGTCCACCTTGTACGGGTTCAGCACAACCTAGGGTCATGCAATACTCTGAAAATCCTGAAGTGATTGATTATATAAGAAATATGAAGGAGTACAGAGCACTGGTGGATGAAAAGAGAATGAGCAAGCTCTGTTTCTTAAGGAAGCTGGGATGCTTCATTGTTTCCACAAAATATTTGTGATTTTTTTATCACTCATTTGTGATGAGTGCAGCGTACTTTGCTGTAGTCTATGGGGGACCAGCGATGGCACTGCTGACAAAAATAGACTGAATCAAACTATTAGGAATTCTGGGTCTGTGATTGGCTTCAAACAAGACATTTTTGAAGCTGTGGTCGAGAGAAGGTTACTGACCAAACTGTTGCCCATCATCGATAATACTGACCAATCTTTTCCACCATTTACCAGACTGGCAGCAGAACACCATCTCAAACAGACCAATAGGCACCAGGTACTCCTTTTAATAGAAACCAGGGAGACTCAAGGAGGTGCTGGGGAAGGAGAGGAGAGAGTTAGCTGAATTTTCTGAGAGACAGGTTTGGATTGTGAGTTTAGACACTCTTACTTTTCTGTGAGGGGGATCCAAGGTTGGGAGGGGTTCGGTACATCTACTCAACAGGCTAGGTGAGCAGCTGCGGCAGAGAGTGGGAAGGCGGACAGCAGTTAGTGAAAGCAGCTTACAGAATCCTGGTGAGACAGCGGGGAGCAGACTGGAGGCACTGAGGATGAACCACAGACAAAAATGGGCTGGAATCGAGGAGCCAAGCTTGGAAAAGCCGAGCTGGATTGGAAAGAGAATTATTATTACTGAGCCATGGATCACAGAGTAGTCACTACCACCACAAGGGTGAAGATGATCTTGGGACAATTATCAATCCTAAATACAGCAGACTCCATGAGTCTCGATGAGTCTGCTTAAATACAGCAGACTCCATGAGTCTGCTGTATTTAAGACCAGGTGAAATGAAAGGTATCTGCATCCAAACTCATCCACTGGCGAACCCCCCGTAACCAACTCCAGATAGGGAAACCAAAACACAGAGGAGGAAAAAACAAACACGATATCCTGACAATGACAGTAGCACATTATTTGTGAAACATGGAGGAGGCGGTAGTGTTGTGACTATGATGATACTTCAAACAGTCATTCATCTGATCTTAATCCAATAGAGATGGCTCTTATTAAATACAAAATTAAATCCAAAGAGACAAATAAATGAGCAGAAACTGAAGGTGGCTGCAGTAAAGGCCTAGCAGAGCATCTCAAAGGAAAAAAAATCAGCAATTGGTGATGTCCATGGGCTCTAGACTTCAGGCAATTCCTAAATAGTTAAAGCGGTACTTTTATTAAATCCCTAGAATTAAAGCTCAAAAAATCTGTGCATGGAAATAAAACAGGACTGGTTGTGAAATCCCTCAATACATTATAGCTGCAAGAGTAGGTTTTTCATTCACACTTAACACACTTTTTATCTGACCTGGGACACTCCAGGCAAAATCAAGTTGGCAATTAAAAACAGAAAATCAAACATCATTGCACATGTGTTTATTAACTTTCATGCTTTTATTGACTTTTGTTTTTCTTCCAAGGAGGATTCACATGGATGCCTTATGATATAAAAAATAAATTTGATTCAAAGAAACAAAAGGTTCAAAGGAAATATAACCAAAGTCTGGTTATATATTAAATGTAAATTGAATATGTTTTGTAAAAGAACAAAAAAACCAAAAAACACAGTACAATCTACCATTTTAAAATTAAGCATCCTCTATTTATTTTTCATATTTTTTAACCATTCATTGACAGTTTACCATTCCTGGAAATGCCCATATGTTTCCAGGAACCAAAAAAGAATGCAGGGCTTACAACTCATCTAAATGTGTTCACCGCAGTGTATTTATATGTATTATCAAGTACAAGTTACATATAAAATCACTACCATCAACAACTAAATGTGTGTGAGACAATTCAGGTTGAGTGTGTTTACTTGGCAGACAAATAAAGTCTGCACTATCAAAAAGTCTTTCCTCAGCTAAGAATTTATATCACTATCAGCCTAATGCTAGAAAAAAAAAGTTACCATGGTGACTGAGCAAGCTGAAAAAAGCCAGTCAGCTCTTTAGACCTCTGTGTCTGAAGACTCAACAAACCTAGTTAAAACATGCATTTGGCTTCTGGGACCAATGGCCTAATTTTGGTGCTGTCAAATGGCAGATATTTCCATGCATCATTTTACAAATGCTGCAGAGACTCATCATGTGACCAGTGAGCAGAATTTTTACTGTGTTACTAGTTGATTTTTTTTCTTTAATTCTCCTTTAGACCTGTTTATGCAACCATAGTCTGTTCAGACTTGACTGTTCAATGTTAGTGGCACTGCAACCCACATCACAAAGCACATCAGTAATAAAAAGTCTTATCCCTTGCCTACGGATCCTGCAAATTTATATGCAGATATCTGTTTACTGAGATTACTTTAACACACATATGCACAGCTGTGTTTTTTCTGAATGCCTTAGAAGTAATTTATACTCACTTTTCCATCACAATGAGATTATAACTGTTTCATTCAGCATTGGCTAAGCAGAGCTGGTGTAACTGGGAGCAAGATGAAAAAGCACGACTGGGCCTTTTCTCACTCTTATTCTCAAGCTCACACATATGCACGCACACACACACACACACACACGTACACACACACACACACACACACACACACACACACACACACACACACACACACACACACAAGCCAGGCTGTTAAACTCATATCAGAGGCTCACTGGATTACCATATCTGGGTGAGATAAAGAAGCAGACGATGGTTACTTAACTTTGACTTAATGTCCCCCATCTGCCTCTTTCTATCACTTGCTCCTTCTGTCTGACTGTTGTAGTTTTTTTCTATCTGCATAAATAAATAGATTTTTAGTCTTGCTCATGTTCACTCTGCCTTATTTTATGACTAATTGTCTCAGTGTGCTTTTCTCTGTGTTTCTTTGTGCTGTTCTGTTTCTCTCAATTTCACCTCCCTGCTTTTGGCAGATGATTATATCAATGAAAACACATTAAAATGACAATAAATTTCTTATCATGGAGCATCCACCATGAGGCTGGGGATTATCCATTTTTACATTAGACTAGGCTGCCTGTCAATGTGTACAACTGACACTGCAAATCACGGACATCTTCCAGAAAATCGATTTAACAAGTCCACATGGGCACAGCGGCACTCGTGCGCATACGCAGAATCAAGCCCAGTGCAGACAGAGGTATATACTGTATAAAGTTTCCACCACATCCTCACGAAATGTCAGGAGTATGTACATGAGATAGGGGACCCTGACATTTTATTGACATTTTTAGGAATTTTCGGATTATCCAGATAAGTAAAAGATTTGGAAAAAAGGCATGCATCTTTTTCTTTTTGGGTACAAACTACTTTTTTGAGATTATATACTGCGTTTTTCTTACATAAGCAACTGGAAAATATCTTTTTTGTGTGTATATTTCTGTTAGTTTAATATGGACTTATATTTATAAACTATTAAAATCTGTAATGGAATAATCTTTATTGCCCATCATGCATTTAAGCCTCGAGAATACACAGATGGTCTACTAAATTTAGCAAAAATTCACATTTGGCAGTAATTCTGTAATGCATTTGACTCACACATATCTATAATACAGAGTTAAAAAGAGTAGCAGTATTTGTGAAACAGGGCACCCATTATTTTATCAGTTTGATTTTAGCTCAAACAGCCAATCATAGCTTAATAAAATATTGATATTTGAAAGTCTAAGTACAGTGTAGAGTTAACCTTCCCTGATTGCCTGATTATGTTAAGTATTCCAACTGGACATTTCCAAGCGCCAATGATAATGAAATCAGTCCACATTAGATTCTACAATTTCATCTGTTGTACAATTTGAATAACAGTGATCCATGGGCATGAATGTTCCATTTGAATCAATTGCAGTTCAAATGTCACAGCCATAGATAATTGTAAGATCGACCCAGGAGTGATGGTTAAGAAACCAAATGCACTGAAACGTATGAATCTCCATTTTAGAGTAAGTTAGTTTTTTCATTTGTCAGAGACTAATGGTGCTATTAGGCAGCTCATTGGCATTTGCTGCCCCACAGAATGAATTCGTGCATATGGCTGTTCATCCCAAATAGGAGACCATGTGAACAGGCACATACAGAAACAAACACACTTACAGTTAGTAATACATTTGGCTATAACTCTGCAAGAAGCATTTTATGCATTTCACTTTCACCTGCCAGTTTAATTGAAATTTGCTTGCTAGTAGTGAACATGGACCCTGGTGTTTGTAATAATTCATATATATAGTGGTGCCTGTCCTTTTCATGCATACAATAATGTGTTCTTAGACACAGATTAATGGCTTTATATCTGCAGTGATACCAAAATATAAACAAATGGATGCAGGGTAAAGTATAGACAATATTTCCTGTTCTTTAAGGAAAGTTTTCACCTCTTTTGAATAGGAAAAATGATGAGAGAGATAGAGAGAAATCCTTTTCCACATAGAGCACATACATGGCAAGAAGGAGGCATTATTACCAGCAATTTGAAAGGATCGTCAGTAACTTTACTAATAATCTAATTCCCAGTGGAATAGTAAATAAGTGAATTCCAGACGGAAAGCATTACATCAAGGGCAGTTCTTCAATTTGATTTCCAATTATCTGTAACAACAGATGAATTTGCTTCAAAGCAAGTTTAGCTACACTTATCTTGCCTACTGTCACTCTGCAACCGACCAGCAGAGCAAACCTGTGTTTTACCTTCTCTTGTTTTAACATCTCTTACTTTGTTTCTTGGCCCCTCTCCTTTTCCTTCTCTCCAATTTCAAGATATCTATCTTTCCAGCCTCTTTCTCCCCCATGTCTTTCTTTTCCCGCTCATTCTGGCTCCCTTTTCTAATTTTCCTCAATGACGGATCCCCCACCTGCCTCAGATAATAAGATACTCCCACAGGCCTGCGAGACTCATTCCTCCTGCATCCATCACTCCCAGAGTCACATTACTGCCCTTTACAAGCACCAGGATGTTTTTCTCCTTAATTGTAGCCGTATACATACCTCATCCCGCCAGTAATAATAAATGGTCTTGTCCTCCATTATAGCCATTAGGGAGCTCACACTGTGAGCAGCATGCCGCCCACAGTGAGGAAGGCTTGTTTGGTATTGGATGTTGTAGCCAAGCAGTGGAAGAATGCCCCTGCAGTCTGGAAACACATGTTAGGACATTCAGTATCTTGACTAGGTGTGCAGCAGAGATGGTGTCTGTCTGAGTTCTTCTTATTCCACACAAGTAAATAAAAGCACCAGGTTGAACAGAATATTGAGGTAAAAAAAAAAGACCAGGTCTCAGGAGATTAACATCACATTATATCCCTGCAACCAGATGTCGCAGACATGAACCAGTGTAATCAAGAAAATAGCAGTAACCAGTCTGGGCAGAAGATGGCACTATGTTCCCATCACATTGCTAACGCCATGCTCTTTACTGTATTCACAGAAGAGCAGGTCGTTCAAACACACACACAAAACATTAGAAGCAGGATACACAGTGGGGCTTGAATGAAATTGTAAAGGGTGAATGACTAAGTGTGTAAAAGACTATACATTTTACAGTTGTGGCATTTAGATATTGTTGGGACTCTGATAATTCAAATATTTTGAATGTGTTATTTCACACATTGCAGTTTATGAATGAAGTCACTACAAGTAGAGTAGCGACATTAGATGTGTGCAGTGTCACCACCGTCCCACTGAGAGTGAAATCTGAAGTCTCTGCCGCAGAGAACAGGTACTGGCTGTGATGTTGACACTCTGAACATAATGTTAAACCTACTGTTTGTGCAATAATTAACCCTAATTTAGCTAATGTTTACATAAACCTGAGGAAGTCACATTCTTCAAGCAAATCTCAACTTTAAAAAGTTCAATTTTGCGAATTTGACTAAATTAATCCCCCCCCACTTGTCTTTTTGATAAGCTGTCGTTGTTTGAGTCCACTGATACAGGATGCTTAATACAAAACCATTCAAGTTAACCTATTAGAGTGTAATGTTAATTACTGAACACTCAATTTATATCATTTAGAAAGAAAAAAAGAAACGAAAACATTAATGTGTCAGTAGATATGACCTGTATTGTTTTACTTTGCCTTTTCCAAATATGTTAAACTCTGTTTGTCCAGCACACACTGCTCAGTGTTGTGTTATCCCTTCTTCTCTTTAACACCATTACATCGTGTTTCCCTGAGACATTTCATCACTTTTTCAGCAGTTTGCTGTCAAGTCTGTCGCTGTATGTGCCTAACACCAACAAGCCAATTTACAGATGGTGACACAAGAAACGGACCACGAAATCATTGCAGACAGATTCATAAATATTGGCTTCTCTGTTCTTTTAATGGTCAAGACTTAGAAGTTTAAGGTATGGGAGTCCTGGAGCTAAAAGACTCAAGGATAGATCAATGTCAGTCGTCAGGGGGAATGAAAGCCAGTCTGGTGGAAAAGGGGGGAAGAAGGAAGGAGCTTCAGGCACTGAAAAGTCATATCATAGAGTCGTCAGCGTGGGCTGTGGTGGTTTCAAATCATGAATTCTTTAATGTACTAAGTCCAAATGGTCCCCTGTGCCCCTGCACTGCCTTGCCTGGCAGTCTGAAAATAATTGAGGACTTGAGCCAAGCAAAATGGGATGGGGTGAGTAAAAAGGGGGAGTGAGGATGCAAGGCGGAGAGAAGAGGAAAGACGAAGAAGGAAAATTTAGAGAATGAGTAAATGACACTAAAAGAGAGATGGAGATAGCTCTTCGCAAAAATTACCTTACCTTATACTTACACAGCTCTCTTGCGACTCAGGGGCCATCATTTGTTCAGTCCTCCTGCCCCTGCATCACTCACACTCGTGATGAAGCTCTGGTGGAAGGTGGGAGGTAATCTAGTGGCATTTCAAGGAATGGACCTCAGAGGAATACTTCTTTCATCTAAGGTCATTAATCGCAACGTCCAATCTTCGGGCTCATAGATCAATAGCAAAGTCCTGTGCTTGAAATGAAGGCATGAAAAGTAATGCTGAAGTATAAAACATGGTATATGTTCCCCCTCAGCAAGTTTTTAGCTGGGTCAGTAAGCTAGTGTTACGTGACCTTTCAGCTTATGAATTAGCTGATCTCAAGGTTTAGTTGTTTATACTATGATTACAGGCTAAAACCTACCGATAAGCCCAAACTGGAGTTCTAATCATCATCATCATCATTATAATTATTATATTGCAGTTGTTATTTTTCTGTGGCTGTATATTTTTTTTAATTTCAATTTAGTGCTGTTAGTATGTCCTCAAAAAGAGTATAATTTAATTTTATATGATTAATAATAAAAATTGCTGCATAGCAGCTGCAGTAAATCTAGGGTTCTAAAATCAAGGTTAAAAACATTGCTCTGGGCAGCAATCCTCGATCAGTGCTGTTTGGGAGCGCTGATAATTGCCTTTCCTGGTTTTTCAGTTCACTGAGTACTGGCCACTAACTCTCTTAGCTGGTTGGGTGTTCATTAGAAGTCCTCATTCAGTAGTTAGAAAGGATATGAGTTTTCAGCCAGCCCATTAAAGGCCAAATGTCACCAATTTAACTGTGTGCAAGGCTCATAAAAGAAGTCATGCATGCTATTGATGTTCAGTACCTTTCCATTCTTTATAACGAGCTGCTTGCAGGGAACTGCAGCATGTACAATGGATATCTTTGGACTTTAAATGGACGAGTAATGAGCATGCCTATTTCATTACAATTTTGTGTCTGCTTGCTGCAGATAAAGATTTTTTTTAACCCTTATTTGTCTATTTTTTACTCTCCTGGTTTGGCAAGATAAGATAAAAGGCAGGTAACGCCATGATTGGGAGTCATACTTAATAATCAAAATTTTCAGTGTACTACATTTTAACATCAGTATTGAAATGCATGCTGATCAGCCGGTAAAATGATAACCTCGCCATCTTAGTTTACAGGCTAAAGCCTTACTTTAGCATGTTAGTGCAGGAGTTGATTTCAATGGCAGTAAGTCTTGATATTTATTTAAGAAGGACAAAGTCGGGTACAAATTTTTGTATTTGGTTAAAAAATACTAAATTCTGAATTTCTTTTTTTTTTTCTTTTTTGACACCTTACCATACCTTTTAAGTTAAGGAACCACTCAATATATACGTGTTATCTTCAGGGAAACATGAGTGTGTATTACAAGTTTCAAGGTAGTGCATTTATTAGATATTAGTTATTTCATCAAAAACAAAAATATCAACATTGGAAGTAACAAAGCTGCAAAAGTTATGGTGAAACATAGTAAGGGGAATAGTCAAAGTGTTCTGTCATTTTATGAGGATATTTCACTGAAAACTAGGTGAAAACTAGGTCTGTCATTGGTCACAGCCACAAAAGTCACTGATTCATTCACTGGGGGATTTGAATATAAAATTTTATGGCACAATAAGTTTTGATAAAGAAAAATTCAGATGATTATTCATGTCTGCTGAATATTACTGTACAGAATCTTCTAGTGATAAAGTTTCTGGTATTTCTGGGTCTTGTCAAAGCAATCACTTACTGACTGGTGCAGTGATATCTCTAACTAACTCTACAAAGTAAAACAATAAATAAATAAATAAACAGGCTAGAAAAACATTGATTTTCTTTTTTGTTTTAAGTCTCCCAATAACCATCTCATGCAATAGTGTAGAATGTATTGCAACAAAATCAACCCAAATACACTCACTTCTTGTGTTCAGTATGAGGGGGACAAATAACCCACATCAGCAGGCTTCTCAACATATCCACAAGGGGAGAAAGGAAGAAAGGGGATTGGCTTATTCCAAAGATGAATGTGCCTTGCAGCTTTTGGGCAAACAACACAAAACCACTGAAAGGGAACATCGGCATCATTTGATGAGGCATTCCAAATGTCTCTGGGGGATGAATTGCCAAGGGCTAAATGATAAATATATGTTGTTGGTGGTAGAGTGATTCCACTGGCTGCCCTGAGGTGTTCTGTGGCTGCCAGCAGTATTCCATTTGTCCTTGAAGGTGTTGGCTGCAAATGTTGTCATCTGCTTGGGTTGTCTTTTGTGGCTAGTTTGTTTGTGTACATTACCTAGGCTAGTCTTGTCTTGGTTTTGGACTTGGGAGTCCCACTTCTTTGCTGCTTTTTTTTCACTCTTTCCTGTATTTCTTGCTATCTTGTTATATATCCTTAGGGGACATCTGTATTACTATCATGTTGCCCTGTACAATATATGGACACGCTATGGTAGACAGGCAAACATGCACTTCTACTCCATGTAAGAGCAGAGCAACGTCTGATTTTACATGCAATGGCTTTACAGTTGCCCAAACCCCGAATCTTGAGATTTGTTGTTTGAATTTTTGCAGGTTTTAAATAGAATCTTTAAAAGTAAATAATTTAACATAACATATGCATAATAGGTCAATAAAATAGTACACATTACAAAAGAAATAACATACGCTTGGTGGAAAAAAAGTTTGACTCAAAAAGTCTTCTAGAGAAATTGAATAAAATTCTTATGAAGCAGTTCCAGCAAAATGTAATACGGTTGCCTACACAAAACTGTACATTTTCCTACACTGCAACTACACTATGGAAGACATTGTTCCCTCGTTTTTAGTTGCATAATTCAGGAAACCTCACACAAAATTAATGCAAATGAATAATTCTTGTACGGAGGCTTTCATATTCCTATCTTTTTTTTGTTTCCTTTTTTTTACCTATATGCTTGAATTATTGATGTAGGTTTAAGAGAATTTCTTCTCAGTGCACAATGTGTATTATCTATGCAAATGCCTAAAGACAAAATAACATTGTAAAAACCTCCATCAGACAGTGGGAATGGAAGAGATGGAGTTTGAATATTTACAGTCAGTTAATGACATTTCCATTCTGTGGGCTTGTCAGAAATAACAAAGCCCTGCATTTACCCTCTGCATCTGCTTAAGTCGCTTTTCCTCCTCCCTGTGCCCCAAGTGGCTCAGAAATCCTACTTTATAGCAGAGAGGTGTCAGAATTTTAAACAGGCCCTGTCTTTATCCCCAGCTTCCCCGAGCTCTTTCCCTTTAATTCCTGGAAGACTAGGCCATGGTCGCCTTTTAACCCTCACCTGCTCCTCTGCTAGAATAATGTTGGCTTCTCTCTCTGTTCTGTGGGGGAGGATGCTGAGTGCTGACGATGGAGTGAGAGGGGAAAGGGTTGGTACAAGGGAAAGGAGAGTGTTCCAGACAGGGGGGGACTGATAGAGTTAAGATGGGAGTGAAGGGTGGGAGGTGTATGTGTGTATGTGGGATGAGGTGGGGAGTGTCTGCCAGTGACTACATGTTCAGAAAAAAAAAAGGTGGAGGGAAAAGGAAAATACTGGTGGAGGTAGACATGGAAGACATGGACAGAAAGCAACAGCTGGAGTTATATTATTCTCTGGTGGGATGCTGACTAGCCATTTATTATGTCTCACTGTGAAAAGAAAATGAGAGACAGGGAGAGTGGAGAGGTTTTTTCGTTGGTTTTTTTCTCCATCGTTTGTCAGACAAACCTGATGACGAAGCAATATCCTCACATCAGGTAACATCCACATTGTAAAAATGGAACAACTTCATCCTAAAGTCAAAATAAGGAGGGGTAATTAGCCCACATTGCACGGAAAACAGATTTGTACTTTTGTCTTCACAACAGAAGATTCTCGGCCGCTCTAACTTTGTTACATCATTTTATAAATTGCAATACATCCATGCTTAACATTTCCCAGTATCATAGCAGTAAAATTAATAAACTGGGAGAAGTTTCCAGATGAACTGTCTATAAATGATATTCTGCTGTATGAGTAATTGCCTGCAATTCACTCCCCTTTGAGTCAATCTCATGTGTGAAGCCAGCACTGTTAATTAGACCTGTTTTTATGTTCAAGGAACCAGCTGAGCCTTCCTCTTTCTCGTCCTCTCCCTCCCTCGCTCTCTTTCTCTCTCTAGCATTTGTACTTAATTACCGAGGGACTGCTGTCTGCACCAGCAAGGCATAACAAAGAGATGTAATGCCATTAGCAAGCACAGGAAAAGGAAAGAAATTTAATCATTTCTCTTATTCTTATATCTTCCAAGAGTTAAGCAAAGATACACCTCATAACTATTAGACATATAGCATCTCTTGATGATTAATATTAGGATTGGCCATTATGTTTTTTAGAGTGACAGATACATAGCACTATGTTAATATAACATTCTTATGTTAACGTCAATGATCAACCAAAAATCCTTCTGTTGTCAGAGGTTTTAATGTGAAAACTCAGAGAAGACCTTACTATTAAGGTTTTGTGCAATTTCTAGCAGTATTTTAATAAAAGAGTCTTTGCAGTGACGCTGTGTGCAATTTGCAAATAACTGTAAGGGTGTTTGAAATGCTCATTAATGCACCTGCAGCATGTGATGTTATCTTAAAGGTAGCATGTTCTGTTAAAGTTAAATGTTCTAGTAAAGCCATAGCACAATAGCACAGGTGGAACACTCTGGCTTCTGAGAAGTAAAAGTATTTTAGTATCAATATAAATACTTATAATGATGCAAATGAAGTGGAATTATTGACATAAGGTACAGAATGACACCTACTGGGTGTTGAAAATTGGATTCACAACACAGTGGTTGGTACCATTTGTTGTTGAAAGAGCAGTGAGCGGCAGTGTGGTTATTGAGTGGCAAGGCAACGTGTGCACACATACCCTCTGAGCACACCCGCTCTCCTATATACACACACAAGGTGAGAGGAAGTTTTACAGGTTCTGACACTTTTGATTGCATCTGACACCACAGAACTCCACAGGACATGTAACGTGGAAATTATCCATTGATTACGGGCACCCTGTCCCAGGTTTTATTTGTAGTGAATTGAATCAGCCATGGTTTTGCTGTGCTTCGCAATACCTGAGGTTATGAGGGAGAGTTCATAATTTAATGCAGCCATAACAGCTTGAACAGCAAAAGCAATCACATAGTTTAGAACTTCTATATTTGGCCCTCTGAATTCCCAGAGGTCCATGGCAATAGCTATGTTGTGTTCATTGCAATAATTATATTGATTATTATCAAAAGATGCAACCTTTAACACTCCCAGGGAATCAAAAATGGCCAATTTTTCATTTTACCTTAAATTTCTCTCACTGTTAGGATCAGGTTTTTACATTAAAAAACACCTATTTAGTTTAGGAAAAAATAGTAGATCAGTCTAGCTTGCATGAAGGTTAATACACCATTAAAACTGGACAGGAAAAATTGAGATGTAACACTAAATGGAATTTGTAGTGTATTCAAATGTGATGCAAAGAGATAGCAGCTATGCATCGTCACATTGCATGTGACACCAGGCTGAATAGCTTTAGCCATGATTCATGGCCATGATGTGTTATTATTATGTTTGAGCGCAAGGGTTTGGCTAGTCTTGTGTCATTTTATATACTATATACTATTTACATACTATTCTGTCTTTTTGTAAATCAAAAAAGGAGTAGAAACACTTATTTATTCTCAATATCTGATGAAAATTGAAACATTGTTGCAATGGTGAATTAAATGGATTTAAAGTGTCATCTCAAACTATTAAAATGAAATCCTGTCCATCTTTTTGGTGCATTTTTCCATATCCATAATCCCCATTCTTCTTCTTTTTTTCATCTGTACTACCTGTCTTGCCTTTGTAATTGTAGAGCCAAAGATTTGTGATTAATTGATACTCTTCAAACTGAGATTTAAAGGTGTTCGGTAGGCATTTCATAATCTGTGATGCCAACTAAATGTAGAGTAGTTAAGCTAAAATAGGATATTCAGTGTGCAGAGGTTATCTCAATGTTATCTCAGTCTCTATGTATCTCAATGTATGTTCTAAGGTTCCTACAAAACATGTTTGGACTCCAAGGTATTTTTATAGCTTGCCTTCAGTGCTTCTTTAATAACAAGAAAGCAGGAAAAGTATGAAGGTGAAAGAACATGTGTATGCTTTGTTCCTGAAGCCCTATTATTTTTAATACATAGTCTATTGTAGTGTCACCATCAAAGAGCAAAATTCAGTTAACTGATCTGTTTGATCAGATTGGCACTGAATAGATAGTTTAAATTAAATGAGGCTTGAAATTTAGGTGAATATGTGTGGCAAGAGTTAAATAGTGATCCCCGGGCCATAGAACAGTTGAAAGTGACACAGAAAGCTCTTTTGAGGTGAAGGACTTTTCCTTTCCTGTGATGGATTGGCAACCAGTCCAGGGTATACCCCACCTCCCGGCAAATTTCAGCCAAGATAGGTTCCAGCTCTCCCAAGACTCTAGTTGGATAAATGGTTAAGAAAATAGATTGATGGATGGACTTTTCTTCTCTAGCATCCTCTGAAGCAGCCATTAGTTTGGTGGAGGACCATGGTGGTCCCGAGCCATATCAATTCGAACTCTTGGCTCCAGCCATTGTAATGCACAAAGCTCTCTCCTTGTCTCTCTCACTCACTTTCTCCCTCTCAGCGTCCTGCCAGATAGTCAGAAGGGAAATGCAGTCTAACAAAGAAGCAATCAAAAACACAATTTGAATTTTCGAATTTTATGAAATAGATTAACTCTGTGTCAACATTTACTTTGTAAGGTTCAGGATGATTTAATACAGGGACAGTAGCAGTGCAGATTTTATGTTGACCCACTTTCAACTCATGAAATGTCCAATGTTTTTCATTACAGTGCAGTACTTTTTATGTATTTTTTAATTATTTACCTTTTTTTATACAACTCATTAACATATCAACATGTTGACTACCTCTTGGTCACTATATTCACCCAACTGAGGAGGTCTGACTCACAGATTGACACCTTACCAAGTATGATGGAGAAAATGGATTAAGATTATTTATTATTATTCATTAATATGATTGTTTTTATTTAATAATTCTGGCATTATATAGGCATTTTTGAGCTTTGGGTTCACTGCAGGTCAGGTTTTTTTTTTGAGGTGAAAATCCATTAAAGACAAATCAGCAATTCCTGAAAATGGCGAGCCTCCCAATTAATTCTCACTGACCAGAAATAATCCGAACTAATATTAAGAGTGCAGTCTAACTGATGTTATTCTGACTAAACAAAGATTCTGATCACAGTTAAATCATCAGAGTTAAAAAGGTTACACTGACTTGGAAAAAAAAAAATCTTTTCTTCTGGCTGCTCTATTTTCCCGATATCAAATGAGGATGCCCAGCAAGTTTCTACAGCTGTATATAAAAAACATTTTTGTACACACTGTTTTAAGGCATTTTGAACAATTTCAACAATTTCAACACTTAATAGCAAATTATGAAAAAAAAGCATTTGCGTCAAATATTTTACACTATTTTGCATTTTTACTCCAAGTTACCTCAAACTCTCTGACCATCATGCATCTGTATGAAATGTGGGTCCAGCCAGAGTAAATGAAGGAGACGATAAAACTTTATGGAAGGAGTCTAATACGGCTTACTGAGTCAGAGAAGCTCCTTTTGGACTGATGAGCTGTTGAAGATCCTGAAGATCATGAAATTTTCTGTAAGTGCTGCTACTTTTGCCGGTGTTAGCCACTGTTAGATGGTGTTACTGAAACTGAAACTAAGTAGAAAATGGATCTAATGTCAGACTTTTACAATTAGCAAATGAACTCCCATACAATATAAGAATGTAATCAATCAGTTTATCAGATGGAAAGTGTGATTTCTGGAGCACTAGCCTATAATGTTAACTGC
Organism: Oreochromis niloticus; assembly: GCF_001858045.2. NCBI lineage: Eukaryota > Metazoa > Chordata > Actinopteri > Cichliformes > Cichlidae > Oreochromis > Oreochromis niloticus. The sequence goes on along the minus strand of NC_031976.2, from coordinate 9,205,589 downwards.
TATTTTAGCTTATAAAAAGCTGTTACTGTCAGCTGTCAGTAAATGGGAGAGTCACATATTAATTCTAATGATAATAAGCAATAGTGGCAATATCTGAAATTAAAAAAAGCATGTTTATGAATGTTTTATTATGTTAAAGTCCTGACTTTTGAGGCTTCAGGTGAGGAGAAACAGGATGAGGTGGAGTTGGTTACATTCAGAATAAATTATATGCCACAGAGTCACACACAGACACAAGTCAAAGCCTCAGAAAACATCGTTGGAAAAAACACTGTACATCATGTGCACACATCTCAACTGTATGTGGACAGATAGGAGTCATAGCCATTCTAGCAAAATATTCACATTGTTCTTGACCCCAAGGGAATCAAAACTGAAAAACCGACAACAAAAATATTTATTTTACATTTAGCTTACAGTACATACCTGTTCAAAATGTTTATCATTACAAACATCATTATTTTAATAAGAACTTAAATGATCAGGAAAGGGAATATGATTTTTGTTATTTTGAAATAGCAGCAAGTAACAAAGTAGTCGTTCAGTGCAGCAGATGGCAATTGAGGAAGTTCCTTTCCCATTTTGATAGAGGTAATCCTTTATGCTTTAAGTCAATTTGGAACAAACGGAAATAAAAAAAACACATAAAAGCTTAGTGTATTTCCTCTGTAATAGCCCAATTTATCCATGGCCATTACACCATGCTTTCAAAGTTAAGTGCAAAATGTTATATTGAGGTAAACCATATGGGTTTTCAGAGCGTTTGTTCATTATGTTAACTTGTTCCTTGTCTGTCTCTTTTTATTGTTTGTAAAAATGTTGCCCTCCTTGTCTTTCATTTGATGCAACTTTATCTGTGAAAACAAAATGTTAACTTTGACTCTACCCATTCTTTAAACATTAAAAAAACATTACAGGTTTCCATTAGGGCTGCCACGATTAGTCGACTAGTCACGATTACGTCGACTATCAAAATCGTCGACGACTGATTTAATAGTCGACGCGTCGTTTGAAGCTTTGTAAGATCACAAAAGACGCAGGAATAAGTAGTAGGATTTAAGAGTGTAATAACGGACTGAAACAGAAGATGGCAGCACTGCATGTACAAGGATGCCAGCTGCCGTTACACTCCGAAGAAGAAGAAGAAGCAGTGTCCCAGAATTCATAGCGCGGCCCTGTTCAGTTTTCAACAATGGCGGCAGCTAGTTAGTTTTAATATTACTCTTATTAATCTTTCTGGGTCACAAAATAAACGTTTAACATATTTTCAGGAGAGAATGTAGCTGTGTAAACCTCAAATATCTGCTCAGTTTATCAAGACACCGCATATTTTCAAAAGCGCTCCGACGTTTTCGGAGACGTCTGTTACCCACTAGCTCGATAGCTAGCCGGGGGCAAGGCTCACTAGAGCCCGTGAGAACACCGGACTCCCGGCAAATCGTTTTCTAACCCACCACCGTCTTTCGCTACTCAGGTTAAACATATATAAGTCACTTAGATAACTTAAAAATGTTATTGTTTGGCCTTTTTTTAGTATTTTATTTGTTCCTGAGTAAATCGGTTTGGCTGAGATTAAAGTTATAGTTTATACACGGCTGAATAAACGTCAAGCAGACAACTGATTATCAGAAGTGTGAGATGCTCGAGAATATACTCCGGTGTCCCGTTATATTTTAGATAGCAAGGAGTTTATTAAACTTTACCGAAACAATCTGTAAATCTCATTAAATTTAATAAACTATCATCTTGTCTTTATTTTTAGTTAGCACATACCCTAAACACTTAAAACTGTAAGCTAATGTTATATAAGAGCAGATGCTGCTGGTGCAATAAGCTGTACGTTTTACGTCCAATGGATGCATGATCCGATTAGTCGACTAATCGCAAAAATAATCGGTGACTAGTCGACTATCAAAATAATCGTTTGTGGCAGCCCTAGTTTCCATACTGGTTGGTGCTATTTGTGGCACTGCCATTTTAACAACTGTATTCTTTATTAATCCCATAGGAAATTACTTAACCCTCTGCATTTAACCCATTCACTCAGTGAAGCAGTGGGCAGCTACCAATCCAGCACCCAGGGAGCAGTGTGTAGAGACAGTACCATGCTTGTTTTTGACGGACAATATACTCATTCAGCTACATTTCACTTACTTGATTTAAGGATTTGCTTTGTTAAATTAATGTAACAAAGGAAATCCTGCACAGTACAATACAGTACAGTGTATTTTAGAATGGCTTTGAAATCTATGCTTCCAGTGTTTTTGTCCTTTCAGTTGAGTTGCAGCAGTGAACAACAGCTCTTTGTATCAAGTTGTCATATACATGAGTGATGGAGTTTGGGGATCACACACTTGAGTACACACAGCATGCTATGCGTATATATCCAAGTCTCAATCATACCCTCTGTATTCCATCTTCATTCAGTCTTATAAGACGCCACGTAAAGAGTGGTATCTCTGCCAAACTGTTAGTTTCCATTAATACTTTAAAGAAAATTTAAAAATTACAGGAATTATTTTAAAAAAAATCCTGGTTGAACAAGGTTTTAATAGTGGTTTTTTAAACAGTCTTTATAGCTTTTTTTCCACCGAGTCAGCTTAACATAATTTCTTTTTCAAAGACTTGTGCCACAGATTGAAAAGAAGAAGAAGTCTGGAGCCTGGCCCTTTAGTGCTCTTTATGTGAGAATTTTAAAACGAATGATAAAATCTACTGAAAACCAGTATAAGAGTGATTGTGAGCTCGCTTGATGGAACATGTTAGGAGTCTGGCCACAACATTTGGTATTGTTTGGAGGTTTGAAAAATTTTATCACTTAAATTTTAAAAAAGAATTTGAAATAAAATAAAACAACCGTAACTTGCTTACTAGTTAATTAGTGATAGCTAATAGCATACCTGCATAAAGAAATCACATTTTAAGTTACAGCATGTAAAATCTCACCACTAGATGTCAGCGGATGCAATTTGCTGAATTATTTTACCCCTTCCAGTTTAAGTGCATAACCCTAGCTACAGTGGCCACTGCAGGACACACATGTTTTAGAGATATATTTTACATTTGTACCCCGAAAACTGGTTGCAATTAATCTATAGTGAGTGTGGGGTGTCAGTTTACCTCTGAAGAAGGATGTAAAACTTTGTGAAAGAAGTCGATGAGTCAGTGAAGCTGACTTCTGACCAATGGCAGTGATACTTAGGTGAATTGTTGATGATATAATGAACTTTTCTGTTCTTACGTTTTTGCTGCTGTTAGTCACTGTTAGCTGGTTTACTAACTACTTTTGAATGGACTTAATGCTGTCATATCTTACTTAGCAAAAAGGGTTCCATATGATGTGAGAATGCAGTCATAATGTTAACTTATAACCAGCTGTTGCTGTTTAGCCAGCTCCTTGAGAGCTATCTGAGGACAGGAGGGTCAAATGTCTAATCTGCTGACCATAAATAATTGCAACAATATGAGCAATAAATAAGCATGTTTATGCACAATTTGGGATGACTTCTGTTCAGGAGGTGAGGTTTGAGATGAGGAAAAAGGAGAACTAGTTTGATTAAAATAACGATTGCACTCTCTTTCCTTTGTGTTTTTGCTTCTTTGGTGAAGGAGACCCCTTATGTGAAGATATGACCCTTTATATCTTGAGTCTCAAAGTGCAGCAACAAATTAACATTTGCCTCTACGGCACATATATAGATCTCTAACCACATACATAAAATGTGATTAGGTGGAATGGCCATCTCTGCCACTGGTAGCTTTCACAAACTGGCACTCCCTACCATTTATTTAATTCTAAGTTCATGAGACTGAATTAATTTGTTAGAAGACAGAGAAATCAATCTATATTTATGAGTATAATGTTTGTTTTTCTATTAAATAAACCAAAACAACTGACTGTACCTTTAAATAACAACATAGTGAGAATAAAGCTGTAAATGTGTATTCATTATTTAATTAAGCCACAGACATAGGTCGTAGTTGTACCATAGTGCAGCACATACAGATTTATTAAATATGAAATTACAGAAAACAATCTACCCATTCAGGCTAGTAGCCTATGGCGCTGTAACAAACCTTTGCATGTAGCTTGGACTGACGGTAAAAGGAGGGTATCTTAAGGTCATCACCATCCCTTGCAGCTCACTGGAGCCATAAGTTGATAAATTCAGAGGGGCGTTTGCCCTTCAAGCTGCACAATTTGCTAGCAGGCCTGCCTCTGTTAGGCCTGTGCTAATCTAATGCCAACTGTCTGCCTGTGAAGAAAAATGGAAAAATTGTTTGTGAAAAATGAGTGTCAAACCCCTTCCTCCACCCAAAGCCCCTAATCAGAAATATGGTCAGTGGCAGCATTTATTAGACCTAAGAGAATTTCTTTTTTTTCCCCTCTAAGGAGACGTAAATGCAGGCATTTATAGAATTGATTTAACATGCCAGCGTTCCTTTTCTATATAAGTGCCTCATTGTTAAGAGCAGCCTATCAGGGCAGTGCATGGTAAGCACCAAGTAGCACTAGTGCTGTTAAGCAATAATTTTTTACCATGTATTTTTTTTTTAAAAGAAGTCTGACAAAGAAATTCCTTGTTCTTTAACATACAGTAATTCCTGGAAATGTTTAGTTGACTGGACACCTTAAGAAAATCCTTTGCAAGTGGTTATTTGCCAACAGAGTCCATCTGTCCACGTCTGTTTGCACTGAAGAATCTAATTAATCCATCATTTAGTCAAAAAAATGGAAAAGAATCATACCATGTTAAAGGTAATCTCTTTATTTTTTTTATATTTTTTTTGCCGGTCCTTTAATTTATAACAAAAGTCATTTAAATGAGTTTTATGTTGGAACACTTTTAATATGTATGAGCGAATAATAACTGTTGTGTGCTGTGTTATTCATTTATTTAATTATTTTCTCAGATAACAAATTTTCATAGCAAGGCTGTTTTGGACATGCTTCACACAAACACGTGTGCAAACACATGTAGAAACACAGGGCAGGAAATATACACCAGTCACACCTCTACAGACGGACATACATGCACATGCACACAGACACACACACACACGCATACACACGTGCATGCACGCATACACCCATACCCCTACCCCTACCCAATAACCTAACACCCCCATAAGCGCCTTTTCTGCATGCCTCTGCCATAACTAACTGGATTAGTCAGCCACAATCGATTTGGCACATGCTATCAAAACCAAACAGCCAATCTCTTCTCCCTCGTCCATCTCAGCCCTTGCTCTTTCTTCCCATCTCTCCCCACCTCTCATTTGCTACATGCCTGCTTTCCTTTCCCTTTCCTCACTCCATCTGTCCTCCCTTCTACTCCTCCATCTCTCATTTCTTCTTTCACTTGCACATTTTCCCCACTCCCCCTTCCCCTCCTCATTCCTCATTTCACTTCATGCCTTGCTTGGCCCTTCCTTTTGTCCCATTACAAACTATACTATCAATCTATGCAGCCTTACTCTTTTTTATTTCCTCTCTTTTGTTTTTTTCCGCTTTAGTCACTCCTCTGCTCAGTGTTTCCTTTGCTCCTTCCTGGACTATTCACCACATTACCAAATTTGAGCATTTCATACATTCATGAATCGAATCCTCCTTTATTTACTCCTTCCCCTTCTTTGCACATTGTCCTTTTGCACCTGTCCTCTCCACCTTTTTCCTAGCTTTATAAAAAAAAACTTTTCCTCCCTCCATCATTTTCCTCTCCTGTCCTTCACCATGACTTCTTTTGCTGTTCTCATCCCTCCATGCCAGTGAGCCACTGCTGTTCTCCTCCTCACTGCACATTCATCCATCCTTTCTTTCACTTCACCAGCCAAATCACTCTCTAACAGATGCCGCACTCATTCAGTTGGTCCCCCAAGTGTATGGGTGTGTGTCTGAACGAGTGTCTGTTGTGTCGGCGTAATTAAGCATGTGTGTGCGAGGGAGCACGTGTGGGCATGTGTGCATGCGTATGTCTCAGTGGAACAGGCCTGGCCAAGGCTAATTGCTGCCTCCTACCTGGTGGTGACAGGCCTAATCAAGGATGATGAGCTCACTGTTGGTCTCTGTCTCTCTCTCTCTCACTTGCTCTCTTTCTCTTTCGCTTCTTTTGGCAGTAAAAAAAATAGATAGACAGCCTCCAGTCCCCCATTATGGGTTGTTTTTGGAGAGGAGAGGAGGATGGGAGGATGATGGCAGGGGGGAAGGAGAGCAGGAGGGAGAAAGAAGGACGAGGCTTTTCATTTCAGCTCTTTCCTCTTAAGGGGACAGCATGGGAGCAAAAATTGGCCAGAGTGCTTGAGGCGTTGAGGTACACAGGTTGCAGCACAATGGGCCTATTCACCTCCTCTCAAATAGTGAAGGGGCCAAAATGATTGGATGAATGAATAAATGAATGAATAAATTTTGTTTCCGGGTGTTTTGGGGGTAAGGTGGGGAGATGGCATGATGGGGGGTGGAGTGGGGTATCTAGCCATGTGTGCACATATGTGTATGTGTGAGGCAGATTGTGTGTCACTGGATTTGAAGGGTATGGCTATCCAACAACTGCCTCTTGTGGTCCAAAACTGCTTGAGTCTTGAATTGGAATAATGGCATTTGGCCTGAACAGGAACATAGCAGATGTGTTTGTGCTTGTGTCTGTGTGTGTATGTGCATGTGTGCACAGTATTCATGAGTGGGAGTGTCTCTATAAAGCTCGTTGAAAAACACCTAATGCCTAATATCACAAAATGCCCCACATAAATAAATTAATTTTCAGGCCTATATGAAGTCATACTATCCCTTCGTCTTTCTCTCCGTTACCCTCACACATTCACATCTGCAGGCACATAATACAGTCATGTATATTAAATTAGTTTGTCTTTTTTCACTTACCCGTCCTTACTTATATGGATCAAGCATTAAGGTGTGAGGAAAATCTTGGAACGTCACCAGCTCATTGATACTCTTGAATCTGATTTTGTTAGATAAACTGCGTCAGATACACAATCCCCAGGAAAAACATGTGAGGAAATAAATAATTGTGAAGTGCAACGCAAAGCCCAACCAAATTTGATAAATCCAAAAAAATTCAAGATTAACATTCAAAACCACATTTATCTATTTTTGTTTGTTTTCAATGACTTTTTTTAATGTGATGATGTCAAATTATGTCTGTTCTTCGAATAACTGTACTTTGGTAATGTTGCAAATAGACGAATGCTCATTTTGGCACATTTGTAAATTATGAATTTTCTGATATAATCGACGGTTTTACAAAAAACTGTCTATCGGTCACAGTCTACACAATGTTACTATTTTTTTTGAAATTGTAATTTAACCATGATTGATGAGTCTGACATTTACAAAACTTCAAAACTTGCATTGTCTTTAACTCAACTCATTCAGCAGTATACTTCGGTATACTCCTTAGCAGAGATGGGCAGTAACGCGTTACAGTAACGCGTATCCGATTACTTTTTTCAAGTAACGAGTAATGTAAGGGATTACCATTGCAAAAACGGTAATTAGATTACCGTTACTTTCCCGTAGGAACGCTGCGTTACTGCGTTACTAAAACCGTGAGTTTTTTGCGAGAATGTCTCATGACAGTGACGTAAGCGAGTGCGACGTTCGTGACAACAGGGCCGTTTCTCAATTCTCAAGTACGCAAGTACGTACTCGTGTTCTCGGTGAGTACGTACTCGCCGAGAACGCACGGGAGTACGTACCCGCCGAGAACGCGAGCACGGACTCGCGATATGTACAATTGGAACACCTGCATACGTGATGATGTCACAGGTCCAGAGTTTTTACTGCCGTCCCCTCTTAATTTAACTGTGAGTAACATGTTATGAAGCTTAACTTTAATCACAGCCAAACCGGTTTACTCAGGAACAAATAAAACACTGAAATAAACCAAACATTAACATTTAGAAGTGATCTAAGTGACTTATATATCATTTTTAACCTCAGTAGTGAAACCTCTATTAATAAAAATAGTGTACATGTACATACGTGTACATACCTTAATAAAAACAAGCAGGTGAGATGTTAGAACGCTTTTATTTCTATTTTAGTGGACACTCAATACTAGTGCTGGGCGATATGACGATATATATCGTGTGGACGATAGAAAAGTTTCTATCGTGCCATTTGTCTTCTATCGTTTCTATCGTTTCTAACCCGAATTTTACAAATTATTACATAAAATATATCATTAACCCTTTAAAACCGGTCGGAGCAGGCAAACTCCGTTTTCCCTAACTATTTTTAAATCCCTGTAGAACTGTAACCACGTAAGGTAGCGCAATAATGGTTTTTTTTGCATATGAAACGGTAGGAGTTGTACTTACATCTTATTCCATTAGCTTGCCCTAGGTCACGGTTTCCTTCCACACATAGCTTTGCAAAAATTGCATAAAAAGCACTTCCAGCAACAAAAACATAATATTCCAGACTTGCAGCAACAAAAACATAATATTCCAGAAACAGGTTTTGCCGATCCGATCAGCTGTTCATAACACTTCCTAGTTGGAATATAACTCAGCGCGAACTATCGCATGTCCGCCATTACATGTCCGAAACCGGAAGTGATGTCATTTTCGCGGAAAATGTAGTTTTTTAAGCTTCAAAGCCTATGTTGGTGTTTTTAAAAGTCATGTTTGACTTTATGTTCTTCTGTATCGTTTCTGGGATGCTTAGAAGTCAAATTACACTGCTGTAAATCGTTTATTTTGATGCACATGCTGTGTTTTTGCAAATTTGCATTTATTTATTTTCATTTTTCCTGTAGTATATAAAAATTTGTGTATCTCAAAAATAAAACTATGAAGACACTCAAAATAAATCAATTTTAAGATGAGCTCTGGCGGACTTGGTTCTATGGTAGGTCTTAAAGGGTTAAATAGCCTGTGGCAAATATATTAGTGTTGTCTTCTCACTTTACATACTCTTAACTTTATGCAAGAGAAAATAAAGTATAAAAAAATGACATTTTTCACAAAGAAACTCTGTCTTGTTGTTTTGCAACATGGTGCTGCTTTACATGCACCCGGATTTGCGACATGCTTTACAGTAACTCAAAACAAAGACTGCACCCTCTCCACTCGCTGTTTAAAGACTGCATACTTTCCAGATGACCACAGGTCAGGTGGTATATCGTGATATATATCGTTATCGTGATATAAAATAATTCATATCGTGATAAATATTTTTTCCATATCGCCCAGCACTACTCAATACTATAGACAGCTGCTGGGGTTTCTTTAACCTGAGTAGTGAGAAGACCGCGAGCGTGGGGGGGGTTGAAAACGATGTGCCGGGAGTCCGCTGTTGAGTTTTGGACGAAATGCATTCTGGGATATTTAGCTGTACCAAGTCCACACCGATGCATGCTCGATAAAACGGGCGGAGCGAGAACACATCCGGGACTTTTTCGTGTTCTCGGCTTGATGCGTACTTCGAATTGGAACAGTACTTGGTCTCCGACTGATGACGTATCACGAGTACACGAGAACGCAAGTACGCACAAGTACGCATATTGAGAAACGCCCCAGCTGTCTGCAGATCAACAATGGACAATGGATCAAGTATGGGAGAGCGTAAGAGCGTGCAGCGTTTAAAGCGTGGAAGTACTGACCTTATTTTGAGTTTGAGTCCATAAAAAGTGACAAAAACATTAGCGTCCGTTGTGCGTGGGAAGAAAACTTCTTTTTACAGCGAAAAAAACCCCTTAAATTCCAAGCAAGCGCCGAGTGCGCTACGACTGTAATGGGAAATTCACAGAGAAACTCGCGGAGTCTTCAACTGACCGCTGCGGCACACCTGCACCAGGGTAAACCTCCGCCTACCCCAGTCCTGCTTTACAGGTGAAAATAGAGCAACTAGCCTTTGACTTTATTTATTTTCTGCTGTGTTTTACTTGCATCTATTTGAAAGAGTGAGTGTAAACACAAAAAAATATTTTATTTTATGTGCTGGAATGTGCAGAAAATAGGTTTAAATGTTAAACAAATTTCTTCCAGTCAGAGAATGTTGCATATAATTTAATTTTTGCTTGATGCATAAAGTTAAAAGATTAAAACTAATAAAACACATTTTAAAAAGAGACATTTCCATTTGATTACATTTTGTATGATGGATTATGCAGAAAAAGTAGAATTGGGCTGAAAGATCTATCGCTTTATCACCTATTCAGGTTGTAAATTGTGTTTTTAAAAAGTAACTAAGTAATTAATTACTTTTGAAAATAAGTAATCAGTAAAGTAACGGGATTACTTTTTGGGGGAAGTAATCAGTAATTAGTTACTGATTACTTCTTTCAAGTAACTTGACCAACACTGCTCCTTAGTCATCAAATCCTAGAAAAATCCCATTTCCCTTTTTATGTAGAGTTCAGATATTTGACATGTTACATGGCACGCCTAAAATCTTAAAAAAAAAAAAAAATCATTCACATATTTAAAATCATTCATACTGTTTGGGGTAACATGAGAGCTGTCAATCAATGTCCTTGGCAAAAAAGCCCCCAAATCTTTCAAAGATTTATATATTGTATGTCAGTTATATACTTCATGTCATGTATTTTGCTCCCTTTCTGCATCTATTTTTCTTTTGCTTCATCTCTTCACCACCACCACCATCATCTATCCTGCCACACACTGTCTCTCTTGGATCTTCCATTTTCTTACTTCTTACTTATTCCTTGCCATCTGCGGCTTTTCAAGCAAAGTCAAATTTCACACAAATGACTTTCTTAAAATATCAACCACTCCTGCATATTTAAGTATTATCTGGCCTCTTTGAGTGAAAGCCAATGGGAGAGTGACTAAATTCCTCTTAAGTGATTTAATGGAAATCTTTCATCTCTGCAGTCAGAAGTTTATAACTTATTCAGTACTTTCAGATGGTGTATAAAAAGAGTTAATATGGTACAGTATGTTGGGAAACATATGCAGTGGCATTTACATGGACTGCCTTTGATTTATCATACTACTGGTACTGCTATATCTCTAGATATAGCTTACCTGCATATTAAATTCATCCTTTTGTATTACTGCTTATTTTTATTGATTGATTCATTCAGCCATTTTGCTCAATTTCATGAAAATATTAAGGTTTATTTCCTGTCAAAAAAGTCAATTTAGACTTTCATTCTGTGTGACAGCACTGTTTGTGTTGTGTGTGCTCTGACTAATACAATACAATTACATGCAGAGATTTAGCTTTAGAAGATCGTTTAAAAAACAAAAGACACATAATCCGTCATATACCACATTATGCATCGTTAGCTGCTGTTTCTTTATTGTTGTTCTGCAATATTTATTACTGTTTTTAATGGTGTGATTAATGCTCCCCAATGGAAGTTAATCATTTCTGGACCTAGAAGCACATAGAAATAATGTTTATAACCTAATCAAATATATGTGGTTATAATAAAAGAAAACATAATTTCCCAGTGCATGTTATTAGTGAGACATACACTCTGAATAATAATTCTTGGTTTGTTTATGATTTATATGACTATGACTTTCAGGCTGGCCTGTAGAACATCTAATAATTTATACAACACCAAGCAGGAATAGTGAAAAGCTTGATCTGATATGAAAATATGCTAATAACATGACGCTATAAAGTCATTAGGTAAAACGACTTACGATGTCTTTTCTCATGCTAAATTAATATTCTGCACAATTATAATCTATCTCAAATTAGAAAGCACACTTTCTTTTTGCCCATTCATGCTATAGTGGTGAACTAGTTGAGGTCAATACATAAATACAGTAAAAATATAAAACCTCCGATAAAAGAGAAGTCTCCATGTTGTTCTCACACATTACAGCTTTTTATGGTAGAATGCACAGAAAATGAAGAAAAAATGACAATTATATGATCTTATTCACGTTAGAAACAAAAACAACTACTTCATAAACTCTAAATTTAAACAACTTAGATTGCCATTTTTTGCAGATCTGGACACAGAAATTCACAGTCAAAACAGATACAAACTATACTCATTTGTATAGTTTGTATCTTCCAACAAATAATATATAGAGGCATTTGATGTAAGGTGGTGATATATTTTCATGGTCAACAGAGTTTTCTATTACAGTAAACCAGCAGACAGAGAAAAAAAATGTTAATATTCCGCAGAAGCATTCCCGCAGGACACAAATACGTGACTCTATGGTTGCAAATGCTTTTTCCACAGACAAAAAACACAATCATAAGAGCATCAGAGGTGGAGAAAAGGAAAAGCTAAATTGGTCCAAATAGGATTTTAAAGTGCACACAATTCCCATACTTTCACTGAGCCATTTGTGATCTGTGTAAACTTAATGGTTGTGGACATTGACCATAATGAAACAGGATTTCATAGGAGTTTTTCACAGGACCTTTAAGAAATAGCAGAATTTGCACATGAAAGACCATAAAAATGTCTGGTCCATCAAACCTAACTGATTATACTATGTCTTCATTTTGAAGGGAAAATGTGCTGGGCCTGTGTGAATGATGAGCTGATGTATGAAGTACAAAATATAAATATTTGGGTCTTGAGTACAAAGCATCAACATTGTTGAGATAAAAGAAAAAATGGCAAGGTTTGTTCTTAAATAGATTATGGTTATGACATGTGCCTCAGGAGACACAGTGTGTAGTTTTGTGTGTCAGTATCATGTATTAATGTCTAATCAGTGGACTGAGGAAAAGTAACCATCTCTGACTGATATAACCCAGTGCTGGTGACTAAATACACTGTCTTACTGTGTCCAGCACACTGTTGGTGTTTGCATTAAGGGTATAAAATATTGCTGCTAGATATCAGTAGATTTTAGTCAGGTGAATTCTGTTTCTTACCTCTAGTTACAGTGGGACAGAAATTAGAAACAAAATTTAGACTGTACCCCATAACGGGCAAAGCTGTTTCTTATACTGTTTGTGCATAAAAATGTGTTTGTACACATTATATTTTGACAAATATGAATAACGTCAATATTTTCCAGTAAAGCACAATCAAAAAACAGATTTGTAATTTAATATTTGAGGTATTTGATGTTTTTATCCCCGAGTTACCTCATAGACTCACAGACTCCATCATTCATCTGTCGTGACTGTAAGCAGTATATCAGAGAGAAAGTGTGATTTTCTGTTCTTGTTGTGTAGCTAGCTCTTTGTCAGCTGTCCAAAGACGGGAGGGTCGCATGTCTAATCTGCTGACAGTAAGTAACTCTGACAATATCAGGAATAAATAAACATGTTTGTGCACGTTTTCTTGTGAAAGAGCCCCGACGTCACTTCAGGAGATGAGGGTTGAAGTGAGGAGGAAGAGGATGATATTTTATTAAGATACTGGCCTTGTTGTCTCTTTCCTTTGCATTTTCACTTTTTTTGCTAAAAGAGACCATTCATGCCTGCTCCGATGTGTTTTTTAATGGATTAATTCCAAATTTACGAGAATGCTTGAATTTGTAATTTGTAATTGCTAATCATTCCTTTTTCTCTTAAATAACCTGAACAAAATGCCTATAATGTCAAAATTGTATGTTTTACTCATGGATATGCATGCATGCTTATAATTTTTGGGGTATTTTTTAACCTTTTCACCATAATATTAGACAAAATGACAAATGTTAGAAATTAATTAAGTAAAAAAGTTGCCTGGTCAAAGGTATTTTTCAACTATTGAAGTGTAGTTGAGGCAAAAATAGACAAAAAATATTTTTTATAAAAGGGGGGGGGATTTAATTTTCTCAGTGCTTGAAAAACTGTATTGGTGAACATGAAATTAAAAGCACCTTTAGTTTAAGTAAGATCACGGATGCCAACCAACAACTTCCAAGTTATATTACAGTAAGTATTGCAACCACAACCCTTCCACCTCATACCTCTGATACACGGCCTCTGGCTGTGCTTTGTATGACAGAGACCAATAAAGCCTAAAGTACAGACAACTAGTCCTTTTCAACTCAGCATTATGCCATAGGAATCATGCACCTGCTTTCAAGACTTCTTCCTCTCTCCTCTCTGCTGGTCTCAGCCTGTATGTGTAGTGTCCGGCTGGGGGATGTGATAACTCAGCCTAAGCCCAGTCAAACCAACTTAATTCTCTCTGTGTCAGAGTAAAGCTTCAGAATCAGCCATTTTATGGTTAAAAAAAGCAGAATGTTCATTTGGCTTCCAGCAGCGAGGTGGGACATCATCTAAAGCCAAAAAGTCTCTCATGCTTGCTTTCCTTTGCTTTCATTATAAATATGCCATTGCCATTGGTCTTTGGTTTGGTATATTTCTTTGGAGAAGTTCTTTCTCGCTCTCTGGTTCTAAACTTTTTTCTTTCTTCTTTTCTTTCATTCCTTTGTTCTTGTTTCTCTCTCTTTTTCTAGTATCAAATAAAAGACATGAAATAGCGGATAAAGCTTTAGCTGGCCTTTGCCAGCAGCCACCAGTCTGAATCATGCCTGCCCATCAAATAATAGTAAAATGAATTTTTCAGCATTTGATTTAGTCATGTCAAAAGGCCAATGAAATGAACCCCTGTGACACTAAATCCCTCTGTGCTAGGAAATTGGAACTAAATGTATTTAATATTAACAGGAGCTTTTAGAACACATCCCCACACCCCAAATCCCTTTTTTTGTTCTCTTTACAGCACTCTGCTTTGTAGAGTCAGAGGATGAGTTTCTTTTTTGATAGGCCCTGAATCTTTATCCTTTTTAAACCCCGGTATGACCCATTCAGCTTTATTATGAGGTAAATGTGGCAGCTCTAGAGTTTGCCTCAACAATGATCAAGTTACAACATACCTGCATTAAATAAACTGGTTCTTACGGAACAGTGCTGAATAATGCATAGACATTATTGTTGAATGTTAAAAACTGTGTTTCCTAACACACCAAATACCAACAAAGTAAACAAATAAAATCTATAGTTTTTCATTAAGTTATCAAGTCATTCAACCTCAATCTAAAAACAAAGTATATATTTCAAGAGCTTTTTAGAGTGTAGAGCACTACTTTGACTGTAATTTAACATATTAGAAAGTATCCTATGTCTTGTCTAGTTCGCATATGCATCGATCCATCGTCTTCCATTTATCTGGGGCTGGGTCACAGGGCAGCAGCCTAAGGAGAGAAGCCCAGACCTCCCCTTTGGCCACTCCCCTAGCTTGTCTGAGGGAACACCAACCCAGAAACCTCTTCAGAAGACGTGTCAGTGGGATTAAGGAGGTCCTCAAAGTATTCCTTCCACCACCCCAAAATATCCTCAGTTGAAGTCTGAAGTGCTCCACCTGCAAATTACACAGTGCAGGTAGAACACCAGATTTCCCCTCTTGAGCAGCCTGGCGGGTTGCCAGAATGTCTTCAAGGCAGTCCGAAAGTCTTTTTCCATGGCCTCTCTGAAATGGTACATGGTAAATGGACTGATTCTTATATAGCGCTTTTCTACCCTCCCGGAGCACTCAGTGCTCTTTATACAACATGCCATATTCACCCATTCACACAAGCACTTTCTTCTATACATGGTCCATTCAGAGTCAGTGTCCCTAGTCTCGCTTGGAATGCTGTCGAAGCTCTGCCGGAGGTGGGAGTTGAGGATGTTGTGGACAGGGTCCTCTGTCAGGTGTTTCCAGCACACGCTCACTATATGTTTAGTGGCCCCAGGCCCGTCCAGTATCCTGCCCTGCCACCTAATCTAACTCACCACCAGATGGTGATCAACTGACAGCTCAGCACCTCTCTTCACCCCACTGTCCAGAACAGGCTGCCGATCTGATAATATGATTACAAAAGCGATCATTGAACTGCAGCCTATGGTATCCAGGTGCAATGTGCCCTTATGGACACCTTTATGTTCAAACATTGTGTTTGTTATGGACAGTCTGTGTACAGTCTATGCACAGAAGTCCTTTAACAGGGTTCAGATCTGGCAGGTCGTTCCTCCCAAGCACCCCCTTAGCTCACTGTCATTGCCCACATGAGCACTGAAGTCTCCCAGTAAGACGACAGAGTCCCCAGGTGGCGCAAGCAACCCACCCATGGATTCCAGAAAGGTTGGGTACTTTGAACTGTCTTTCATAAGTGCAAACGACAGTCAGGACTTGTTCCGACCCAAGGGCACAGGGAGCAACCCTCTTGTCCACTGGGAAAAACTCCAACATACAGGCAGCAAGCTGAGAGGATACTAAGATAGATACCCACCCCAGCCCGCTGCCTCTCACCAAGGGCAACTCCAGACTGAGACAGAGTCCAGCCCTTCTCCAGGAGACTGGTTCCAGAGCCCAAGCAATGCTTTTGGGTGAGCCTGACTATATCTAGCCGGTACCTTTTAACCTCACCTCAGGCTCCTTCCCCACCAAAGAGGTGACGTTTCCACGTCCCAGTTGCTAGTCTTGGCATCTGAGGATTAGTGCGCCTGGGTTACCTCCCCTGGCTGTTGCACCGGAACAAACTGCACCTGAGCTTTACGGCGCCTGCTGCGGGTGGTGGGTGTACAGGAGGGTACACCCATGTTCCTTTTTCCTGTTTAGCCCAGCTGGGGCCCATCGACTAAGGCCTGATGGCATAAATTTAATACACTGCATGGATAAAATTCAGCTCTTTCCCAAAGCCAAACTCTGAAATGTTAAAATTTCATTTGACTACAGGGCATGTTTTTTTTAACCTCACCATAAAATTACATCTACACTAAAATGAGCAGTGAATCTTGTCAAGTACAGAACCAGTAGAATAAAAAAAATCAAGTTCCTATTGGACACCATGTTCATTAGTGGCTAGCTTGATTGAATTATCTGAGACTACATTGTTGTTCAATAATTAGCTTATTAGCATGGAAACCACAGCACTGGAAGGCCAAGCAATCAGACCAACAATTAGCCATCAGCATAAAAACAGTGAGATTGAAGCTGTGCCTCAATGGATGCTTATGACAATAGTGGTCAACTAATTTCCATTACAATTACATAGCTTAAATTGATCTTACAGAAAAGAAATCATTGTGAATTACAAAAGCACCTTTTTCTTTGTTGATGCTGCTGTTATCAATGAAACAGGTTAGTTCAGATGGTTGAACATCCAGACTTTTTGGTTACAGCTGTCTTAGAAATCTTTAAACAGTCCTTTACATCAAAAATGTACATCTAACATTTATAGTTATATTTAGTTTTTAGATTTTAGGCTAATATACATTGAATGTTCAATCAGCTAAATCCAATTAAACTTTTTTCATTTATTCTTCACTTTAAAATATTCTGCATTGTGTAAACCACAGTATTTAAAGTTGTACTCCTATCTTTTAGTTAAACATGTTATATTTAACACACAAAGAGGAAATATATGATACATACATACATTTGATTTTTTTTTTTTATTGTATTTCTCAAATAACAAGTTTTCAATCTCAAAATGTACGGGTTAAATCCTTTGTAACAGTACATGACACAAATGCCTGCTCCAGCTTATAGTTTTCCATTCCATTAAACTATGAGTCTTCATGCAAATGTATTCTCTAAAAACAGCTAGAAAGTACCCAAAACTTCTGTAAAGATTGTAAGGATTCAATTACTGCTATATTAAGTACTGTTGTAGCCAGGGCATTTACTTTTGCCAAGATGGAAAGAATTAAATGTAGGTATTGCTTATGGAGGAGGCAGAGAAAGTCATATGAAGAGATAGGACTACCAATCAGTCAAACAATCAACAACAACAACAACAACAAAAATATTCCGATCTGAAGCTTTTGTAGATTGAACTTTTGTTGATATTTTAAAATGAAGCTTATGTGTAGGTTCAATAAGGAAGATCTGTAATCACTCATCTGCCTGCTTTTCTAGTTGTTCAGCTACTTTTCTGTTTATATTTCTAACACTTTCCCACCCTGTCAGTCTCAAAATTGACATCATTGTAGTCCAGTCATCTTCTCGCACCCCCTTCTTTGAACCAATTAACCTCTGCTTCACATGGTTTAAAACTGTGCTCGCCATTATTCTCCCTCTCAGACTCTCTTGTGCAACCCACCTCGTTCCTATCTCCAACTCAAACATCTCAGCCAGAGCTCTGTTCAAGTCTTAGTCTTCATCTTCATCACCACCACCAGGTTTTATAATTCGGGGGTTCCTGTCCTAAATCCTATCGTCACTGGGATTCCTTTCTGCCATGATGGGTCATCGGAGTCTAATCACCAAATATATAAACTTTTCTAATTCAATAAATCATATTCCATTCTTCCAAGTAAACTCTCTCCTTATTGAAATGGGGATTGGTATTGTTTTTAGTGGTACAGCTAAACAGATGACTACAGCTGTTTTGCTTCCTACTTTCTTTCAGATGATTTGGGGATTTAAACTCATTCAGATATTATTATGGTTGGAGGATTCATCTGCCAGAGTAAAGTACATCCTTTGTGCATAGATGTATGTTTGTGTGTCTGTGGATGTTAAACTTGATACTTATATATGCTCCATTAGGCAATAACTGGAAAAGAACAAGTTTTCCAGACAAGCAGGGGTTAAATTGGCCAGCATTATGGCATTCTGCACCTTCAGTTAATGACACTTAAATCTGATAGGCAGGTTACGCATATTACTGTCAAATAATTCAATTTTTTTTGTTTTTTTGCTACAGTCTGATGTAACTTATTGTAACGGCATGGAGATACTTGTCCAGTAATAAGAAAATAATGGTATCCCGTGGCCTTTTAAAACCTTTAAAACATTACCTTTTTTTTTCTCATCCCTGTGATGCCTTCATGAGGCAGATGTAAAAACAGTTTTTTTGTGTTTCTGTTTGTTTGTTTTGTGGCAGGTAATTTCAAATGCAACTTTTAAAGACCAAGAAATGTCACCAAACACACAAACTCTTTCTGCACAGTTTGTCACACAATGCATCTGTCAGTTAATGAACAGCTGAAAAAAATATTTTCATGTGCAACACACAGAGATGAAATAGAAAGAAACAGATCCAGTAAGGGAGAGGAAAAATTATTTTTCAAAGGGAAGACTGTTCAGCAAGCGAATATTTATAAATTGGAAATTTAAAGATTAGAGGTTTTAAACCAGATTCTGGATCTACACATGCTGTTTTGCTGAATTATGTTTTGTGAACCCTTAGTTGCAAAACTAACAGAAGAATACAAATTTTCTGGTGTAAAATCTGTTTTGAAGTTTAGCTACAAAATGTTCCCTCTGTGCATCATCCGGTACTCACCAGACATTTTTGTTATAAACGTGTGTTTAAAGGTTTCAGAGAGTTCAGGATTATGAGAAAAGTAAATGGACCATTTGCACTGTACGCACTGGAGACAACCAGAACTCCAAACACCTTTACACACCAACACGAAAATCCTGCAGAGTTATTAAACGTATTTGTTGGTTATTCAAAAGGCCAGGAGAGTTGCACCACACAAACAAAATTTTGTGAATAAAATAGCATCCAAAGGCAGACCAATACCAGAAATGGCAGAGTGAAATTTACTTTCAGCTCCTTAGTGGAAAAATTGACCTTCACTTAATCTGGTATGTTCCCTGAAGCTCAAAACCCATTTTAAACTGAGTTTTCATTCACAAAAGACTGGAGTTATTGTGGACTGATATGTCAGTGAAATGTCAACTGTCATTAGCATCTTAGAAACACGACAGTTTACTCTCTGTCTTAGTTCTTGACACTTAATTTGACACTGTGATTACCTTTAAAAAGCAAGAAGACAAATAATTATAAATGCAATAAAGGACAGATATATTTAAACAAAACAGAACCAAACATCTATTTATATCTTAAAATGTCCCTTGGTTTATAAAAAAAAATAAGTCTTATATGAAACACATGCAAGTAATGTTTATAATGATTTTGTAGAGTCATCCAACGGGCAGTAGAGGGATTGACTGCCTCTTGGGTAAAGGATTACAGTCTTGTGTTCTGCCTCCTACAGATTATTTGGGTTTGTTCTGCCATGACAAGATTACAGAGTGAAATTCATCACATATCAAATGACAGCAAAAGGTAGTAAACTGAGAAAAGCACACATAAGGCAAATGCTAAACCGCACAAAATATCTATGATGTACACATGTGAAATATATATTTTACTGCAAATGTAAAAACATTTCAGGAAAAGCCACACTGATTTTTTTTCTCAAACAACCCCAGAAGGCAAGATCACTTCCATACTCCAAGTTTGGTGTGACTAAATGAAACAGGATTAATCCACCAGCCACAAGATTAAAATCTCTCATCTCAAGCTATGTAGGTTTCACCAAAAAAGCCACAACACATCTGGACACTGATACAAGAGCATTAAGTTTGTCCTATGATATCTGGCATCAGGATATTGGCTCAAGCCTCTAGGAATCAGGCTTGCCCTGACACAAAACTTAACATCATCTGGGGAGTTTGAAAGGCTCATGCCACAGTTATGTTTGACATGTTGGTCATTGCCTAACATAGTCCTGTAACATTTACTGAAGCTTCTACCTTACACTCTGTTTCTCAAAGACAGGTCCCACAAATCTGAAATAAAACAAAACAAAACAGTGCTTTGTGTTGAAGTGAGAATAGTAGAACGCTAAGAAACAACGTTTTTTGCAATACAGCTTGTCTTTTACAACTTTTGCAGCAACCTCCCTGTATGCGATCTGGAAATCCCTATACTTCTTCATTGATATATCATAAAAAAGCCTCTAGGGACCTACCCAATCTCACATTCATGCCTGAAGCTCAGCCATGCCAGCCGTACCAGCCATGCTACATAAGCTGAAAAGACACCAATGCACACTGCGTGCCAGTACTTGTGATGTCATTTCTGGCAGACCTAACCATTTGCTGGGGCAATAACACTGAGCATAAACTGCCTGCTAGGCATTGTTGCCATGTTCCTTGAGAGTTTCCTGACCTAATTTTGCTGGTAGAGGCAGTTGCTGCTGGAAGTGTCTTTGGCGTTGGGGTTTACTTGATCTGAGGCAATATTACATGTAGTTACATATCATCTACATGAATGCCAGGATGTAGTTTCTCACATTATCTCACACACTGTAAAAGGTTTAACAAACTTTACTATGAAAATTCCTGCTTTTGCTTCTTCACAGATTTTTCCTAATGTTTCTCTTTTCTTTAAATAAAATCCCAAATGATGGAACCTGCATGTCAAAAAGTGCTTTAATCTTGAGAGATACCTGTATTTCATGTGAGTCTGCCAAGATCACTTTCATAGGAGAACACATCTTGTGAGGCTTCAGTCCACGGTTCTGTAGATGGTAAAACATCAGCTTATAATCAGCACACTATGTGCAACTGCAGCTGCACAAATTGTACAAGAATGAAAAAAAAAACTTTTGACAGTACAGCAACAGCAAACAACACACTTTCCTGCAAAAAATGCATTATCCTTGAATAGAAAAAATATGAAATCTTACCAAACATGCCCTGAAATGGATGTTCCACTAAAGTGTTAAAGCTGAATAACAAGACTGCCAGCAATTTATGTTCTTAAGAGCTCCAATGCTTAGGATATGGCTAAGGATATTTCCAAATTAGCCATCCTCCACAGTGTAGGCCACATTTTAAGACAGCAAGACACTCATAAAACATAGCCCTAATTGCTCTGTCACATCAAATGCTATGTCCCCAATGTATTTTATTCTCCCCTATTAACATACCCAGAAGTTTTCAGTAATGTATTTCTCACTGGAACCTAAACAGTCCACAATAACATGAACAAGAGATGCGATTAATTTAAACACACCTCCCCTACAGATTCAAGGTGAAAACTAAATGGCCTTTTAACAGAGGAGAGAAAAAGATAACCTCAAATTTATATGTATAAAAAAATGTCCATTAACGGCTGATAGATTGATTTGCATAAATTAGCATTCCCCTCCCATTAGCAAGCATTATTTTCCCAGTATTTCTTTACACCCATGGGTTTTAGCCAGGACACAGGCAATAAATCTGTGATAAAGGTGGCATCAATTTGTGGACACTTCATGTAAAAGGACAATAACTCAGTTGGAAAAACACTTTTGTGTCATTTCAATTCTCCAGAATTTAAGCTGTGTCTAATTTATATTTTGTGCTTTACCTTATGAGTTTAAAAGTGTCTTATTATTACAAAAAAAGCAAATGAACAAAAAATGTAACTGCTTTAAATAGCAAAAGAAAGAAAAGAGGTAGTAGTTTTTTGTTTCTTTCAAATGATAACACATACAGTAAACAAGGTTATATGAATTCTGTTTCCCTGATTTGCCCTCCTTGTCAGTTGCTTTTGTGCAGTGCAGTGAATCCCATTCATAGCTTCTGATTCATATCTAAAAGGGTAGTGACTGACTGAAAATCCATTGAGTAAATACAAAAAGGTGGCGACAAATAGCAGTACCGGTCATCCGTAAATATGTTGTCTCATAGGTGAATGTCATAAATGTAACTGAAAGTTAAATCCTAAAAGTAGAAGCCAATTATATACTTCTTTGTTCCTTCAGTTGTTAAAAACATGGTGTCAGGAGATTTATTCTAAAACACTTCTTCAGTTGAGAATCAGAGAGGAGAAACACACACTGCAGTTAGTTACTTGCAAGCAAGGGCAGCCACAGAACTCGCACAGAAGTGCGGGCTCTGAGACTCGCGCCGTGCCACTGCCCTGTTCTTTATTTATACATCAGTGGGTGTTTGTTCTTTACATTGGAATGTGGATGTTTAGGTGTGTGTATGTGTGTGTATGTGAACCCATAAAATGACTTCCTAAACCTGCTGGCCTGGAAGTCCAGCAGTTCATCTAAACAAAATGCACTTAGAGTAAAACAGATATAGATACATTTATCCTATCATAAAACAATAAAAGAAGGTACGACCTCTCCCATGCTCCTAGGATGTGGGTGTGAAAACCAGAACACTCTGGAACCACACAAGCTTCCTAGGATGAGACATTCTTTCAGGATACTATCAACTACATACTTCTAAACACAAATGATTACATGCAGCATTCTATCATAAGTAAACCTATATAATTAAAAGATAATACTGACATTATATTTGACATTCTATTAACACATGGAAATTTAAAGACCATTTTTATTTTAAAACATGCATTAGAGGATCAACACAAGAAAAAAATGGGGAAAGGGGGTAAAAACTAGATTTAAATATTATCATTGACAAAAGTAGGTAGTGACTTTATTTTAATAAAAAAAATTCAATAAAAGCTTGTAAAAAAATAGAGAGATTTTTTTAAATTATTTTTTTCTCATCTCATGGTCTAATTCTCTGCCTGTAGTGACTTACAACAATAGCCAAGGGAAGGGTTTAAATCAGAACAGACAAATAAATAAATATTCTCCAGTGTCCAACTCATTGACCATGACATAATGTGTTCAAGCCAGACACTGTAGTGACTGCATAACTTTTAAGGTTGTTGTTATTTCTTTAATAGCCTGATGGGGGCAGACAAGATCTTTTGAAGCAAGCAGACTAGAAAGTAATCATTTCAGTATTTTATGTTAGATGCAGGAAAAAGAGTTCTAATTTATTAATTTATCCTTATTTATCCTATCCTGCTCTAATTTAACAAGTAAACACAGAAATAAAATCACCAAAACACACAGCCTCATCAGTGAGTTACAATATTTATTTTTAACTGTTATGTCATATACAGTAATTTATGTTATATGTAGTTTATTTTTAAACACAGACAAGAAATTGTTCTGGACATGAAAATATGTATATGTATATACTGCATCAATCATTATTATGGATAATCCTTCCTCCCTTTGTTTATACAGTGAAGCAGTCATCAAATTCTATTTATCACCCAACATAGATACATCCTTTGTGATCAAATATATATTTTGCAATTCATATTTTGAAATTACAGTTTTGTTCTTTAGGCTATTCAGCCAGCACATGTTCTTAAACGCTCTCACTAATTCCATGTTACTGACGTCACTTTTATTCCCCCTCCTCAGAATAATAGTTCTTGCCACCTCTTCAACTATAATGCTTTTACCAGTTAGACAGTCATCAGAGAAGCATAGACTTTCTTTTCCTTTTAATTATAATTATTGATCTGTCATGTCCATTTCACAAAATGAAAAGACTGTGGAAATGTCATATGATTTCCCCAATAGGCACCTGTGGTGGAATAATTGGGGTGATTACACTTACCGTTGCATCTGTGTAGATCTGTTAACCTTTTGTCAATGGGTGACTCTGTGTGTGTGTGTGTGTGTGTGTGTGTGTGTGTGTGTGTGTGTGTGTGTGTGTGTGGTCGCACTGGTATCTAAAGGGCACCAGCCTAAGTTGTAGAGCACGGTTCTCTTCAGTGTTGTATAAAACAAAGGGGAAAAATCATACAGTGATGTAATATCACATTAGTTTAACATATATATATATTTTTTAAGAGATATGACTAAAAGTGTGTTACATCATTCTTTGATCTAAAGTTGATATGATATTAACTTGATTAATTTAGCATCTCATTGCACAAACTGTAGTGATAAATTCGTGAAATATAGTTGAGGCTGAATGTCATTACTGAAACTTTGTTGGTACTAGATTGTCAACCAAGGAACCAGTTAAAATTGATTTCTGCTCAATGGTAGTGCATGTCGAATGAGAACTTTGGGGAACATCAAAGCGATTACATTTTATTCAAGTGACGGGTTGTTTTTTTACCATCAAGTGTATCTATCTGTATGTATCATTGGTTTTAATCATCTGGGAGCCATGCCTCTAACAAACATGGAGATTCCATCCAATCAACCTAGAAATATTTGACGAAGTAAGTGAATAGTTGAACCCACTGAAGTAGTTCATAGGATTGATAATCCCTGCCTCATACATTTCTGTTCCATACTAATCAATGCCACTGTTCAGTCAATGGCAATCGCACAGTGATTAAGTCTAATGCTCTGGGGACAATAATTTTCTATAGCCCATAAAAAATGTATGTATTTAGGTCTAGATCATGGTTACTATACTACTATAAAACCTGACTGTGACAGTGGGTTAAGAAAGTTCTCATCACATGTTTATTTTGTAATACATTTCTAATTAACACCTACAACATCTATAAAATACTTTCGAGTAATGAAGAACATATTTGTTTTACATACATGCAGATAACAAATTCCAGAGGCCTGTACTACAAAGCATGATTAGGGTAACTTCAGAGTTTTCAATAGTGCTATACCTCTTACCACAATGCACTGCCATGGTAACTTATGCTGCAGATCTAACCTGCTCCAGAGCAGGTTAGAGTGGTGTGAAACATTTTTGGCTAATGTCCTGATTTCCTTTCTTTTTGTGTGTTTGTCACACTTTCATGTTTTAGATCATCAAACAAATTTAATTTGACAAAGATATTAGACAAAGATAACACTAATAAATACAAAATGCAGTATTCTAAATGAAGGTACTTATTATTAAGGCGGAAAAATCCAAACCTACATGAGCCTTAATGAAAAAGTGATAAGATAAATTATAAGTTCGTAAGTAGGTTATAAGATAAATGAACTGTGGTGTATCACATCTTTTGCAAAGCTGACTTTAATTTCTCTAGCCACACCCAGGCCTAATTACTGCCACACCTGTTCTCAATCACAAAATCATTTAGATAGGACCGGCCTGACAAAGATGAGTAGACCAAAAGATCCTTAAAAGCCGACATCATGCCAAGATCCAAAGAAATTCAGGAACAAATGAGAAGCAAAGTAATTGAGATCTATCAGTCTGGATAGATCAGGTTATACAGTCATTTCTAATGCTGTGGGAGTACAGCATTAGAATCACAGTGACCCATTATCCACGAATGGTGAAAACATGGAACAGTGGTGAACCTTCCCAGGAGTAACTAGCTGAACAAAATTTCCGTAAGAGCACAGCAACAACTCATCCAAGAGTTCACAAAAGACCAGAGAAAAACATCCAAACAACTGCATGCCTCACTTGCCTCAGTTAAGGTCAGTGTTCATGACTCCACCATAAGAAAGAGACTGGGCAAAAATGGTCTGCATGATGGAGTTCCAAGACGAAAACCACTGCTGAGGAAAAGGAACAGAAAAGGCTTGTCTCAGTTTTGCCAGGAAACACCTTGATGATTCCCAAGACTTTTGAGAAAATACTGTGTGTGTCACTGTGTGTGGCAGTGTTTTTCCGGCAGGTTCGTGTCTCCTCTCTTGGGTGGAGTTGACCTAGTTTCCTCTCTGGAGCCGCACCTGGATCTCATTATCATGGCAGTATTTAAGGCCAGCGCTGACTACTATTCCTTGCCAGATTGTCTGCTACCCAGTTCAACTCCATGGATCCTTACTCACCTGTTGCCCGCAGCTTTTCATAACCTGGTTGGTGGTCTGCTTGCAAAACCTCCGCCACAGACTCCAGTCTCATTCTCACCCGCCTGCCTCTCTGACAACACACTTGGACTTCTGAAATCAGATCCTATCCTTAACCCTCACCTGGACCGACACTGTCTTGTCCTCCCTCTCGTGACACGCTTCCATCTGCAACCAAAGTTTTTGTCCTCCGGCTCTCAATCTGCCTAATCATGGCAGCATCATGAATTGCTTCCTGGAACCCTGTCGCATAATCATGTCCATGACCCCCAAGTGCTTGGAGTCTGTATTCACAGTCATAGATCCCTGCTTTAGTTCTTGTTTATAATTTGCTCTGTTTAGCCATAGTGTCTACGTTTTCTAAATAGTATTGCCGCACTGTTGTATATAGCCCTCCACTCACTCCCCTGTAAATAGCCCCCTGCACATCTCATTAGTGCCTGTGATCTCTCGTCATTGTAAATAAATTATTTCACGTCACGCTCTGAATATCTGTGTTTGAATCTGCACTTGGAGTCCACTCTGTCTGGCTGCCACACTGGCCCGGACAGTGTGGACTGACGAGACTTTTTGGAAGGGGTGTGTCCCGTTACATTTGGCATAAAACTAACACAGCATTTCAAAAAAGGAACATCATACCAACAGTAAAATATGATGGTGGTAGTGTGATGGTCTGGGACTGTTTTGTTGCTTCAGGACCTGGAAGACTTGCTCTGCTAAATGGAACCATGAATTCTGCTCCCTACCAAAACATCCTGAAGGAGAATGTCCGGCCATCTGTTCATGACTTCAGGCTGAAGCGCACTTGGATTCTGTAGCAGGACAATGATCCAAAACACACCAGCAAATCCATCAATGAATGGCTTAAGATAAACAAAAAGAAGACTTTGGAGTGGCCTAGTCAAAGTCCTGACCTCAGTCTGATTGAGATGCTGTTGCATGACCTTAATGCCAGGATTACAAGGCTTGACTCAAGTGCAGGACTCAGAACTGTGCAAACAGAACAGGGTTTATGTACACTGAGAGGGGGGAATTGGGGGTCCAGGGATTCCTAGGGTAGGTCCAGGGCTGGGGAATAGACACTCCTCTTTACTGCCTTCCTGGACCCAGGGAAGGCAGGCTGGGGTCCAGGGAGGTCTGTGCAGGGGAGACGGAAAAACAGCGGTTAACCAGAGAACCAGGGAGCACAAGGAAGGATACAAGAGAGCCAGTCTACACTTACTGAGAATACTACAATAATCCAACGAGGAATAGCATTCCACCGAGACCTTAAATGGTGTCAGTGCAATCAGCCAGAATGAGCATCAGGTGAGTAGATAGAGGGTGAGGGATCCAAGGAGGCACAGGTATCCAGACGCCCCCCTGGCGGAGAAGGTGAGTACCACAACCAGAGCAGCCACATAGAACCCTGACACTTAGAAAGGTGATTCATGCTTTAAAACCATCCAATGTGGCTGAATAGCAACAAGTCTCCAAAGATGAGTGGGCAAAAATTCCTGGAAAAGACTGCTTGCCAGTTATGGCAAACACATGATTGTAGTTGTTGCTGCTAAGGGTGGCCCAACCACTTATTAAGTTTAGGGGGCAACCAATTTTTTCCATAGGTTTTTGGGGGTTTTTTTCACATTTTTCACATAGGATATTTGAGAGTGCATGGGAGTTTGCCCAACCTGTGTTTTGGTTACATTAAGTGGATTGAACCAGTGAAACTCCACTTTCTGTGAGTGTAAAGAAGTTACATATCTAATCTGTTAGCCTGACTCTCTGGACTTAAACTGTAAGAAATAAATGTGTAAAATTAAAGAAAATGTTCTGGTAGTTCATTGTCCTGTTTTTGTTTTGTTTTGTTTTGTTTTTCTTTAACTGTTGTCATAAAACCTAAAAAGTTGGTTCTATTCATCTGGTCATACCGTTTTCAGTGAAAGAGTGTAGTCATAAAAAAGAAATTTCTATAGTAGCAAGTGAAAAATAGAAACTTCTATCATTTAATTGTTCATTGCTTATTTGATTTGTGTAGTATGAATGGCTATAAGTGAGGTTTTTATCGGTAGGAAAAGCTGTAAAATTTATGGGATTGCTTGTGGTGAGCAGCAGATTAACAGAGATAAGAGTTATTATTATCATTATTATTATTTAATATTCAAAACTGAACTGTAAATGTAATCTTTTTCAATCATTTTTTCAAGGAGGTATTTTTTTATTCAGTGTTTTCATAAAAGCCTTTATGCATTTAATACTACTAGGGGGGGGACACACATGAGATTTAAGGCCTGGACAAGTTTGAAACCTTTTGTCTGAAGCCAAGTTTGAAAATTAAAATGAATGTCACTTTAGCAGGCTTCTAGTTTGAAAAAAATTCTGCACTCAGCTTTGCAGTTTCTAATATGATTGAAATGCAGCCAAGATGCTGCTCATTTTATGTTTCCACTTGTTTCTCCACTTTTTCCCAATACAATTGCATTTAAATCTGGCTCACCCGTCTCTCTATGTACCTGCCCTGTACCACTACACTTGCTGTCTTTGGAAAGTTTGCCCCTCTTCTTTTTTTCCACATAATCCCAAAGTCAAACAAACACTGAGAGTTACAAACTGTCTAAATTCTTTCATCTATAATAAAATGATCAGTGTGGCTGCTCTACCAGGTGTAACAATTACGTTTAAAATCCAGGCATCACCTGCTTACATCCTGTTAAATTCAGTTGTAAATCCACAAAGAGTAGTAAACGTAAGAGCAGCAGTAGCCCTGAACAGCTGATCACAACCTATACACAAAGAAAATCTACTGGAGCTCTCAGTAGAAATTATTGTGAGTTGTGATTCTTTTTCCCATGCTGAGCCACTACAACCGATTTTAGGGCTGCCCTGCGCGCTAAATCCCACTTTAACACCTTCCCTACTCTTTCGCTGTTTAGAGGCAAAGTAACTCTCTACAGCATAGACAACAGAAAATAAAGCTTTCTTTTTCTTTCTTTTCTCTTCTTATGTTCATGTTCATGTTGATAATTTGAGTGATTCAAGCTGAGTATAAAAATTACAATTTAAACTGAAGTAAAATTTGTTATCTCATTATTTTCTTATTACATGAATATCGTGCCTCTGGTTTATTTATAGCAGGCGTGTTGCTTTTCAGCCCGTATTATGTGTTTAACCACTTCATATTTTTCTAATATGAAGGGGTTACATCAAAGTTTTACTTCCTTTGTAAAATGAATCGCTAGACATTAGCCATTTTTTTGTGACTGGTCCGATGCTGCCAGCACCACTCCTTTCACGTGAAGAAACTCCTAGCTAGATTGATATACCCTGTTTAAACTTCTCGAGTATATAACCACCTTTGTGTGACCACCACAAATGTTAAGGGGGGTTAAGCCAGATAACAAAGATCTTCTGGGTATATCAAACTTGCAGTCCAGGGTGCAGGTGTGATATCTACATAGGCTACTTATTTTGTTTTGTTCTTACTGCACTTCAACTACATATACTCTGTTAAGAGAAGTTTATGTAGGGCAGCAACTAGATACATACATAATTAATTTTAAAAAGTAAATAAATCTAACTAATCAATCACAGTGACTAAAAAATGGCAGGTACTGAAAATTACAATGAGATTATATGTGAATATACTGGTTTCAAAAACTGTATGTATTAGAACCTTCCCTACAAGCAGTTTTTGTTAGGCTTGTGGTTCTTTTTCAAAGTCTTAAGTCTGTATTTAGTGGTGACTGGATCATGGACGCAAATCTTGCTGACCGTTTGGTGACTATTTACAGGTTACATACACTTAGCATGACACTGGAAAGAAAGTCAAGCGAAAGCAGAGAGCGTAATAGTGCTCATAATATCATAGTACTAGTAGCAAATGCTAGCTATTGCGGCTACTATGATTTCTTCGTAGGGGAATAATGAAATTAAGATAACATATATGAAAATCAGCAGAATTAAAATCTGTAATAAATAGGGTTTAAAAGAAAACATACAGATTGAAATACCCATTAAGTTGGAGATGGGGTATATACAGACATTTACACATATATATGCTGTGATCCTTATAAAGAGGATTTTATTTGAAAAATTGAATATTCATTGTGTTGCTTTTCATCTTTTTTCCATCTTTTCTTTCCAGAATATCTCTTTTTGGCAAATTTCCAGACAATATGGGTCAGCATAGCCACTGGGACTAATTTAAGTTCAGCACCATTAGGTTCTATTCAGTTGGCAGTTGAACAATACTGAATAATACAATATTCCTGACAACAATCTTGAGGAAACATTTACAGCCTGACTTTTCTGCCATATTGCCCTATTTAAATTTCAGAAAAGTAATTAAAGGTAATCTATTAAGCTACACTATTTTAATGAAGTAATAAAGCACTTCCATTTTTTAACAGGGTAGTTTATTTGTCTGTAATCCATTGTATTTCTAAAGTAATCCTTGCAAATCTGTTAGCTTTGGTACACTTTGGGGTTGGAATGCAGGAAACTAAGTGGAAGTGCAAAGACATGGGGGAGCTAAAAGGGCAGGCAGGCTGTGGGCTACCAGGGAGTTGGGGAGTGAGAATTTTGCTTGAATTAAGAAACACAGCAGCTGTGTGTGCAAGTGTGCTTGTGCATGTGTGTACATGTACATGAACATCAGAATATGTAAGATCATCAAAAGCAGAGTGCATGCACAAAGGTCCTCTTAATAATGTGTTTCTGTGTTAGTGTGTGTCACAGGATGTATGCATGTTTGTGTGTGCATGTGAAAGCAACCAAAGAATTTTGATTTTCTTATGACTGTGTCTTCCGGTGCTGAATCGGTCGGGGGTTCAAACTAGACTCATGCTGGGTCCCTCCAAGCACTCACCCTGCTCCTCAGCATTCATTTGTCTCTTTTCCTTTTTGTTCCTCTCTTTTGCTCCTGCCTGTCCAGTTTTTATTCTTCTCCTCTTTTGCAGTGTCTGCCTGTCTGTTTGCCTCTCCTTCTTTTCCTCTTTCACTGTATTTCACTCTCTCCTCTCTGTCATACTCTTTTTCTTTTTTCCACCACATCCTTTCGTTTCATGTGTGGATGGTGGATGCTCATGAATTTATGGATTTCTGCATGGGGGGCTCTCTTCCGAGGGAGACCAAAATGATTTCACAGCCTGCTGTGTGGAATATGGTCTCGTGCAGGAACAGGGTGGGAGCTCAAAGCACCAGACAACTGTTTTGTTCTGGTCCATTCTCTGCCACAGAGGGAGTGGCACACCTGAAATAGACCATAAAGTGGCCTTTCTTGTAGTGGTCATATGACCAAAATACCCACACCATTTTTTCTACTATGATTTTTCTGATGCTTGTTGTATTATTTCTCCTATTAAAGGTCTGGGAAGTTGCTTGATTTTAATTTTTTTTATCTAAAAAAATTTAATTAATGATTTATTGTATTATCAGCTTTGGCAAGAGATGCACTACAAGACAGATAAATGTACTAAACAGTTGCTCCTGGCTAAATATTGTAGCTATTAAAAAAATAAAATACAAATCTGGGACTGGATTGTCTAATGTGACAAATATCATCATATGACCAGACTGTTCAGTTTACATAGACATTTATATATTAACATGTATAACAAATACTTTCCCCATTCACCCTGCTGGGCGGTCATTATCTGTACGTATGTTGTTACACTTATGGTATCAACTTTTTGTTTCATACTGGGTAGTGGTTCTGACACTCATTAGTCCTTGGCCACCTTCCTTCCACTTAGTGTACAGTCTCAAGGTGCTGGACTTGGGGTGAAACCCTCCATGCATGTTAAGGAGTTTTCTTGTCTTAATGTCAGTGGCTTCTGTCTCATCCTTAGGCCTCATCCTGCTT
The DNA here is from genome assembly GCF_001858045.2 of Oreochromis niloticus. Classification (NCBI taxonomy): domain Eukaryota; kingdom Metazoa; phylum Chordata; class Actinopteri; order Cichliformes; family Cichlidae; genus Oreochromis; species Oreochromis niloticus. The sequence continues at coordinate 9,173,457 of NC_031976.2, read as the reverse complement.
ATTAACCCAGCACGGTTTCTAACGACCAGCAGGACATAGTTGTTGATTGCTCGGATCTCTGTTCTTCCCATTCAGCTGACTCCTCAGGTCTTGCCTTACTCTCTGCAGATATTTAGGGGTTGCGGCTTTCCTAGCAGCCTCTTCATGGTTCCCATTTGCCAGTGGGATTTCCACATACTTGTAGCTGTCCTCAATGTCTGCAATGTTGCCTTCTAGTAGTGCAGTACCATAAGTTCTGACTACCTTTCATCTCTTTGCTACTATCTGACTACACTTCTCCAGTCATGACCGATTTCATTGCAGTACATCTTAGAAGCATGGATAAGTGAATCAATGTCGTGTTCACTATTGGCAGCTTGATATCATCCATATAGAGGAGGTGGCTGACAATTGTGACCAGTGTGCAATCTGGTCTTATGGTCTCAAATGATTGCTCTATCTACCAGTAGCTGATGTTTTGCTCCTCTGGTGTTTCTGCTAATTCCTTTCTGTGCCCTTTCTGTGTCATGTATTGAGTCGAGTCCCTGTTCATCTTACCCTCTACGATGCCTGACAGGAGATTCCATGTTGCAATGAGGCAGGTTAATACATGGTAGTTGGATAAGACTGGTCTTTTCTGGGGATGCTTGGCGGTCAGATCTGTCCGGGCATTCTGGGCATCTCATCCATTAGCAGCTAGTTCATTTGTGGTGCCAAACCCTCATGAAGTGCAGTAAGCTTCTTTAGGCATAGACATCCTGTTGGGCCTGATGCTGTCCGAATCTTCATGCTTGAGACCCTTTTGTGGATGTCTGCCACTGTGATGGTTACTGGAGCCTGTTCACTGAGGTTGCTATGGTCTGTTCTGGTCTGGTCTTGTTGTACTTCTTAGGCATTTCTTCTTTTTTTTTAATCACACCTGGAACTACTATAGCTGACTAACTTCCCACCATTCTGACCTAAACTTTTTTGGCCCCTAGTTTCTTCATCCATGAAAATTTTTACAAGAAAATTTCCACGGTCATTAGTACTACATATACAGTTTCCTCTCCAAAATAATATACACATTGTATAATTTACAATATTTGCTTATTTGATCTTATTGGCTCTTTCAGATTCAAAATTTGAATGTTTAAAATAACATTTGGTTTTAATATTCAATAGTAGACTGTGAAGAGTACAGTGTGTTTTTTTCTCAAATTCTCTTGCTGCAGGGTTGCATAATAGAGACACAGGGAAAACCTGCCATCAACACTGAACCACAGAATATATCATACAGGAGGGAGTCCCATATCCTCTGTATTTTTACTGATGTACCTTTTCTTATCTGTTAGAGTTGGGCATTGTATAATAAACCATTAGTGCTGAAGTGACATATATGCCTTCGTTGCTTTCACAAATCCCTTGTGCTTGTACTATGAATATGTCAGCTTGAGTGTAAGATTATAGCAAAATTTAGGACAAACCATCTAACCATAAGATATTTAATCCTGAGCTCTCCAGCAGTAAACCTATAAAATGCAACAACCGCTATATATGATTTACAGTGGTAGATATTTTTGAAGATGATCAAATTATTTCATGGATATTTTCACTGGAGGTAAACGAAGACACAAAAGTGTTGAAGCCAACTGACTCCATGGTGTCATTTTAATGAATGGAGAAATGGGGTGGAAAATGCCTCCAGCAAAGTTCATTTTTTATGTAGCCATATGAAGCTGAAGGTATCAATGAGGCTACAAACCTGCATTATAGAAACAACTGCAACATCTGCTTCCCTAATCACGATGTATTATGTGATTGCACTTCAGAATAGTAATTACAGCATGGAAGATCAAGAAACTTAATTTGTTCAATTCTTCAAGCAGAAATCAAGCTTCCCTGGGTGGTCCTCCAAGGATGCAGCAACACTCTCAAGCATTGTGTATTGCTTTAAAATATCAATTTTGCTTTCTTTTTTTTACTCATTTAATATCATCCCTGCTGAGCCAAAACAGATACACACATCTACATTGCAAGTATGTTATTTAACTGAGGACATATAAAAGTGGAAGACATTATCTTAAAATTAGCAATGGTCACAAAAATCTGTGTTTTGGGGCACTGAGAAAAAAATCTTGAATATTGGCCCCGCTCCTCTGGTAATCAATCTTCCTGCACACAATATGAGACTGCTGCTGATTGTGATAACAGCACTGTGTGTGTAGTTGGTGATGATTATGCTTGCCACTGTATGAGCTTATTAGTTCTATTAATATGTTGGTAGTGAAAAAAAAAACTGCCACTGACGGAGGAATTGTTGCGTCTGTATTACATTATAGGGGTTCTTCAAAATATCACCAGCTTCCTTGATGTTTTTACAGGGGGAGACACATGCATTTGTTTTCCATATTGTACTGGAGTATCCTGGCAAGGTAGCACACAAGCCAGATGGGTGACAGCTGTGGCACAAATCGTGACCTGCTTCAGAAAGACAAGAACACAGTTTAATCACTTCATGATCACTTCAGCAAAACAGAAACAGGCATTATCTGCGCACCCTTTCAAACAGGCTCAATGAAATGTAAAAGACAGACAACAAAAGTGAACAGCCTTTTTTCCCCTTTTTTGTTTTAAAATTGTGCTATAAATTTATTAATGGGCTGATACACCACTAAACAACAATGTTTTTAATGAGGTCTAATGTAGCTAATGTAGGCCTTCTGTGTCTTTGTACATATATTTAAACTACCATATTACTGTTATGAAACAGTGACTAGAAGAAATATGATTATCGATTAATGAATTTAAAACTGTCTCCATGCCAGTAACAGAAAACTGTTGACCTTGCAGTTATAAATTTGTTGCTTAAAACAAATAGGGTCACTATTAAACTATAAGGGTTCAAATAAAATCTGTGTTAGCATGCAAGAGTATGTCAACAACAGACATCAACCTGATAACATTTTGCATCTCATACTGACTGATTCAATGTGCATGTTGTGGTATGATAATGTATATAGGAGGGGGGAAACCCCATTTGCAATCCATCTGGGTTGAATCCAAGGTAATTTAAGCCACATTATAGTATAGTTGAGTCCTCAACCTTTAGTGTAGAGGATCACTGACAGTGTAGTCTCTTTTTAATATGGACTCTTCAACAATATAACTTTTTGGTTGCAACAATAAAAATCATTTCTACATGCTACATTCGGCAAAATTTTGAACAAGCTATCAACCCAGCATTAATGGAAGCAAATCAGAGAGACTGGATTAAAGTCAATGGAGTCTGAGTTAAAGTTTTCCGATGGATAGTATAATGCCAGAGAAATTCCTCAAGAAAACCCATTGTGATGTCTTTACGAAAGGCTACAGTTTCATTTTACAGGATATTTCAACTTTTTTCTCAATAAGCTAAAAATATTTTTCTACACGGTCGGCTTTTCATTTTCAAATAGTCCATCATGTTTTCAGTCCATGAATATTGAAGAAAGTCTACTATCTTTATTCTGACACAGGGGGCTCATGCATTCAAACATTCAAAAGCTACCCACACTAGTCAATTCCTCCACTCTTCTATTATATCCAAGAACGTCAAAAAGTGGCTCAGAAAGGGAATGGATCAGTTACAGCTGAATAAATTCCTCCCAGATATACTTCTCTTATATAACATTTCACTCTTGTTTGATAGACACAAATCCCCGTAAAGGATAAATTATCCGTATATACCCTAAGGAGTCAGGAAAAGTTTTCTCTCTTCAACATAATCCCACATATCTATCTGTCAGACACAGAGGAAAGTTTTATTTGAATATTTGTGTGGGAAATGAAAAAGCAAAAAGGCCAAAACTCTTAAAATGTAGCTATCCAGAAGAAGTCATTTTATATGTTCATTCTGAAATTCAAAATATTGCTTTAAATTGATTATTTTGACTTTTTACTTTTCCTATGATTATTTTATGGCATTACATAAAGACAGAAATACAGTGGTTACAATATAATTTGGGTTTTTCTTACCAACATAATCAGACTATTTTTATGCTTTTCAGATCTTAAAGAAACAGTGTGGCTCAGCGTAGTCTGCAGTGCGGCTGCAGGGGAGGCGGACGCACCTGAGCGGCATCCGCAATCACGCCACACCAGCATAAATACACTGAACTAGGTCCTGTTGTGGTTGTTGCTGGTGTTGTGCTCGGCTGTGAGCTGAAAAGCTCCAGCTGTCTGTGTGACACAGAAGCTGTAAATAAAAGTGGATGCTGAAAATGCCATCATGCTGTTTGCTTCAGGGAAAGAAGTTTTTGTATTTAAATGAGAAGATGGAGTGGTAATTTACCACCTAGCACTAGCAAAGCTGGTTTGCAAGCTGTATCCATACACTGTATGGATACATTAAATAGACTCAAATGCCTGTTAATTAGTGCTAACTAACAGATCAATAAATTACCGAAATTTTGCTCACCAAAACTGAAGCACAAATGTCTGTACAACACAGCAAGCCATAGTTCTTGTCAGATAAATGGTACCAGGATTATAAAGATAACCTTACAAGCCATGATTGAGGAGAGCTGGTAATCAAAGCAGCCACACCCCAAACATTAGTATCCAGATGGTTGAATTATAAAAAACATTTACCCACCACACAGTCTTTATGAATGTGGAAATTATCCATGGAACTCGAAACTGTATTTGTATCATTCAGTGCAAATACACTTTGTACTAATAGTGCTTTCAATAATATAAACATGCTTTTACTGATATTTTACTGATAGAATAAAGTAGGCCATTTTAATATGGAAGTGTATGAGGACTGATTTGCTTTTGGAGCGAGCCTCGAGTGGCCTTTCGATGAACTGTAGTTTTTGACACTTCCACATTGGCTTCATTTTTTCATGCATCCCCTGACTGCAGAAAAGTTTCACAATGAATAATTTACATCTCCAATTTCCTAAATGTATGAAAATTGTAGTGCTGTAATTTAGATGCAGTCCAGTATCTATTTAACAAGGTTATTCACAGTTCTGTCAGTACTAAGCTTACCTCTCAGTATGTGAGATAAACCTTCTTCTATGAAGGATCTAGAAATCTAATATTCAGGACTAGAAAAAATGAAAACATATAATAAACAAGCAACTCCACATAAAAACACACACACCAGATGGTTTGAGAGGGATTTGAGGATTTGCTCATAGACTTGGTATACCTCATCATGACCTTATTGGTAAATAGTCCTTTCCAGGACCCTGAGTAAACTCAATAAAACTAGCCTCAAAACCCACTGCACTCCCCAATGAGTGCTGAGACAGAATGAAGGGAGAAAGGAGAGAGAGAGCAAGAAAAAGACACTGAGAAATAAATGGAGAAGCAGATGGGGAGAACAAGGTATTGAGATTGAGAGAGATGAGGAGGGAGGGAATAAGACAGGAAAGAGAGAGATCAAAGACAAACAGTGAAGCAGCTGAGACAAGGAGAGCAACACTGAACGAGGGAGAGGGGAACCCGGTGGTGGAAAAGTAATTCAGCGCTGCAGGGAGATGTTGTGTTCCGTTTCTGCTCTTGGCCTCACCAGCTGTAATGAGCCTCAGATTACAACTAGGCCCCGACCCTGACATGTGCAAAAGGCATTGCTGCTCAGGCTGGCAAAGCTGGAGACTGCACTTGGAGAATCAGCTCATCATTAAAACATATTGCCCTCAGCCAGAATAATTGAAAATAGGAATGTGTGCTGTTGTTCATGATGAGTGTTTCTAAGACAGAAGGGAAAGAGAAAGACAGAGACAGACAAAGAGATTGGAAGTCTATGAAAATTGAAAAATTCACAGGTGGAAACTAGCCACTGGTGCTGTATACTCTGTGAGACTCAAAGAAATTCAAGGAAAGATTAAATCATGTCAGTATGTTACATAGAGGCATGATAACAAAAAAAAAAAAAGCAGTAGCTTAGCAAACTCCAAAAAATGTAGGGTGTTGCAGTGAACTATAACTAGTCTTTATTCATGTAGAAATGTTTTGCAATCCATTAATAAGCACTTATTATTATATTATTATATAGTAATATTATTATAATTATATTATAATTTCCCCTAGGGATCAATAAAGTATTCTGATTCTCATAAGTAATCCAATTCAAACCCAAACTCCTATGTCCCACAATTATAATAAAAACAGAGCTACAACCGCTTCCTTTCATATTGTTAATACCTTACCAGCTTCTTATGTACTGTATGTTTGTAAGAGGAATACTAAGAATTAAATATATCTGTGACCTTTGAAAATGCATGAAAAACAAAGTAAAATGTAGATACATTTTAGTGCTACAAAGCTGATGCAAAAACTCTGTAATGTATATATGACTCATGTTAGCGGTGTGTAGTGTGTTAACCCTTGCAGAGCTGCAAGGTCTAATATAATCCCAGGCTGGGCTTTCAAAGAATGTGCCCATCAGCTAACAGATGTGCTGACGGACAATTTTTATCACATCACTAACCCGGTCCTGAAATACTTCACTATTGCATGACTGAATTTCATGTTGTGGCACTTTCTACCATAGTACAAGTGTTGCTGGTCATAGCATGTTTTAAAGAATCCATTCCTATGACAGCAGCCCCTCATGGATACACAGAACTGCTTCACAGGCTATATCACTGAGTCTGTCTCCTGGAGACACAATGCTGTCTACAGGTAACAGACCAGCCTACTGTACATGAACTTCCTCCCACTCCTCTATAATAGAAGAATAGCTGGAAGCCCCTTACTTTTACATGTAGGCTATATAACCCACAAACACATTGAACACAGATAAATGGGCCTACAGATGTCTTTGCTTTCTGAAGAAGTAACAGAGAGTAAGAGAATATTTTTTCCTGAACACCTTCTAGAGATGTGAAAAGGGGAGCATCCGGCCATCCTGCATACATCTTTAGAATTCACACTTTTTTTGGCCCTTCTCCAGGCTGGATGGTGTGCCAGCAGAATAGGAACTGAGTGATGCTGATTGTTCCAGACATACCATAACTGCATCTGTTGATTGTTCGAATGTGAAAAGTAATACTGGCAAATGACGTTTAAAAACAACATTTGTAAACACTAGTAAAACATTGTTGACCCTGTGCATTGCCTAAAAGAAGAAATAATAAGTATAAACCCATTAGTTATGTGCGATAAAATGTATTCATCTCAACTATTGCTTATGTTTTGGGATGTATACCTGTAATTTAAGAAAATCCCCACAAGATCTTATGACAAATAGAATGATGTGAGAATGTGTCAGCAGCTGCATGTTACCAGCCAGCTGGAATCTATGCTGTCATTTGGCCCTGCTATTTCACTGTGCAGTGAACCACCAATGCACTGCCATCACACCACACTTCACCACCAGCAAGGATTTTTTTTTATCACATGCACAGAAAGGGTATTTTTTTTTCCAAAATGTGAAATGGAGCTAATGCACTAGGGAAATATAACACAATTTCAACAAGCACTGTAGCAAGACATTTGTAGAGCAGACAGAATACCAAAAACATAGCACTGTTTTCTCTGCTTGTAGAAATCACTTCATGCAAGTCAAATGATTGTCCATGTTCATACTTTTGTGCATGGTGGTGAGAGTTTGCTTGTTAAATGAAGGGCAAGTACATACTGTCCTCTCCTTTACCACCACCTTCTCCTCTACTACATACAATGCTACCGTTCCTCATTTTATTCCTCCCACATGTTGTGTCACTTGAGTGAACTCACGGTGTACTGACTTGTTTTGATTGTAACCCTTTTGAAAATTCACTTTAAGAATGTAGGATTATTATCTAGTTTTGCATTCTGGGTGAAACTGTAACAGTGTGAATACGGACTAAATATTTTCTAATAAAAACTGCATCCTATGCAAATTTTCATTTCTCATTAAGTATACTTGGTTTTCAGTCTTAATACTGACACCAAATACAAATTGTTCTGATGATGTCACAGTCATCTTTTTTTTTTCTGGTCCCTTTAGGGGTCGCCACAGCAAATTATTTCCATTTCCCCCTGTTTCTGGCATCCTCTTCTGTCACACCAACCCTGTGCATGTCCTCCTTCACTACTGTACATCAATACATTTTCTCAGTGGTCTTCCTCATTTCCTCATGTCTGACACCTCCATATTCTGCATTCTTTGTCCACTATCTTCAGTATACTCCGTACATGTCCAAACTATTACAGCCTTGCCTCTGTTACTTTGTTCTCAAGCCACTCAGCTGGAGTTGTCCCTCTGATAAACTCATTTCTTGGTGCCTCCTAATGAAAATATTAGCATCTTCAACTTTGCCATTTCCAGTTCCATCTCCTATCTTTTTTTGTCAGAGCCACCATCTCCAAACCATGTTCAGACCTTCCTCACACAGTACCACAGGTCTTTCTCTTTGCACCCAATCATATGCTTTCTCTAGATCCAAAGACACAGTTTAATTCCATCTGACCTGCTATTTACTCCTTTATCAACACTCTCAAACATCACATCTGTAGAGCTCTTTCTCTGCCTGAGGCCATACTGCTGCTCACTGCTCGTCACCTTCATCTTTAGAAGACAACACCTCTTTTCCATGTCTTCATAGTATGACTTTAACCCTCTGGAGTTACTACAGTGCTGCACATGACCTTCTTCTTGAAATCTGATACCTGTATATGTCATCCACTGGTCTCTCTCCTAGGCAATTCCATACCTCCATATGCACAGTATGTCATGTGGACCAAGTGTTGTTCCACACTTCATCCTTTGTTTAGCTGCCATCACTTCTTTTTCACTAATCCTGTCCACTTTACATTCTCTTCTTTCTCTGTATCTTTCTCTATTTCTCTCTTTCTTTATTGATGTCACACCCAAAGTCCAGCTAAAGTATGGGGCAGATGTTCACATGACTTTTTCATTCTCCCTTCCATTTAATGTACTTCCTTGCAAACCGTTCTATACCATACATTTTCCATTTCAGTTCCTTGATTGCATATATACAGTGAGTGATGTAATTCTCCACAAGTCACTATTCTTGCATATAAAAAACAACAAAAACACCCAAAACATAAAATAGACCATTAGTTGGGCTTCTATGTCAGGCTTCCTTTTAATGGCTAAACCTCAGCGACTTTTCAAATTGGTGCCTTGTGGACTAGTTTTTAAAATGTCATTTGTTTTAAGATGTGAAAAAGCAAATCAATTCTATTTAACTACATGCAGTAAATCCACTGTATAGATTATTTAACCATAATAACTTTCTACCTCTGTAATAATGACCTGCATTTGTGGAATTGCACTGTAATCAATTTTTCTCATTTGTTATTTCTGAAATCCTTTCTAGTGCATGTCCTATAACCTGAAATGAATGTGCAATGCTATGTCAAATATGCCCCAAAAATATGCAATTAAAATATGATGAAACATATCTTCCAGCTTTGGCCAGCTTTGCTGAATATGCTTTCATAACAAACTAGAGGTGGCCAGTTTATGCAAAACCTTTAACAATAGCTACCCTTGGGAAAACACATTGTTGATCATGTAACATGTCAAATGTATTTGTGTATTATGAAGATGTTGGACAAGATGAACAAGACAGCAGTCTGATGCCTCTTGAGGGGTGGTTAGGAAATTCAATCCACAGAAGGCAAGATATAGAATAAGCTTATCTAACCAGGTAGGACAAACAAGCTCTTTATTAGAATGACAGATCATTATATCTAGTATTTACTCAAGTGTTATTCAAGTGTTAGCATGGAGACAGTATTGTTTACAGAGATGTTTGATAAAAATATTTCCATATAAACTCAAGTCTATTTTTCTTTTTGTTGTTTTTTGTCTTTTTTCATTAGGTAAACATAAAATAACAGATACACTGTCCTTTCCTTACTGTCCCTGTAATGTGCAAGTTCTGTGCAGTACTTTTTTGCCAAGAACATAAATAACATTTGTTGTGGTGTGAGTCAGGATATATACTGGTAAATATTTGATCGAACAGCTCTCATAGTTCACCACCAGCCATGCCACAAGTCAGAAAATCAAGGGAATTGTCTTTGTGATTTGATGCAATATCAATCTGGAAAAAAATGCTGTAGCCAGAAGACAAACACACACAGACTCACACACTTCCCTTCTTCCCTCATGCTTGTTAAGATCCTATCTATCTTGTGAGAGAGGGTGAGAGCCCTTTAGCCATACTCATTTCCATTCAAATACACACGTAAGCACACATAGACACAACATAGTCGTGTACTGCACATAATAACAAACACAAACACACACACACATATGCTAGCATTAGAATTCCAAAAGCACCTGTAGATTGTAATGAGACACAGAGTTCTTTTTGACCTTGGAAGCACCAAAAGTGAAAGCGGTCACCCTCCAGGAAAAAGCTTGCTTGAAAAAAATAAATAAATAAAAACAAGTGTATGTTTGGGAATCTGTGTGTCCTGAATAATATGCTAGTCTTCATCCAGGTGTTCCACTGTGTGTGTTTGTCTGAGACCCAGGCCGTATACTACATCGACCGAACACCTGCTGCTGTGGTAACTAGGATGTCAGTGTGCACAGGAGAGCTTCATAAATATATATTAGAATCAGAGCTGATATTAAACGAGGGAATAACCCAGGGAATGATCTTGCTAGGCCAGTCTGATCTGGCTTCATCCATTTTCTCAGCTCCCTGTCTGTCGGTTTCTCATCCCCTGGAGCCTACAGTATGTCTATGTTCAAAAGCAATGCTGACCAGGAAATTAGTGCCTTAGCCAAATGTACAAATCTTTTTAGGGAAAGAATTTCATATACAAAAGTGAAAAAGGAAAAACGATTCATAACAAGGCTAAAAAAATAATAATTATATGGAAGTAAACACAGTAGTATTCATGGATTTTTACTTTAATATCACAATTGGAGAGCAGTTTGTGTGTTTGCTTATTAAATGTTTGGCTAAGGGACCCAGCCTCACACCTGCTTTTGTGTTACACTTCTAGGTTACCAATTAATTTTTTGCATCATTTTTACTGGCACATAAATATTCATCCATTTTAGTTTGGACTTGCCAAAAAACTTTTCATTTTTGAAATCCAGAACTTGTTTTGAAATCTGAAACTACTGTTGACCAGAATAATGTATACCACAGAAGAAGATAAGCAACAAGTTTACATCTAAATTTACATAGAGGGACAAATTAGTGTGTGGCTGCAATTGCATGGCTATGTAAAGTTCTGCATGGGATCGGCTAACAATTTGGTGTGTGTGTTCTCCAGGTAATCTAACTTCCCCCCACAGTATAAAGACATGCGTGTTAGTTTAACCAGTGATTATAAGTTGGCACATAGTTGGCACGTAGTTAAAGTGTGACAGGTAGTTAAAAAACTAGGCTTAAAACAGAAATCATTGGGGAGTCATGACATTATAAATACACCTTTGCTGCCATTTCTGTGTGCATCCTGGTTCATCCCAAAGACAAAACTCCTAAACACAAACTTAACAATGTAGCATATGCTGTGCAGTGCAGCAAAGAATGCTCAGACTTCTACATTGGAGAAACCAAACAGCCACTCTACAAACACATGGCACAGCACAGAAGAGCCACCTCGACGGGTCACAACAGTCACTCTTTTGAGAATGCCAGTGTTCACATTTGGGACAGAGAAGACAGATGGTTTGAAAGAGGAGTGAAAGAAGCCTTCTATGTCTACTGTGAATGACCATCTTTGAACAGATTGCGTGGCTTACGACACCAACTGCCTGCCATCTATAATCCAGTTTTGAGATCCCTTGGGTCATTTGATCTCACTAAGTCTCATGATAGGGTGGAGCAAGGTCTCACAATGGGTTCACCCGAAACCTTGGCTGACCCATTTTCACACCTTGGGACGACGCAGAGGACCAATAGGGGGTCCACAACGCTCTAAGGAACACTCCCATAAGGGCTTAAAAATCTGTGACTCTCCACCAATTGCTCTTAGAACTGAAGAAGCTTCTCAGATGAGAGGTGAAATGTCTTCAAGAAATTTAATGAAGTCCAGATGCTTTTCTTTCCAAGTTTCCAACTCTTTCCAAGACCACTATGACCCGGGTGACTTAGAACTTTCAGAGACATCTTTTTAGATTCCTATGCAATAAGGCCACAAAGCTATGTTAGTCACAAAATGTGCATGGTGCACCTTCCTAAATACAGACAATACCTTTTTTAAGAGTATGACAAAGACCATCATTAAATCTGACCTTTAAACTACTTTGTGTCATTTGTTTGATATTACCATGCTAATCGCTAACCAGCTCTGCATTTGTCTTTTATATATTTTCCCATAGTGTACAATGTGCATACAGTACACCAGTCACTTTATACTGGATAAGGCGACTGCCAAGGATATAGGAATTATTTCTCATTTCCACATTTAGTTGTGTGTATTAGTCATATATACACCAGATATGCACACTAGCTTGCAAGATGATGTATGACTGACACCGTACATAATGCTAGCATGTAGATAATAAGATAACGAACATATAAAAGCAAACACATTGTGACTGTCATTTCACATGCAACTAGTTACTAGTTACATAGGGTAAATTTATCTTAGACTAGTTTATAAAAGCATTGTAACTATTGCTATTAATGTAGCACACATGTTTTAGTATGAAAACCCAAATTTAATTTTTTAGCTTTTCTTAAAAATACAGGTCTGGCAAAACATGCATCATTTGAACTTCCTGAGAGTTTTCCAGATTCAAGTTCACAAAGACCCTGGCTGATGGAATTTAACTTAGGACAGTCTGGGTCTTAACCACTGTGTCGCTATATAAGACTTGCAAAGCTGATATAATATGTTGCCCATCCAAAGGGGGAAGGGAGGATCTATCTTGCCTGACGTACAAAGGAGGTGGAGAGATACATTAAACCCTATCACACTACACCATTCTCCTGTAATTAGAAAAATAATGAAACATGCAAATGCTCATAACTTCAAATGCAGGGAATATGAATAGGGTTCTTAATGACCAGAGATAAATTTGTATGAGTGATGCATTTTGTATCTAAGTATGTCTAAACTCTACTCCTGTTGGCCCAATCAGCCATAAGACCTTCCCCAACCTTTTTTTGAAATGAGATTATCAGGGTTTAAGAAATATATGGACACCAGGGGTATTTGTGTGCAAGAGGCTGCTGAATGACACAGTCCTTCTGTGTTATAAAATAATTTCTCTGTCAGGATGATGAAAAGGTCAAGCTCAGCAAATTGAAGAGGATTTTTCAGTCTTATGGCAAAATGTCTCAATTTTCAAAAGCCAGACCTTGAACTTGCAAGGTGACAAATAGTTTCAGGCTTCAAACCATCACCTTAATTCAACTGCTGGTTTTTAAAATCACCAATTTATCAGATGTCGGTGTTGTCCATGACTTCCTTGTGGCAGTCATGGAAAATTGAAGACTTGCTCTGGACTGGCAGCCAGCATTGTTTGTGGTGAAAATAATAATATTTTGCAGGTGATATCAGAAGTATCCTAGTATGTTCCTTTAAATATAGTCAAAACAGATAATTCCAAGATAAAAGCATAGTTTGTATGGTTAAGTATGCTGATTACCAAAGGGCATGTAGTGATAGTGTAGCTTTTTACAGTAAAACCTTTGTGGAACATGTTGACTTCACAATATTATAAAACTATTAATAATTTCTTTTTTTTTGTATTTCTTATCATTATACAGCCAAGGAAATAATAACACACAAGGGATGGCTCAGTTTATCCATATCATACCTCTGAGCCTAAATAATAATGGAAAGAAAATAAATGTTACAAAAAATCAAGTAACGAAATCATATTTCATTCAAAATCGTGATACATCAATACCCAATACAGTTTGGTCTACAGCATGCTTTCTGATGATCCGTATGACATATATAAAACTATTTTTTCACTTTGCAGTTTGAGGACAAGTCAAAGTCAAACCTATAGCTCATTCCATGTGTGGGTGTCTCGATTCATTTTCTCTTGACTTCCAATTTAGTGAGGTAGAGAAAAGTAAACCCCATGGCAGTGACCTCTGCTGTAGAGCCATGAATAATGGGGACTATTAGTTGCAAGGTACTGCACTCTGAGAAAAGTAGTCATTTCAGCTGCAGGGCTATTTAATTTAGACATGGGATAGAACGAGACAGTTTGCTAAATGTTTTGCATACAATATCAACTTGTATGTGGAGCATGCTTCAGGTCAGAAAACATATATTTTGCCTGTTTCTTTTCTCTGTCTCACAGGTGCACAATGAACTTAGAGGCTCCGTCCTTTTTTTCTCTCAGATGCTCTTCTGCTTAAATGTGTGCAACTATGCAAAATGTAACATTAAATCATATTTTCATTTAATAGCAACTATCTTTTGTTTTAGTAACAATTTATGTTGTAACCTTTAAAGTGCCAAAGGTTATATTTTTAACAAGTTGGCTAGCTAGTTAGCTAATAAGTGGTTTTTATTGGTAAAAAAATGGACAACATTTGGAAACACACAGGAAAACAGAAACAACAACAAATCAGTGAAGCTTCCAACACTTTTTTTCATGTTAAATTGGTCCTAACATAATGATAGCCAGTCTGGGAGACTGGCTGTCAAAGGCATGAGGGGGGAAATTACTCACTCATATGCAGCAGATAAATGTTTGCTTCCAAGACTTCAAATCAAATTAAAGGCAGTTAGCACAATGCTAATATGTGCCATACCATCATTTGGAGTCACCTGGTCTATGTCTTCATTCTGTCTTTTTACCTTTATGTCACTGTCACATTCCTTCTTCATCAATGGGCCCTCACTCAGAGTAAACTTCACACTTCATTAATTAATTCATTACCTAAAAGCTGAGTATTGATTTTCAGTAATGGATTTACAAAACTGTTGGACACCTTGCTGCAGGGATAATTAAAAAGAATGAGTATTTGCAATAAATCATCCTTAAAAGGGTTAAAAGTCATCAGAAAGGTGACTTACAGTATTAACAAACAGACTGTGATATCCTCCGTCATTAAGGACGCCAAAGGACAGCTTTTACGATTGTTATTTTTTTTTACCATGGTAACGCCAACCAAAGCGGGCTTAATGGGTGTCATTAAACACAGAGAAAAAAACGTAATTGTCAAGCACTGGAACTCAGAAGTGACGTATTGTTAGAACTTAATTGATTAAGTCAGTAAAATAGAAGTGGATAAATGTCATGGAGTACACTTTTTTTCTTTACATAGAAGATATTTTGATATTTGAAGGGACAGAGACACATGGATTCATATATCAAGTTAACACCTAACACTCATTACCTATAAACCTGCAAGAATGCTTACTATGCATAACAGGCAAATGTTGTAGATCAGAAAAACTGCAACAAAATCTTTATTTGAGTGGAGATTTAAAAAATAAATAAATATATACAATACAAACAGATGTAGGTTCATCCTCTTGGCTTGCACTCCAACAAGGTCAATTTGTCACTGAGAAGATGTAAATGTATTCAGCCATGACCTTATATCATAGTAATCACAGCCTACACTTCACTTGGGCAAAACTTGTGATTTAAGATAGGAGACTGTGTTTTATAACACTCTTTAATTTTTTTTCTCACTCTGCCTTCCCTCCCCTTTGTCCAATTGCCTGTTAGCTTCTCGCTCTCTGCTCTCTATCTTGCCTCACCTCCACTGCCTTTCTTCCTCACACACACATGAACACACAGTTTCATGCCAAAGGAGACCATAAATCTAGTTGGTGTGCCAGACTGGGCCGTGGACGCCATAATTACAGAGCATCAAATGAAAGAATTAGTGTCCCTTTTCTCATTACCATGCAAGACTTGCAAGTCCTCTGCAATTTCTCAGCTTACCTCTATTTTACACCTACACAGACAACACATATACCTCCTTTTCTTCACATCTTGTGTAAGTGCATGCATATGCCCAAACAGTGTGTATTTACAAGGACTGACGCCTACAATATGTGCAAGTGGGCACCTGTATGTGCAATCACAATATCACTTGTATACTCTTACACAATGAAAAAACACATTTAAATCACATTTGTTGTCTCTGAAATTACTTTACAGGAGTGCTGAGAGTTTGAGGATGGGCTGGGTATTTTATTTCCTCTGTCTATACCCAGAAAATATGAGACAAATGTACAGGCTACACAAAAGGAACACTCGGTTGTGATACTTGACAAATTGTCCTTGTCATACCATTCTAAATCCTTGGTGCTACTTGAAATTCTCCAATCAGAGATCCAGCAAGTGCTGCATAGATGCCATGACAGACAGGCAATCCATCCATATGGCCTCCAATATCAAATTCCCTAAGTGGAATTGCTCCAATCACAGACTCCCTGTGCAGACTCAGCGACTGATCTGCAGCACCCTTCCTTTTGCTTTCCTCTCACCTACCTTTCCTGTCAATTACCACTCTAAGGATAGATGGAAAACTGCACATCTCAGCACTCTGAGAGCCACCTCTGCTCAAGTATTTCCCAAGGTTTTGATTGCAAAATCATATGAAAAGCTTGAGCTAGTGGCTTTTGAGGATAGCTCCCTGTGGAATATAAGAGCATACAAATGGCTGCCCTTAGGTCCTAACTGAACATAACAAGGAGAGAGAGTTAAGAAAGAAAGGGCTCTTTTTCTCTCTCACTCACTCTGCTTTTTTGCTCTGTGTGTGTGTGTGTGTGTCTGTGTGCTAGAGAAACTACATTTCAAAATTTGCTTCACAAAAACAGCATGTGTGCTTGTTACACAGGAACTGGAAGACTGATTCAACTTAAGCTGTAAATGGTGAAAATCTAGTGAAAATCCCTGGTATGTGTAAAATTTAGGGGTAGGTTTAAAGGTAGCAAAGTATTTTTGATGTTATTAGCTTTAAAATTGTGGCATGTGTACCAAATCATGTCATGGTCCTCCAGTCCTCCTGTGTGTCTTCACCGTTTCTCTCTCTCCTTTGTTTTCCCTCTTACTCTGTTTATGTGCTGACTGCTCTGTGTGTGTGGAGCTCCAGCCTCTCCTGGACGCACCTGTGGATCATCTGGCAATCAGCGGCCTGCTATTTAAGCTCAGACCTGACATTCAGTCTTCACCTGAGTGTTGGCTAACTATGGTAGTCTCTGTGGGACCTCTCTTTAAGTCTCTGTTTTTGGTAACTTGAAGAAAATTTCTAATGTGCCTCTTCCTGTGCTTAGGACGACCCAGTGGAGTTCTGAGAGAGTGTTTATTTCTTGGCAGAGTTAAGAGGTTCTGTATGGGAGACTCAGAGAATCAACTTGGAATCACAGAACCTTCCTTCCATATGATTTTGTACAAACTGGACTTTTGAACAGAACACTTCACAAAGACTTTCTTTTTTTATTTAAATTTAGCCCTGCTCCATTTATTGAGGCCATTGTAAACATATCAACTTGTGAGTTGTTTGACAATTTCTATAAATATTTACCACCCTGAAAGACAGTCTTCAGTATAATTTTGTATGACATAAGTATACTGTGAATGTATTTTCTATTTCAGTATTGTCTCGATGATTGTACAGAAAGCTAACTTAAATTAAAAATTAAAAATCATATGAACTACTTTCCTATTGATTTCTTTGCCCCATTTACATTTTAATAATCTATGTATTTAAACCTCATTGAACCTAAAAACCTTTGAACCTAAACTTACACAATTGTTTCCTTACTTTGTGACAGTCAACTACACTTTTATGACTGGACATGTAGTTAGCATTTATCAGTACAGTTCTCAATAACCACCACCCATGAGGTTCACTTATGACTCAAATCCTTGGATGGCACATCATAAAATAAATCACTTTAACGTAATAAACTTTGCAGTAGAGACTTAAATATACATGATAACTGTCTGAAAATAAGAAATGCTTCTAATATTTTAAAATACCCTGCAAGTTATCACATAAAACAGAACTCACATTGGTATGATTTTCCCAGTGACCCATCTTGCCTTTAGCCCCAACGAGGGTCAGGGATCAATTATGTTTCATACCATTTCTTGCCAGTTAATAAGTGGAGGTTTCACAATATTAATAATGGAGGCAGGAGAGTGTTATTTTTATTATTAGTGGTGGGTTTCGTGTTTTACTGTGCAGTATTGGTTAAACAAATTACATGTAACATTCTAGCTAGAGACTAGCAGCACATCATCAGTGGTGAACATAATGATTCTGGGTTCAGGCCACCTGGGTGTGTTTCTGTGCGGAAGTGGCTACTTCAACTTCTTTCCATAGTCCAAGACATGCGATGTGGGTTAATTTTTTGAGTCTAAATAGGTTGTAGGTGGAGGTGTGAATGGTTATCTTCCTCTGTATGTCAGAGAATACCATGTCAAAAAAATGTTTCCCTATGTTTTTTTAAATAAGTTGATAAATAATACTGCATATACAGAGGCACTGCTTGCCACCAGGCACAGCAGACAACTGCTTATAGGCCCCAGGCCACTGGGAGACCCCTAAGGCCTGACAAACTTTAACTACAGCAGTGGCATTTTACAAAAGGAGAGACTTAACCTCCCTGCATGATTGTGTTTAACCAAACCTAATGACAACATTGAAGCTCAGCAAAATTTAAGAGGAGAGAAAAGAGAAAGAAAAAAAGGGGTGAAGAGGATAAATAAAGCAAGACCAAGGTGAGTAGAGCAGATAAGGATTAAATATGTTAATATCTAAATGCTGCTAGCCTTAACAGTAGGGGAGTCACGTTTGAGTAATGTAACTTCCACTAGAATCACATCATTTCTTTTTTTTTTCTTTTTTTTTTTTTTTACATTGGTTAACTTAGCTAGCAGAGGGGTTTAGTGTGTCCAGCTCTGTATGGCCAGGAGTTAGAGTCGGGACCCCAACAAACACTAGAATCACCACTTCACATTTACAGTACTTTAAGTACATCTACTCCAATGAGCTAACATCTCCAGAATAAAAATCCTGACTGCAGTTCATATAACAGCAAAGAAATTACTGACTTGAATAGATGTCAGTAAAACAGAGAGCAACTCTCTACAGTTTCAGTTTTTTATCCCCTAGTTATTTAGAAATGCCAAACTCTTACTGTTAAAATTTGCATTCATATGGCTTGAGGCAGTGAAGATGGCTGCAATGTTCACCTTTTACATCACAAATCTCATTCATCAAAGAGAATGGGACATCCCATTAACTCGTTGCTTATTCAAATACAGAATCCCAGCAGGTGGATCCTTTGCCTTTCATGGCAAAAAGGGTCAGCGATCAAGAGCTGGTCAGAAATGAACTAGATGTATGAATATCACTTCAGAGTTCTCTAACCGAGGGGATGACTGATGACTGTTTTTCTGCCTGACTGCCACCGTGGGTTAAGACAAGGGGCTTTATGATGCATGGACATCCTTTGTTACTAATTAACCTTCATACCACACTAATTAATTAGATTCTTCCAAGGTCAAGCTTTCTAAATGGGACAATTAAGTGCTTTCCTCTTAAAGTATTTTGCAATAAATAGCCCAAAAATTATTTAAAAAAATAATATTTAAAAGAAGAAATGCTAAAAAAAATGTTTTAAACATATCATTACACTAAGTAAATATTAAATGTGAAATATTATGAATTGCAGAATTATTTTTCGCAGTAAACCATCTCTCATGGCAGTTGACTTTAAAATACCAATTTAAATCATTCAGGCTCAAATAATAATCTGTGAAAGGAGGCTAAAAGAGCATTATTTTTTTTGTAAAATTAGTATTTATTATTATTATTGTTATTATCATTATTATCATTATTATTAATAAAAATAATAACGAACATAAAATGTGATCAATTTCAAAGAACAGTTTAAAAAAATACTGTAGTGACAAGCAAGCAAGGTAAAAATGTGATGATGTTAGCATGCTGTGGGCCTAACAATGTTTTAACAACACATTAGATTTCACTAATGATACTGGTAGCTGCAAAGCGGTAAACATTAACACACATTTTTATTTTCTTCGCACAGATAGACAGACTCATTACAAATGACAAAAAGATGTGGTAAATGAGAAAAGTGAGAGTCAGGAAATTAAGCCTGCTTGAGTACACACATTTTCACTAGAAGGCGTAATGGACCAGTTGGACAGAACAGCTTGCTTGTGTTAAGAAGAAAAAAACATATCAAATAATGACAGAAGCAAATGCTTGCACTGCCACAGTCCTTTACATACACATATGCACATATGCATGCATTTCACATTTGAATAGAGTGCACAAAGATGTGAAGACATAAACAGACTGTGGGCTAGGTATCATTTGAAAGACAATTCCCCCTGTACAATGGAGCCGATATCTGACTAACAGTGTGGAACCAGCCAAATGTGGCAGCCAACTGGTGCCCATCCTCGGGCTATCCCTGGATTTGGACCAAGTACAAAAATTGTATCAAAGTGTGTATGTGTGTGTGTGTGTGTGTGTGTGTGTGTGTGTGTGTGTGCGTGCATGCGTGCGTGCGTGCGTGTGTGTGTGGTATAGGGGCTGCACAGACAGTAAGCTCTGGCTCATGAGATAAAATAATTGCCTAGAATGGAATATTGTGGTTGACTTGAGGTTGTGCGTGTTTGTGTGTGTGTGTGCGTGCGTGTGTGTGTGGGTGCCAAGGAGATACCATAGAACCTTTTTCTCGCTTATACTTTGCTAGAGGAACAGTTATGTCTCACCATCAGTGCTGACACAGTTAGTTTATCAATCAGTAGTACATACACAGTAGCTTTGATGAATGGCTAATTGTTTTCCTCATTCTCTATTAAAAAAAATTTCTTCAGACAACTGTGTATCTGACAGAGATTAATAAACAGCAACACCATCTTGGAGCTATAGATCCAATGTTTTATTAAACCCCATATAAATAAAAGCATAGGGTGCCTTTTGCTTTTAAATACAGCAATGTTCTTTACTGTGAGCATGCTGGAAATTTAGAGAAGTTGATTTAGAGAAGGCAGATAAGTGATAGAAAATGTACATACTGAAAACCCCCCCCAGAAAACTCAACATGAGCCTTTAGAATTCAGATTTCTACTATTATTATCATTATTACTTATTCACTGGTATGATACTGTTAGATGACAGGCTCAGTTAGAATTTTTTGTGGGACAAATTAACAACTCTAACAAGGTAAAGACTGAAGACAAAAGTTACCCAAAGTAGATACTTTGTAGATACTTTAAATTCTGCTGTGTTTTTACTACATAAAAACAGAAGATTTCACACTTTATATTTAGTATCACTGACATGGATCAGAGATTCAGTATTCAACAACCAGCAAAGGGCAATGGCTTCCTACGTACCCACCTGACCAAAACACGGATGATTCATGGAAATGATAGTGTTTAACATATTAGTAACACTCTGCTCATGAATAGATTAAGTTTTGTTTTTTGTAAGATACATTTTTTGACAGACAGACAGAACTGTTTTACTGTGATTCAACTGTGTATGTGTTTTCAGTACATTTTATGAATTTTAGTTTGTTCAATTCTGTTGCAATTTTTTAAAGTACCATATCAAATGTATTTTGGATAAAATCACACTAGGCATTCTGTGTCGTGCCAGACTCCCAAAATTTAGTGGGCAAACACATCCAGGCATTAACTTCTTTATTAAACTAAACTGATTTTTAAGTAAAGGATCATTGTTTGTTGCAAGAGCTGAACCTCCAGCTATGCCAGGGAGTCTTCTAAAGCTTTCTGTTGAAGAGTCCAAATTCTCCAACACTTTTTGAGACAGTGTTATGCAGTGTCAGTTTGGCCCAAAGTGTAAGACTGTCTAGGTTTTCTGTCAAATTAAAAGCTATGGGGCTTTTAAAATGAAATCCTTACAGGAAATCTTGAATTTGCCTAGTATATTGCCTTCTACAATATACTTCAGGTCAACAGATGATGAAAGTAGAGCTTGTTCAAATATAAACAATTGTTCTTGCAGTTGTGCAGTTGTTACTGTTTTATTAAATGTGGTGTAAACAATCTTAATACAGTGATATAGCATTATGAGAAGATGACAGTTTGCCGGATGCATCTGGTAGCTAAAGCTTTATTTTGCACAGTACAAAATTAATAATATCACTCAAGTCATATAACTTTCTGTAGTATTAAATCAAATAATTTGTATGTCAGTGACACATTTTAAACAGCAGGTGCTGACAGAAAGTGCTTTGCAGAAAAGGATGGATATATTTTGTAAAATCCTGGAAAATTATTTGTTATTTGTCCGTGTTTATTAATTTACCAAATAATAAATATTTGTAGACTGCACAGAATCCTGTTTTCCTTAACGTATCATTTTGCAAAATGCACACTTTCCAGATCTTAGCAAATGTGTTATACATGTATAAGCATGTAAAAACCTGGAGAGAGAAAACAGAGAGAATGTGTGGGTGTTAGCAAGAGAGAGGAAGGGCTAATTAGAGAACACTGTATTATATTCATTCTCATACACTAGGGACACCCAGTAACACAATGCCTTGGCACAACGAGACAAAATGCCACATCTCCAGGTAAAATTTATTAGGGAGTGATGCTAGATAATATGGATGCCCTGGCTCACATAGGAAACAATGTGTTATCCAGTTACCATTACACCCAGCTAGCTCTGGAAAGAGCTTAGATTAATGATGCACCTGTTTGGTCTATATGGAGTACTTGATAATGGCCTGCATGTTGGGGCTTATTAAGATGCCAGAGAAGGAGAAAATGAGTGGTTAGTAGGAGACCAAAATTAGGAAAATAGGGCTTCAAGAAAAATAAAGAAAGGGGAAAAGACAAATGCAAAATGAAAGAAAGAGGCAAGAACTGAATAATACAAAATGGGAAAGAAGAGAAAAAAGTGGGGAAAAGAGACTCAAACACACATAATATTATTTTATAAATCTGACTTTTTGTTCATGAGGGTAATCTTGTATACATTTAGACAGTTTCCAGGATTGCTGTTTTCACATTCTTTTTGAAAGTCCCCTTTCAGGGTGTACTGGCACAAGATGGCACACACAATAGCTCTATTTCCCCCAAATGTTCTACCTTGGATGCCTTGGGATGTTACAGTAAAATTCCTAACTGACTGCCTCTGGGGGATGATTTTATGGTGCAAAACCCCATAAATGTTGAAAAATATGACAAGCATGGTACTGGTTGTGCTCAGACCTCATGTAACAATTTTGGATTTAGAAATTGCAGTTTCTTCCATTTACCAATGATCTTTGGCCTGTAGGTCATTGCCTTTGATTTTGTATGGATGCGGTTGTGAAAGTTACTGATCATTTGTGTCATCACTTTTTCGATGAAACAATGCACACACAATTGTCTTTTTTTTCCTCCATGAAGAAAATTCTCAGAAGAGACAGTCTGAAGTTCCATTTACTCCACTATGAAAGAAATGACTGAGAGTGACAATCATCCACCTGCTATGACAACCAGCTATCATTACGGTGTCAAATGACCCCTTGGGCTATATTATATCCACCCAGTGACACCAATTACTAAACAAAGATAAGTTGTAATATTACCAACATACATTTGTACTGTGTTTTGTCAAATGTTAATGTTACATGGAGGTCATTTGGGTGTACTTTGAGTATGTGTTGAGGCATTTGATGAACTGTAATGCAGCCAAGTCTACACCAAAAAATGATGAAGGAGCCTATGATGTTTCCTTTTGGGTCAACAGTATTTCACAGTGATGGCTACAAAATGCAGTTTCACAGCAAGTATCTACTCTAAGGATGTAGCTCTTGTAATGTACACATGCTAAAACAGATCTCTGTGCACACATTTGTGCAGAAGAATAAATATATTTGTATTATTTTGCTGAATAATTTCTAAATTAAAGATTCAGTTGTTTCCCATTTTTTACAGTCAGAGCCCTGGGAAAGTACTGAAGATGTTCTGTTCTGATCCTATTGCTTCCATTATGGAATATGCATTTGAAAAATACCAGTATTAACTAAGCTATGAAATAATCGTATTCCCATACAGTCTACTAAACTGCACTCTGCAAAAAGGAAGTTATGTTATTCCTGTGATGACCTGTAGGGTACAGTGGTATGGCAGCTGGAAAAGGCTCCTTTGGAAACCTTAAAGGGGTAAGTGACTAAGAAAATCAATCAATCCTTCTCTAACTATTAATAAGGCATGAAGACAGAAAATACATAGTTTAAGAGGATGGCAATTCCATGTTAGACATTTTAAATATGTATCTAATATACATAGTATACTGAGACCACGACTATGAACTGCAACTCGCATAGCTGTTGTGAGAAATTGCTTGAGATTTTGCCATAGTTACAGTCCTGAAACTGCTGAAACTGAAGATAATATGGCAAGTAAAACATCCTTGTTTAAGACTTGTAATACATTTTAACCAAAATTGTGTAGTTTGCATTTCAATAGCTTAATAAATAATCTTATTCAGTATAAATTGAGGAGTTTGTTCCTATGTCTCAGGTGGAAGTCAATAGAATGACTATAGGAACCGGCAAATCATAAGAGGAGTGCATTTGCCATTACACACTGCACATTCCCACAGGGACAGTTGAAAAGAAAAGAATGGATAATTTGCTGATCTGGGCATATTCCTTTCCTCATCTCTCTTGCTGTGCATGCATAGTGTCTCCATACAGAACCTGTGACTGTGTGCATGCTTGTAAAGGCAGTGATGTGTGTATGTGTACATGTGCGGCATAGGGAAGAATAAATGAAGATGAACATTCCAGACCCTCTGCTCTTTTCTTGTGTTTTCCTCTATTTTTCTGTCCCCCACCACCAAATATGTATTGATTCCCATGCATATTTATTATGTGTGCTGAACCAGTGGGTCTCTGGGGCTTTTAGAGGTGATAGGCCTCCTCCATAGAGCAGAATCAACAATATTGAACAGACAAGGAATCTCCAATCATGCCTTTAAGCACTGATGATATAAAGCATTCACTTCTGACTCATTGCATATGCACTGTCCACTGTGTGCATTTTATGTACATTACATGCTATCAGAGGTTGGTTTTATGCTGTTGTTAAACAATGATTCAGTTTTTTCATTTAAATTTTGTCTATCTCAAACTCACCATATGGTTGCTGTATTTTTTGCACTGTATGTGCTGGCATTTTTTATTGTTTATACAGCTTCAGATCACATTGTGCCTTTCAGTCTTCTTTTTCTGTTGTTTCTGCATGACGTTTCTTCTTTCTTTATACGTTTTAGTAAATTTTCAAATTTAAACTTGATTAAAAGGGCACTCAACATCAGTAATCTTGTGATTCTGATTTTATAACATAACGTATTTATTAATACTTTTAGACTTAAAATCAAGCCAAATTATTCATTTTCCAACAACACTGCAAGCCATAATTTATTCCCTATCAATAGGCTCATGAGTATAGAGCTTTCAAAGGGAACGCCCAGAATAAAGACAAGGGAACGGTCTCCTAAGTGCCTCTTCATCTGCCTGCTGTCATCCTTGACCTTGCACTGATGGTTCTGTGCCTGTCTGTATCTGAATATGTCTTTTTTGTATACTTCGTGTGCAGTAAAGCATTTAGACTATCAAGCTGGTAAGAATCTTGCGATATAAATTAAACAATATTACAAAATAAATAGATATATTATACTGAACATGTTTATTTGCATTGCATGCATGTGACAATGACTCAATGTGATTCAATATAAAACGTATACTTATCATTTTACCAAAGTAAGTCACATCTGTGTTACTGATTGATTTCAAAATCTCCATGTGATCATTTATTGGGCTGGTTGAAAAATTAAGCATCCTGACTTTTGTTGTGCCAGTAGAATGTATGTTTACATATACTGTCAGAACAGATACACTAGCAGTCAAAAGTTTGGACACATTTTCTCATTTATTGTTTTTTCTTGATTTTCATGACTATTTATATTGTAGATTCTCACTGAAGGCATCAAAACTATGAATGAACACATATGGAATTATGTAGTAAACAAAAAATTGTGAAATGACTCAAAACATGTTTTATATTTTAGATTCTTCAAAATATCCACCCTTTGCTTTGATTACTACTTTGCACACTCTTGGCATTCTCTTGATGAGGTAGTCACTTGAAATGGTTTTCAAACAGTCTTAAAGGAGTTCCCAGAGATGCTGAGCACTTGTTGGCTCTTTTGCCTTCACTCTGCTCTCCATCTCGATTGGGTCTAGGTCAGGTGACTGTGAAGGCCAGGCCATCTGGATCAGCACTCCATCACTCTCCTTCTTGGTCAGACAGTTCTTACACAGCCTGGATGTGTGTTTGGGGTCACTGTCCTGCTGAAAAATAACTAAACTAAACTCAAACCGGATGGGATGGCATGTCAGTGCAGGATGCTGTGGTAGCCATGCTGGTTCAGTGTGCCTTCAATTTTGAATAAATCCCCAACAGTGCCACCATCAAACCACTTCCAAACCATCACCTCCTCCTCCATGCTTCATGGTAGGAACCATACATGTAGAGACCATCGTTCACCTTTTCTGCGTCACAAAAACACGGTGGGTGGAACCGAAGATCTCAAATTTGGACTCATTAGACCTAAGTACAGATTTCCACTGGCCTAATGTCCATTCCTCGTGGGGTTTTTTGCCCAAAAAAAATCTCTTCTGCTTGTTGCTTTGTCTTAGTAGTGGTTTCTTGGCGGGTATTTGACCACAAAAGCCTGATTAGTGCAGTCTCCTCTCAACAATTGATGTAGAGATATGCCCGCTACTGTAACTCTGTGTGGCATTTATCTCTAATCTGAGGTGCTGTTAACTTGAAATTTCTGAGGCTGGTGACTCGGATTAATTTATCCTCAGCAGCACAGGTGAATTTTGGTCTTCCTTTCCTGGGGCAGTCCTCATGTGACCCAGTTTCGTTGTAGCGCTTGATGGTTTTTGCAACTACAGTTGGGGACACATTCAAAGTTTTAGCAAATTTCCAGACTGACCGACCTTCAGTTCTTAAAGTAATGATCAGTGTTACGTAAGTTACTTTGAAAAAGTAATTAATTATAGTTACTTCTTCAAAAAAAGTAACTGAGTTAGTAACTGAGTTACAAGATTCTAAAAGTAATTAATTACTTGAAAAGTAACTACCTTTTACCCTTTTTTTAATAACCATTTCAAACTATTTACATAACAATCAGGGGTTCTGCATTCAATAAGATGCCACACAAATTGCTTGTGCCACTCTAAAACAATCATTTCTGTCCACTATAAAGGAGAACATCACAGGCCTGATACCTGCAGGTCTGACAGCAGGAGGTGTATCACTCCTGTTCTCTACCTGGAGAGAGCAGTCGCATTATTGTTCTGACACACAACACAAAACTATCCACAACATTACACACTAATTACACAAGAGAACACATTAACTACACACTCCAAACATGCTAAACGTCACAAATCTCTCACATCTCAAAACTCGCTCTCTCTCTTTTTCTGCTGTCTTTCTCTGTCTTTCTCTTGCCTTCACTCCTAAAATTTCCCCCTCTCCCTAAACAACCAAATGTCATGTTGCCATATCATTTTTTGATTGGCTGACATGGTGCATTTTTCCACCAAAACGAACGGGCTGTTTTTTGTTGTGTTTTTTTTATTTTTTGGTCATAAGCAGAGATTGCTTGCCCAGCGCTGTCCTTAAACAGTAAACGTGGCGAAACTATTGAGGAAAAAACAACGCGTATATATTGTTTATCATGACTCTGGTTTTACGTGGCCCGTCAACACAATTTAAAAACTGGTATATATCACCTTGTTGCTTTGTCATCTTAAAGTGGTCATGTAATTGGCTTACCACGACTACTTTAGTGTTCCTCAGTCAAACAGCAGAACTCATGCGACTGTTTTGCCCCCTTAGCTCCAGGTGTTGTGCCAAAAAATGATCCTGATTGCCATCTGCGGGAGCGCGCGGAGCTGCTTAAAGCTGTAGCACCCAGATTGCTTACAGCTACTTCCGTGCAACTAATATATAAAAAGCGGTAAGCTGAAGACAGCTTCAACCGTCTGTTTGTTGAAAAATAGTAACGCGACCGCACCGCATTTTTCTTGTTAGTAAAGGTAATGCCGTTGTAACGGTAGGAATAGTAATTAGTTAGATTACTCGTTACTGAAAAAAGTAACGCCGTTATTCCCATCACTGGTAATGATAGACTGTCGTTTCACTTTTCTTAGCTGATTGGTTCTTGCCATAATGTGAATTCTAACAGTTGTCAAATAGGGCTGTCAGCTGTGTACCAATCTGACTTCTGCACAACACAACTGATGGTCCTAACCCCATTAACAAGGCAAGAAATTCCACAAATGAACCCTGACAGGGCACACCTGTGAAGTGAAAACCATTTCAGGTGACAACGGCTGTATCCCAATTCAGGGTCTGCAGCCTTAAAGTACGCAGCCTCAACGGTCCTCAAGGGCTGTGTACTCAAAGACCGCTAAGGCCGGAAGTGCGAGGCTTGTGAAATGGGACGGTCTAGCCTCCGTCGCGCTGCCCAGGTTGCCTAGCAACCATGATAGCTGGAAACGTGTGGTTGACAGAAATGAAGGAGAACATATTTTGTTCATTTGTTTGTTTGTTTGTTTCTACACGAGCTTTGTGTGATTTAATAAGTATCTGAGGCTGAGACCACAGGACTGTAAAACATGATTGTTGGCCTTCATATCTGTACTGAACAGTCATTGTAAGATTAGCTAGTAAATAAGAATTAGTTAATGTTGTTCATGAGACTAAAGTCAGTGTAAATATGATATGGCCAATATTATAGTTATTATATTAATCATTATTAGTTATTACAGCAGTGAGTTTGAACTCTCAAATCAAATCACTTCTATTGTCACATGTGCAGGTACACTGGTACAGCACATGTGAGTGAAATTCATGTGAGTGAACTCTGTGTCAAATACTGAGCTTCAGTAAAGATTCAAGTTGCAGTTATTTATATTTCCTATCACCTTAAATCTTCACTCAAAGACAAGTATCTTTGACAGTGTATATATAGGTGTATTATATATAAGAGACAAATGTTGTTCCTTCAGTATGTTGGCATTACTAAATTTGGCTCAATGCTTACATATATGTGTAAAAAGCAAATGTAAGAGCTGTGATAACTGTTTCTGATAGAATGAAGAGTAGACTGATGTATTAAATATTCCTTTATTGGGTGAGAAAATCAGAGCATGTCATAACTGCTTTAAGTCATACAGAATAGATATCAGAGCCTTAAACAGGCTGACTTCTGCTAAATGGGTCAAACTGGGCAGAAAGTACACAAACACATAACATCCTTATAGAATATGATGTAACACTATAGATCAACTTACCTCAGAATATATAAAGCATATAAACAATTACAGCAATATGATGCAACAAACACAGCAGTACTACTGATCCAAAATACTCAAAGCTTCATAGAACTGAAACAAACATTCATTTTTAGGTCCATTCTGCTGCTGATACATACTTTAGGTTTCTGAATATTAAACTTGTTTCTGCCTTTCATAGTGTTTAACTTGAAGGCCCTGAGTACTTTCTCCCACACTGAAAACACTGGAATGATAAAATTATTTGAACATTACCTAATAAGACTGATTCAGGACAGATAATTAGTTATTTTAAACTTTTCTAGCAGTCCTTCACAAACAGGGAACAGTCTGTCTATTCTCTCCATCTGTCAGCTGCTGCTGGCTCTCCCTCCTCCTCTTCCTCACACACTGCTGAGTTTGTCCTGGTGGATCATCAGGGGTGCAAAGCCTCACAGATGATGTGCAGCAGTGGGTCCCTCAGTCTGTCCTCACTCTGGACACTTGCAGTTGTCACACATGGAAATCAAATGTGTGATAAGCTTTATTCCACAATCAGAGAGAAAGAAAAGGGAGAGAGTGCAGGACAGACAGACAGGTGACAGTCTCAGGTGTACACACTGCTACAAAACAGCACAAGAGAAGGAGGATTTAGTGTTTGTGTTATTACGAGTGCTAAACAAGAAGAGTTCCCAGATGGTACAGTGGACACATATGTGACTCCTGTGATTAAAGCATCTTTCTTTCAGCTTAACGAGTGAACCGTCAACTCGTTCAAACACACGTTAAAGTCCGTTTGGCTCGACACCACCGAACAGAGGCAGCAATATAACATAGCTAACATTAACAGTGCAGTGAATCCTGCTTGTGCCGTGATATTCAGGACTGCAAACCGAGCAGCATCAATTATCCATAAAATCATCACATTCTCTGTAAGATTAAGGTCGACTATTGAACGGCGTATATTTTAAAGTAAAGGCTTTAAAACCAAGTAAACGCTGAAAGTACAAACATCGCTAATGTCACATAACTTTGCCAACATGTGACCAACAGTAATGTTTTAATGTTCTCCATTATTCAACATTTGCACATAAATAAGTGACATATTATTCAGTACTTACTTTTAACAGTTTACTCTTCAGCCGCTCCGCTTCTGCCGTCTGCGGCAAAATTATCCACACCGACTGCCGCGCTACGAATTGTGGGATATGTGGGGCCACGAAGTCTACAAATGAAGGACGCATTTGAGGGCCGCATTTCAAGCAGCCTTTGAATTGGGACAGCCTTCGGCGCGTCGCTGTGACGTAATCGGCCTTAATCGGCCTTTAAGGCTGCAGACCCTGAATTGGGATACAGCCAACATCATGAAATTCACTGAGAGAAGGCCATGGGTTTGCAGTGCTGTCAACAAAGCAAAGGGTGGCTACTTTGAGGAATCTAAAATATAAGTCATTTTTAGAGTTATTTACCTATTTTTTCTTTGCTACATAATTCCAAATATACACTTCCTATTTTTGATGTCTTTAGAATGTCTCTACAATGCAGAAAGCAAAAGAAATAACGAAAAAGTATTAAATGAGAAGGTGTGTCTAAACCTTTGACCTGTAGTGTGTAAGCAGGGCACACAAAGGAATTGGCAGGAATACCAGAGGGGTGAAACACCATCTCCTGGTAGACATAGTAGTTGTTGCCTGAGACTGCAACACCAAGCTCACCAACCCGTGCACCATGCATCACCATCAAGTATGGGATATACCAAGGAGATGAGCTGTCCCCAGCTGTTCTGAACAGGCCTGAACCCTCTCAGTGAGATCATTGACAAGACTGATTATGGATACCGACTACAAAATGGAGCAAGCCACCTCCTCTACATGGATGACATCAAGCTGTATGCCAAGAGTCAACTAGACATCAATTCACTGATCCACACCACCAGGATATACAGATATACAGGCAGTCAGAACTGAAGGGATTGCACTACCAGAAGGCAACGTTGCAGACATCGAGGACAGCTACAAGTACCTGGGAATCCCACAGGCAAATGGGAACCATGAAGAGGCCGCTAGGAAAGCTGCAACCACTAATTACCTGCAGAGGGTCAGGCAAGTCCTGAGGAATCAGCTGAACAGTGAGAACAAGATCTGGGGTATCAACACCTACGCCCTGCCCATGATCAGGTACCCTGCTGGGATAATAAGCTGGCCAAAGGAAGAGAAAGCAACGACTGACATCAAGACGAGGAAGCTTCTGACCCTGCATGTAGGGTTTCACCCCAAGTCCAGCACCCTGAGGGTGTATGCTAAGGAAGGAGGCCAGGGACTGGTGAGTGTCAGAACCACAGTCCAGGATGAGAGAACAAACGTCCACGAATACATCAGGAAGATGGCCCCAACCGACCACGTGCTCAGTGAATACCTTGGGCAGCAGAAACCCAAGAAAGAGGAGCAAGAGGAGGAACGATCATTGAAGGATAGGCCCCTGCACAGTACATACCAATGGCAGATAGAGGAAGTGGCTGACATCCAGAAGTCCTACCAGTGGCTGGACAAAGCTGGAATGAAAGACAGCACAGAGGCACTAGTCATGTCAGCACAGAAACAAGCTTTGAGCACAAGATCCATAGAGGCTGTGTAAAGATGCCCCTGAGACAATCCAGCACATAACAGCAGAGTGCAAAATGTTAGCAGGCAGGGCAGACATGGAACGCCATGGTATACAGAAATATCTGTGCTGAGTATGGCCTGGAAATCCCAAGGTCAAAATGGGACACCCCCTAGGGTGGTTAAAATTGACTTAGGTAAGTTCCTGTGGGACTTCCAAATAGAGACGGACAAAATGGTGATGGCTAACCAACCGGATATAGTAGTGAAAGACAAGCAGAGGAAGACGGCTGGAGTGATAGATGTAGCAATACTGAATGACAGCAACATCAGGAAGAAGGAACATGAGAAGCTGGAGACATACCAAGGGCTCAGAGAAGAGCTCAAGAAGATCTGGAGGGTGAAGGTAACAGTGGTCCCAGTGGTAATCGGAGCGCTAGGTGCAGTGACTCCCAAACTAGGTGAGTGGCTCCAGCAGATCCCAGGAACAACAGAGGAGCGCAGTCCTACGAAAAGCTAAGAAACTGTGCAGGACCCTCAAGGGCCTAGGCCTCTGGTAGAGGATCCGAGCTTGAAGGATAGACCATCTGGCTTTATGTCAGGACTTCTTGTTTGTAGAGGAAGAGTCTGAATTTGAGTTCTGAACTAGTCTGCCAGATATCTGGACAATTTACCAATTCACCAACTGAAAATGTGTCACATCATGAAAACAAAAATAAGAAAAAGAAGAACCAGAACTATTGATCTGCTAGAATCCTTTATTAGACATAAATTTGGAATAGAGCACGAATCTGGACTGTTGTTTAAAGAAGTAAAAATTTGGATAAAAATTTCTTCTTCTTTTTTTAAATTTTACACAGCAACCCATTTTTTTTAGAATGGGGCTTATACTTTAGTTCAGATTAGTTTTTATATGCACAAAGCCTGCGTTTGGGACAGAGTGCAGGGGATAAAGCTTGACAGATTGTTGTGGACAGCCTGCCTGCAGAAATGCTGTTAGAAGAGCTATTTTGATGTGTAGAACCAAGCAGGATAAACAGCTAAATTTCCCTGTGTTTAAACTGTCCGACAATACTCTTGAGTAGGGGTGTGCTTTGATTATCGTTGTTCTGATAGAAAATCGATTCTAGCTTGGATAACCTGATATCGATTCATTAAAATCCTGAATCGATTTTTATATATAAAGTTATTTTGCCCAAATCTCCAGAATCTCAGGTTAAACCTCACAAAATTTCAACAACCACCAAACAGCTAAAACAGTAAATGAGAGTAGGTACACGGATTCTGCACAAAGACATAAACACAAAGCATGGACCCGGCGACGCATCAGAATCAGTGAGATGTTGGGTTTCTCACCCGACGGCACAAACATGGACACGCCGTCGGGGCTGAAAGCCGACAGCTCACAGAATCTGATGTGTTGCCGGGTCCGCGCTTTGTGTTTACATCTTTTTTTGCGCTAGATTCTGAAGCTGCAGGTTTCATCACTCTCCAACCAAAGTTTAACCAGCAGCAAAAGAAGATCCGAAGTAAGCTTCACATTTCGCTTCACATAAACACGAATTCCCTCTTACTTTTGCTGTTTTGCTTCCACCACGATAAAATGACACTTCATGTACAGCTCTCTCTCTCTGTCAGTGTACTCCAAGAACAGTTTCCCATCTAAAAATCTCTCTTTCCTGCATTATTCGCTTGCTTATTACCCACCAGTATACCGTTGTTTACAGCGCTGTCAGCTGCTGTTTTTTTTCATTTATTTATTTAACTGACTTCCGATAAGTAAGTCTCAATACCGAAGAAATGTAAACTTTAAAATTATGCGAAACAGCAAAACGCTTGGCTGTGTCTCTAATAAAACCTCTGTAACTTTGCTCTGCTTCGCTTCAGCAACATCAGGTAATGTTTATATGATGATTCATGGTTTTCTTCAGTTTTTGTTCTACTGCAGAATATTTTTAAGGTTATCTGCTTTAAAAAGCCAGGCCAGTAAAATCTCCTTCATGTTTTTCTGTGTTTTATCCTCAGTTACTTTGACACAAAGGCATCTGCTGTTATGCTTGCACCTTCGATAAAGTCTCACAAATGTCACCTTTCTTTTTATAGATATAAAAATCAGAATTATAATATAATATTTCTGACTGTCTGAGGCAAAATTTCCTCGATTCAAATCAAATCAAATCAAATCGAATCATGGATCAAATCAATCCATTTGAATCGGAATCGAATCGATTCTAGAAATCAGTGACGATACCCAGCCCTATTCTTGAGGTTTATAAAAAGGTGAAATACGTGGGTCACTTTATTACTGATCAAATAAATGATGACGATGAGATATATATATAGATAGATATATATATATTTATATAGGCAATGTTGTAAGCTCTATATCCAGGCAAATACCACTACATGTAAGTTCAGCTTCTCTTCAGTTCCAGTTAAAGTGGCTTTGCTTAAAGCAGTGGTTCTCAAACTTTTCTCAATGTCTACCACCTCATAAAATATATGGCTCTTGAAGTACCACCCTTATGACTGACATTAAAGTACAGTGGTATAGGCCTATTTAACACCACATACAGTTTACATGAGACATTTTTATTTCTTACATGAAAGTTATTTATTTCAACTGTCATAAACAGGATGTGACAAATGATAATTTCAATTTCAATTCAATTTCAATTTTATTTCTATAGCACATTTAAAAGTCACGAGTACAACAAAGTGCTTCACAGATGAGCCGCATTTGCGGGTTACAGCAATAAAAGAGCAGAAAATACAATTGACAGCAAAGAAATACAGTTATAGAATGGTGACGTGACAGCAAGCATGAACCAGGGAGAGGTTAAAACTAAGTTGTTTGGAAGGCAAGCTTAAACAGATGGGTTTTTAACCGTGATTTGAAGGATTGGATAGATTCCGACGCACGGACGTCAAATGGCAAGCTGTTCCAGAGTTTTGGTGCGGCAAAAGCAAAAGCACGATCCCCCTTAGTCTTCAGTCGAGACATTGGTTGCATTAAGAGCCCCTGGTTAGAGGATCTGAGTGCTCTCGTGGGGACGTATAGATTAAGGAGGTCGATCAAATAACTGGGTGCCAGGTTATTTAAAATTTTAAAAGTGTATAAAAGAATTTTAAAAACGATACGGTATTTGACAGGGAGCCAATGAAGGTTGGCAAGGATGGGTGTGATATGGTCATGTCTTCTGGTGCCGCTTAGAAGGCGTGCTGCGGCGTTCTGGACTAACTGCAGGCGTTGGATAAGGGAAAGATGGAGACCTAAATAAAGAGAGTTACAGTAGTCCAGTCTTGAAGTTATGAAAGCATGAATGAGCTGAATAACAACTTTACTGGATTAAAACATTCACAGCAGATTGGATATCTTTAAGTGATGACCTGATGAACTCTGCTTCCGGGTCCGAACTACTGTGCGTTTGTTAAGGCTGTTGTGTTTTTAACATGTTTTAATGCTTTGTATTTTGTTCTATTTTAACTGAACAAGAATCTAAAAACAGTCAGGGATTACTGTTGGCCTCTCTCGGTTGAGAACCACTGGCTTAAAGCGTGTTGCACAGCACTATATACTGCTTCCTTATGGTCATCTTACAAGCAATGTAGCATGCAGAAGCTGCATGTTGCATATAACGATGCATTAAGAATCCTGTGTGGGATACCTAGACGGGGTAGATGCCAGTCAGATGTTTGTACCTGTGGGTATTTGGACTTTGAAAACACTTTTAACAAAGTTAATGTTCACTTTTACAGAACGACAGAATGGTGGTTCTCTAACGATTGATTGATTGACTGATGGGTAGAGCAAAGGATTGTAACCTTTCAGCTATGCCTCTGCAACTGAAACAAATGACTCTTCAAACGTTTGCTGCACCAATATTTATTTGGAGTTTAAACATTTGCATGGAAAGGAAACAGAAAGTGTAATATGTTTTGTAAAATATTACATGTGATACAACAGATACAGGAAATATTTATTTATGAAGTGATAATTCTGAAATTACATTATATGAATGGAAACATTCAGTAAAATTGATTGATCAGAATAAAATTTCCCTGCAGTGTGTAAAAGCAGGGGGTACAAATAGGGTCACTAAAAAGTTTCAAAAAATTTGAACTGAATAACCCTTGACACACTTACTTTACAACTGAAGGAACACTACAAGAGTAAATAATTTTCTTTAGACCCAGCTACACTCAGATTCTTTGTAAGAATCGAGTTGAGTACCATCAACTTCCACCTCACAAAGTGTCAGGTATTCTGTTCTCCCAGGAATAACGATGTTTATGTAGCGACCTTCCATTCCATTACATGCAAAGGTTTGTGATGCCCCAGCAGCGATGGACGAGATTACAGCACATCTGAAAACAAATTACAAGAAAACAAATTAACAAGTAACATAAGCTTAATCTAACATAAAAGTTTGTAAATGTCACTTTCAGATAATCAAGGTGCTGCTCGATATTGCATGATGGACTTAACTCTAAAAAAGGAGGTAGAAGTAGAAATATTTTACAAACATAATTAATGACTGCCACATATATGACTGTTATGCCAAAGTTTCAATAAAGTTTAAGATAAATAGCTCCTTTACCTGGGATTCGCATTGCCATTGTCATTAAGTGAATTTCCAATGCGGATCTCAGCTCCATTGATCCTCTCAGGGCAACAGTCTTGTCTGTTGGTGATAGTCACAGTGTCGATTTTATGTGTCTTCAAAAGGTCAAGTCTCCACCATGGATTCAAGTTGTTGTTTGTACAGGCACAGGATCCCTGGTTGAAGTTGCTTGCACGATTCCCATCAATGGCATTTTCAGGTTTGGCATTCCCATACATTGAAGACTGAGCCACTTGTCCAAGTCTGGCAACATTAGTCTCTACAATGTTGCAAATAATAACAATAATATGATAAGTAGAAATCCAAAAATCATTATGTATTCATTTAACCCGGAACACACAAGAAGAATTGGACAAGATTTACCTGAAAGTGTACCATCAACTTCCACCTCACAAAGTGTCAGGTATTCTGTTCTCCCAGGAATAACGATGTTTATGTAGCGACCTTCCATTCCATTACATGCAAAGGTTTGTGATGCCCCAGCAGCGATGGACGAGATTACAGCACATCTGAAAACAAATTACAAGAAAACAAATTAACAAGTAACATAAGCTTAATCTAACATAAAAGTTTGTATAAATGTCACTTTCAGATAAAGTGCTACTCGATATTGCATGATGCACTTAATTCTAAAAAAGGAGGTAGAAGTAGAAATATTTTACAAACATAATTAATGATTGCCACATATATGACTGTTATGTCAAAGTTTCAATAAAGTTTAAGATAAATAGCTCCTTTACCTGGGATTCGCATTGCCATTGTCATTAAGTGAATTTCCAATGCGGATCTCAGCTCCATTGATCCTCTCAGGGCAACAGTCTTGTCTGTTGGTGATAGTCACAGTGTTGATTTTATGTGTCTTCAAAAGGTCAAGTCTCCACCATGGATTCAAGTTGTTGTTTGTACAGGCACAGGATCCCTGGTTGAAGTTGCTTGCACGATTCCCATCAATGGCATTTTCAGGTTTGGCATTCCCATACATTGAAGACTGAGCCACTTGTCCAAGTCTGGCAACATTAGTCTCTACAATGTTGCAAATAATAACAATAATATGATAAGAAGAAATCCAAAAATCATTATGTATTCATTTAACCCGGAACACACAAGAAGAATTTGGACAAGATTTACCTGAAAGTGTACCATCAACTTCCACCTCACAAAGTGTCAGGTATTCTTTTCTCCCAGGAATAACGATGTTTATGTAGCGACCTTCCATTCCATTACATGCAAAGGTTTGTGATGCCCCAGCAGCGATGGACGAGATTACAGCACATCTGAAAACAAATTACAAGAAAAACAAATTAACAAGTAACATAAGATTAATCTAAAACAAAAGTTTGTATAAATGTCACTCTCAGATGGATAAGATGCGGCTCGATATTGTATGGTGGACTTAACTCTAAAAAAGGAGGTAGAAGTAGAAATATTTTACAAACATAATTAATGACTGCCACATATATGACTGTTATGTCAAAGTTTGAATCAAGTATAAGATAAATAGCTCCTTTACCTGGCATTCGCATTGCCATTGTCATTAAGTGAATTTCCAATGCGGATCTCAGCTCCATTGATCCTCTCAGGGCAACAGTCTTGTCTGTTGGTGATAGTCACAGTGTTGATTTTATGTGTCTTCAAAAGGTCAAGTCTCCACCATGGATTCAAGTCATTGTTTGTATGGGCACAGGATTCCTGATAGTAGTTGCTGGCACGATTCCCATCAATGGCATTTTCAGGTTTGGCATTCCCATACATTGAAGACTGAGCCACTTGTCCACGTCTGGCAACATTAGTCTCTAAAAAGTTGCAAATAATAACAATAATATGATAAGTAGAAACCCAAAAAATCATTATGTATTCATTTAACCCGGAACACACAAGAAGAATTGGACAAGATTTACCTGAAAGTGTACCATCAACTTCCACCTCACAAAGTGTCAGGTATTCTGTTCTCCCAGGAATAACGATGTTTATGTAGCGACCTTCCATTCCATTACATGCAAAGGTTTGTGATGCCCCAGCAGCGATGGACGAGATTACAGCACATCTGAAAACAAATTACAAGAAAACAAATTAACAAGTAACATAAGCTTAATCTAACATAAAAGTTTGTAAATGTCACTTTCAGATAATCAAGGTGCTGCTCGATATTGCATGATGGACTTAACTCTAAAAAAGGAGGTAGAAGTAGAAATATTTTACAAACATAATTAATGACTGCCACATATATGACTGTTATGCCAAAGTTTCAATAAAGTTTAGAATAAATAGCTCCTTTACCTGGGATTCGCATTGCCATTGTCATTAAGTGAATTTCCAATGCGGATCTCAGCTCCATTGATCCTCTCAGGGCAACAGTCTTGTCTGTTGGTGATAGTCACAGTGTTGATTTTATGTGTCTTCAAAAGGTCAAGTCTCCACCATGGATTCAAGTTGTTGTTTGTACAGGCACAGGATCCCTGGTTGAAGTTGCTTGCACGATTCCCATCAATGGCATTTTCAGGTTTGGCATTCCCATACATTGAAGACTGAGCCACTTGTCCAAGTCTGGCAACATTAGTCTCTACAATGTTGCAAATAATAACAATAATATGATAAGAAGAAATCCAAAAATCATTATGTATTCATTTAACCCGGAACACACAAGAAGAATTGGACAAGATTTACCTGAAAGTGTACCATCAACTTCCACCTCACAAAGTGTCAGGTATTCTGTTCTCCCAGGAATAACGATGTTTATGTAGCGACCTTCCATTCCATTACATGCAAAGGTTTGTGATGCCCCAGCAGCGATGGACGAGATTACAGCACATCTGAAAACAAATTACAAGAAACAAATTAACAAGTAACATAAGCTTAATATAACATAAAAGTTTGTAAATGTCACTTTCAGATAATCAAGGTGCTGCTCGATATTGCATGATGGACTTAACTCTAAAAAAGGAGGTAGAAGTAGAAATATTTTACAAACATAATTAATGACTGCCACATATATGACTGTTATGCCAAAGTTTCAATAAAGTTTAAGATAAATAGCTCGTTTACCTGGCATTCGCATTGCCATTGTCATTAAGTGAATTTCCAATGCGGATCTCAGCTCCATTGATCCTCTCAGGGCAACAGTCTTGTCTGTTGGTGATAGTCACAGTGTTGATTTTATGTGTCTTCAAAAGGTCAAGTCTCCACCATGGATTCAAGTTGTTGTTTGTACAGGCACAGGATCCCTGGTTGAAGTTGCTTGCACGATTCCCATCAATGGCATTTTCAGGTTTGGCATTCCCATACATTGAAGACTGAGCCACTTGTCCAAGTCTGGCAACATTAGTCTCTACAATGTTGCAAATAATAACAATAATATGATAAGAAGAAATCCAAAAATCATTATGTATTCATTTAACCCGGAACACACAAGAAGAATTGGACAAGATTTACCTGAAAGTGTACCATCAACTTCCACCTCACAAAGTGTCAGGTATTCTGTTCTCCCAGGAATAACGATGTTTATGTAGCGACCTTCCATTCCATTACATGCAAAGGTTTGTGATGCCCCAGCAGCGATGGACGAGATTACAGCACATCTGAAAACAAATTACAAGAAAACAAATTAACAAGTAACATAAGCTTAATCTAACATAAAAGTTTGTAAATGTCACTTTCAGATAATCAAGGTGCTGCTCGATATTGCATGATGGACTTAACTCTAAAAAAGGAGGTAGAAGTAGAAATATTTTACAAACATAATTAATGACTGCCACATATATGACTGTTATGCCAAAGTTTCAATAAAGTTTAAGATAAATAGCTCGTTTACCTGGCATTCGCATTGCCATTGTCATTAAGTGAATTTCCAATGCGGATCTCAGCTCCATTGATCCTCTCAGGGCAACAGTCTTGTCTGTTGGTGATAGTCACAGTGTTGATTTTATGTGTCTTCAAAAGGTCAAGTCTCCACCATGGATTCAAGTTGTTGTTTGTACAGGCACAGGATCCCTGGTTGAAGTTGCTTGCACGATTCCCATCAATGGCATTTTCAGGTTTGGCATTCCCATACATTGAAGACTGAGCCACTTGTCCAAGTCTGGCAACATTAGTCTCTACAATGTTGCAAATAATAACAATAATATGATAAGAAGAAATCCAAAAATCATTATGTATTCATTTAACCCGGAACACACAAGAAGAATTGGACAAGATTTACCTGAAAGTGTACCATCAACTTCCACCTCACAAAGTGTCAGGTATTCTGTTCTCCCAGGAATAACGATGTTTATGTAGCGACCTTCCATTCCATTACATGCAAAGGTTTGTGATGCCCCAGCAGCGATGGACGAGATTACAGCACATCTGAAAACAAATTACAAGAAAACAAATTAACAAGTAACATAAGCTTAATCTAACATAAAAGTTTGTAAATGTCACTTTCAGATAATCAAGGTGCTGCTCGATATTGCATGATGGACTTAACTCTAAAAAAGGAGGTAGAAGTAGAAATATTTTACAAACATAATTAATGACTGCCACATATATGACTGTTATGTCAAAGTTTCAATAAAGTTTAGAATAAATAGCTCCTTTACCTGGGATTCGCATTGCCATTGTCATTAAGTGAATTTCCAATGCGGATCTCAGCTCCATTGATCCTCTCAGGGCAACAGTCTTGTCTGTTGGTGATAGTCACAGTGTTGATTTTATGTGTCTTCAAAAGGTCAAGTCTCCACCATGGATTCAAGTTGTTGTTTGTACAGGCACAGGATCCCTGGTTGAAGTTGCTTGCACGATTCCCATCAATGGCATTTTCAGGTTTGGCATTCCCATACATTGAAGACTGAGCCACTTGTCCAAGTCTGGCAACATTAGTCTCTACAATGTTGCAAATAATAACAATAATATGATAAGAAGAAATCCAAAAATCATTATGTATTCATTTAACCCGGAACACACAAGAAGAATTGGACAAGATTTACCTGAAAGTGTACCATCAACTTCCACCTCACAAAGTGTCAGGTATTCTGTTCTCCCAGGAATAACGATGTTTATGTAGCGACCTTCCATTCCATTACATGCAAAGGTTTGTGATGCCCCAGCAGCGATGGACGAGATTACAGCACATCTGAAAACAAATTACAAGAAAACAAATTAACAAGTAACATAAGCTTAATCTAACATAAAAGTTTGTAAATGTCACTTTCAGATAATCAAGGTGCTGCTCGATATTGCATGATGGACTTAACTCTAAAAAAGGAGGTAGAAGTAGAAATATTTTACAAACATAATTAATGACTGCCACATATATGACTGTTATGCCAAAGTTTCAATAAAGTTTAAGATAAATAGCTCCTTTACCTGGGATTCGCATTGCCATTGTCATTAAGTGAATTTCCAATGCGGATCTCAGCTCCATTGATCCTCTCAGGGCAACAGTCTTGTCTGTTGGTGATAGTCACAGTGTTGATTTTATGTGTCTTCAAAAGGTCAAGTCTCCACCATGGATTCAAGTTGTTGTTTGTACAGGCACAGGATCCCTGGTTGAAGTTGCTTGCACGATTCCCATCAATGGCATTTTCAGGTTTGGCATTCCCATACATTGAAGACTGAGCCACTTGTCCAAGTCTGGCAACATTAGTCTCTACAATGTTGCAAATAATAACAATAATATGATAAGAAGAAATCCAAAAATCATTATGTATTCATTTAACCCGGAACACACAAGAAGAATTGGACAAGATTTACCTGAAAGTGTACCATCAACTTCCACCTCACAAAGTGTCAGGTATTCTGTTCTCCCAGGAATAACGATGTTTATGTAGCGACCTTCCATTCCATTACATGCAAAGGTTTGTGATGCCCCAGCAGCGATGGACGAGATTACAGCACATCTGAAAACAAATTACAAGAAAACAAATTAACAAGTAACATAAGCTTAATCTAACATAAAAGTTTGTAAATGTCACTTTCAGATAATCAAGGTGCTGCTCGATATTGCATGATGGACTTAACTCTAAAAAAGGAGGTAGAAGTAGAAATATTTTACAAACATAATTAATGACTGCCACATATATGACTGTTATGTCAAAGTTTCAATAAAGTTTAGAATAAATAGCTCCTTTACCTGGGATTCGCATTGCCATTGTCATTAAGTGAATTTCCAATGCGGATCT
This sequence comes from Oreochromis niloticus, assembly GCF_001858045.2. NCBI lineage: Eukaryota > Metazoa > Chordata > Actinopteri > Cichliformes > Cichlidae > Oreochromis > Oreochromis niloticus. Next base: position 9,130,845 of record NC_031976.2, on the reverse strand, counting down.
CAGCTCCATTGATCCTCTCAGGGCAACAGTCTTGTCTGTTGGTGATAGTCACAGTGTTGATTTTATGTGTCTTCAAAAGGTCAAGTCTCCACCATGGATTCAAGTTGTTGTTTGTACAGGCACAGGATCCCTGGTTGAAGTTGCTTGCACGATTCCCATCAATGGCATTTTCAGGTTTGGCATTCCCATACATTGAAGACTGAGCCACTTGTCCAAGTCTGGCAACATTAGTCTCTACAATGTTGCAAATAATAACAATAATATGATAAGAAGAAATCCAAAAATCATTATGTATTCATTTAACCCGGAACACACAAGAAGAATTGGACAAGATTTACCTGAAAGTGTACCATCAACTTCCACCTCACAAAGTGTCAGGTATTCTGTTCTCCCAGGAATAACGATGTTTATGTAGCGACCTTCCATTCCATTACATGCAAAGGTTTGTGATGCCCCAGCAGCGATGGACGAGATTACAGCACATCTGAAAACAAATTAACACGTAACATAAGCTTAATCTAACATAAAAGTTTGTAAATGTCACTTTCAGATAATCAAAGTGCTGCTCGATATTGCATGATGGACTTAACTCTAAAAAAGGAGGTAGAAGTAGAAATATTTTACAAACATAATTAATGATTGCCACATATATGACTGTTATGCCAAAGTTTCAATAAAGTTCAAGATAAATAGCTCCTTTACCTGGGATTCGCATTGCCATTGTCATTAAGTGAATTTCCAATGCGGATCTCAGCTCCATTGATCCTCTCAGGGCAACAGTCTTGTCTGTTGGTGATAGTCACAGTGTTGATTTTATGTGTCTTCAAAAGGTCAAGTCTCCACCATGGATTCAAGTTGTTGTTTGTACAGGCACAGGATCCCTGGTTGAAGTTGCTTGCACGATTCCCATCAATGGCATTTTCAGGTTTGGCATTCCCATACATTGAAGACTGAGCCACTTGTCCACGTCTGGCAACATTAGTCTCTACAATGTTGCAAATAATAACAATAATATGATAAGAAGAAATCCAAAAAATTATTATGTATTCATTTAACCCGGAACCAGTGTTTGGTAAGTTACCTTAAAAAAGTAATTAATTACTAATTACTAATTACTTAGTCAATATTGTATTTAAAATACTTATCTAATTACTGTGTCAGAAAAGTAACTTAATTACTAAATAAGTAATTTAACTAAATACTTCTTAAAAATCCCTATAAACCTTGAGTGGGCAAACAATAGAAACTAAACTCTTTAAATAATAAATAATTTTTTTTAAAAGACGTAGACTCTACAGTACGCAGCGGTAGCATCTCTTTCACAATGTAGCATGCAATCTTTTTTTTAAGCTCACCTTCAGACGCTTTCTGTGCTGCTGAAGTAAAATCAAGTTTTGCCTGCTTAGCAGGAGTTGCCGCGGTGTTATCCATGGATGATGAACAAGAATCACTCAGAAGTGTTTGTCTATGCTGTCGTGTCAGGCGCTTCAGTAGATTACTCGTTCTATTAACAGCAGCCGATAGTTTTTTCTCCCCAGGACATAGCTTACATATTACTGTAATATTCTTGTCTGCTTGTTTCAGAAAAGTGAAGAGACGGGAATATGTCCACTTCATAAAACAGCCACACGCTTCACCCGAGACATCTTCCGCTTTAGAATACGACTATGCAGCAAACTGGCGCGAAATGACGTGCACCTGCACTACAGCGATGTTAAAGTGGCAGAGTTTACTTCTACGTTTAGAAGATAAATTATTGAAATTAAATAATGATATTCAGCAAGTTTAGTTATTTTACATTGTAACGCAAGTACATTGTAAGTAACTGTAATTAAAATACCTAAGAATGAACAGTAATTAGTTACTCTACTTTTTCAGTGGAAAAGTAATTTAATTACAGTAACGCCTTACTTAGTAACGCATTACACCCAACACTGCCCGGAACACACAAGAAGAATTGGACAAGATTTACCTGAAAGTGTACCATCAACTTCCACCTCACAAACTGTCAGGTATTCTCTTCTCCCAGGAATAACAATGTTTATGTAGCGACCTTCCATTCCATTACATGCAAAGGTTTGTGATGCCCCAGCAGCGATAGATGAGATTACAGCACATCTGAAAACAAATTACAAGAAAAAAAATTAACAAGTAACACAAGATTAACCTAAAACAAATGTTTGTATAAATGTCACTCTCAGATAGTTAACATGCTGTTCGATATTGTATGGTGGACTTAACTTTAAAAAAGAAGGTAGAAGTAGAAATATTTTACAAACATAATTAATGATTGCCACATATATGACTGTTATGTCAAAGTTTCAATAAAGTTTAAGATAAATAGTTCATTTACCTGGGATTCACATTGCCATTGTCATTAAGTGAATTTCCAATGTGGATCTCAGCTCCACTGATCCTCTCAGGGCAACAGTCTTGTCTGTTGGTGATAGTCACAGTATTGATTTTATGTGTCTTCAAAAGGTCAAGTCTCCACCATGGATTCAAGTCATTGTTTGTATGGGCACAAGATTCCTGATAGTAGTTGCTTGCACGATTCCCATCAATGGCATTTTCGGGTTTGGCATTCCCATACATTGAAGACTGAGCCACTTGTCCACGTCTGGCAACATTTTCACCTTGATATTTAAAAGATAGAAAGATGCACAGAATTATCAAATGTAATTAACAGTGGTGTAAGTAATTTCACCAAATATCTACAGTCAGCTTCTTTAATTGAATTTTTACTATAATCCTTTTGAAAACAGTTTTTCATCGAGTTAAAACATATAATTAAATATTAATTCTACAAACCAGTTATTTACCTTTAAAATCTTTCCGTGAGTTAAATGAACCAGATCCTAAAATTATAATGAATTCACTTTTACTTATATTTCTTCAATACATTTTTTATTCTCACCCAAATTTCCAGTCAGCTTTCCTAGAATACACAACAAGACAAATATTCCAACCGTAGTCAACATCCTATAAACAAAAGAAAACATGTTTCAGGTAAAGTTCATCATATTTAATCTGGAGTGGCAGTTTTGACAGATGTACAATTTTTCTTAATGGTTTGCAATTTGGGCCAAATGTCAATGATTCCTTCTAGAGTAATCTTTTAAATACAAGTATCAATTTTTAAATTATAACAGTAATTAAGCCTTGATAAAGTTGAATACTTCCAAAAATATATTAGTCTGACAATTGAAGGTTATTAACGGTATTACTGTCACATTTAAGTTAAGTACTTTTTTTGGTTTTTGTTTTTTTTTCTTTGTTTTTTGTTTTCTTTTTTGTTTTGTTTTTTTTTTGGGGGGGGGTAATATATATATATATATATATATATATATATATATATATATATATATATAGTACAAAATACATGGAAAAACTCATATCATCCTATTCTACCATGGCCTTACCTTCAAGTGTAGGTAGGAGTCTCAAAGTAGGTTCAGTCTGCATTTTCACAAACTGAGCCATTATTATATATGCTTACTGTGATCATGACTGACAGTTGTTTAAAGAACAAAAATGTATCTTCAAATAATAAATGTTATTCTTGTAACTTTGCTTAGTTTCATATACACCCTTGTCAAATACCAGGTGACTCCCTTTTTCACAACAGTGCTGTGCATACTACAGAATATTTTGTCACGGACCCAACCAGATGACCTCACTTACTATTTCTCTATTCTGAAAACGTCACGGGATGTCATGTAATAATTCAGAATTTCCTAGTTGTTGCCATAAGTGTTTGCCAAGTTATGAACTAGTTTAAAAGATATGTAAAAATGTTTTGAACATTTATACAATTTAAGGAGAAGATTTAAGGGGAAAAAATCCCAACAAGAATAAAATTTGTGCAAAAATGATTTTTGTCTTAGTTTTCATTTTCTTGTTCTTTACCAGCACTACAGTGTTTTTTAAGGTATGTCTTTAACACACTTTATTGCTATTGCTACACCACGAGACCGGACAGTGTATGCATCGTGGATGACGTCAGTGCTGAGGAGGATGTGCGGAAGTGCTTCAAAAAGGTGAATGCACGCCAAGCTACTGGTCTGGATGGGATTCACAGCCGTGTCCTCAAGTCATGCTTGAGGTCAAGCTGGCTGGAGTGTTTCCACACATCTTCAACCTTTCCCTCACTCTGTCTGTAGTCCCAGCCTGCTTCGAATCAGCCACCATCGTCCCTGTACCCAAATCCTCCACTATCTCATCACTGAATGACTGGCGACCGGTAGCCCTGACCCCTTTCGTGAGCAATGCTTTGAGAGGCTGGTCAGGGACTTCATCTGATCTGCACTACCTGACTCACTGGACCCTCTACAATTTGAACACCACCCCAAGAGGTCCACTGATGATGCCATAGCCCTGACACTACATACTGCCCTCTCGCACCTGGAGAAAAGGGACACGTATGTGAGAATGCTGTTTGTAGATTACATCTCAGCATTCAATACCATCATTCCCTCGAAGCTGGACAGACAACTGCAGGACCTAGGATTGAGTAGCTCTCTCTTCAGTCTCTGCTGTCTGACAGATGCCAAGTGGTCAGATTGGGCAGCATCACCTCACAATTGTGCCAGGAGAACCATTTCACCCTCAAAGTCACAAAGACAAAGGAGCTGATAGTGGATTTCCAGAGGTGTAGAGAAGCACACACCCCAATCACCATCAACGGCGTTGATGTATATATATATATATATATATATATATATATATATATATGTATATATGTATACATACATATATATATATATATATATATATATATATATATATAAAATACATGGGAAACCCGAAACATATTCTACCAAGGACTTACCTTAAAGCATAGGTATGAGTCTCAAAGTAGGTTCGATCTGCATTTTCATATACTCAGCCATTGTTATATATGCTTACCGTGATCATGACTAACAGTTGTTTAAAGAATGAAAAACCATGTTCAAATAATAAATGTTGTTCTTGTAACTTTGCTTAGTTTCATACAAACCCTTGTCAAATACCAGGTGTCTGCCTCCCTTGACAGTGACTTTCAGTCCACATACATGTTGTTCATTAATGTTTTAACTACGGATTCTAATTTTTTCTATGTCCACAAACTTATTTTTTCATTACATGATACATTTTCCACATGCATGTTGTTTATTAATGTAATGTTTTAATTACTCATTTTCATTACTTCTTTGTCCACAATCTTATTTTCCCATTACATTACATATTTTCTGTCTGCATTTATGCATTAATTTCTTGTGCAGCTCCTTTTGCTTTTAGCTACAAACTACATCCTAACTGCAAAAGAAATAGACATAGTTCAGGTCTGCCATTGCAAATATGTTATTTATTGTGATGCTATTAGCTGGCAGCCTTATTGTACTATTGTACCATTCTGCCATATCTGATGACATGCTTTGTATTAGCATGGTGTCTGTGCAGATGTTTGCAAAGAGCTGGAGTTCTCCTAGCAGTATAATGCTGTTGTTTCTGTCCTCGATGCAGTTTCCATTTTACCATAATGCACTTGTCCTTTTGTGCAATAAAAATTAAAGTACTGTACATATTCCTGCTGTAGACGACTCCTCTATTTTCGTCCTCGATCGCATGAACTGAAATCAGCTGATTGTAATGCAAGTGCAAATGGAACCAATAAGCAGAATCATTAGGCAAACAGACTAACAATTCAAAGGAACTATACAGCTCCATCCCTTATAGACTCCAATTTCTTCATGTAAATGGAAGGTCTTCTTCTCTTTATTGATACATAAAGTCAGATAACACACACTGTAGGAAAGTCTTAAAGACATAAATACCTGAATGACTGATAATTTCCTGCTTTTAAATCCAAATAAATTGACTAGAAATATATTGTCTAACCAGATGTTTAGTCTGGATGGCAAGCATCTGGTGCCTAACCAGACAGACCATGGCTATCCCTCTTTGGCTCTGTCAATTGGGGAGATTGATATTGATATAAATTATACATTGTCTTTTTTTCCTCTGTTACCTCAACCTGATACTGCTGGAGACTTCTTCCTGTCAGAAGGGAATTTTTCCTTCCCACCAAGTACTTACTCTAAAGAAGTTTCCTTTGATTTGGGGATTTTTCTCTGTAATATTGTAGGGTTTATACCTTGCGATAGTGCTTTAAAGGGCCTTAGGGTAATTGCTGTTGTGATTTGGCACTATCTACATTGAATTGAATTGAATTGAACTAAATTGAATTGAATTAAAAAGTGACAACATGTGCATTGGACAGGCAATAACAAGACAACTCCCAAAATGGAATGGTTAACCAGGTGGTGGCTACAGATCATTGCTCCTTCTACCTCCTGACTGATTTTTCTTATACCCTCTGAGGTTTGAGAGATACTCCAACTCCTACAGCATGGCACATCCATGTGTGCCATGATTTGCTGTGTTTCCCAAACAAGTCATGCTAGATGACATTTTAAACAACATAAAATATACATACAGTATAGAGTCTCTGCCAATTCTGGGTTTGAGTAGCACAGTGTTAGGCTGTGAACACAGGTCCCATTAATTGATGACAGGCCTTCATGCCAACTTCATAGTCTGTCTCTCACCTGTTGTCCAGAAATATGCGCAGAAGTAGCCTAATGGAGGTCATGTTATAAGGTTTGGGAAGTGCTCCTCCTGTTCCCTCTTATACAAAGGAGCAGGTATCTACTCCTGCTGCTCGGTTGATCCTTTTCTATAGTCCAGCTTCCCTCATGTCACAGCTACTCTTCTGGTTTCCTTGACAATATAAACATTGTGTTGGGAGCTGATGGCACAATTGGAAGAGATGGACTACCTAGAGTAAGTAAACAGAATGGGCTGCAGGTACTATCTAATGCTACCAGCTGTGACAAGGCTCTTGGCCTCAAAGGCAGCTCTGGAACTGAATTGGAGACTCAGCTTCGGACCCTTGAAAAACCTGAAGCTAGCCCGAAAGGAGCGCTAGCTCTCCCCTGGCAAATTGTCCCCAGCAGCCAGGAAAGCAGGATGGCTAGGTGACAGTAAGGAGGAAGTATAGTCTTAACCGTTTGAGACATGTTCACGTGTCGAACCATTTTTCCCCACTTGGTGACACACCTGCTGGGGATCAAACTCTGGTAATCGGTGATTCTGTTTTCAGAGATGTAAAGCCAGAGACACCAGCAACCATAGTCAATTGTCTCCCAGGGTCAAAGCAGGTGACATTGAGGGAAATTTAAAACTGCTGGCTAAGGATAAACGTAAATTCAGTAAAATTATAATTCAGCTTGGCAGTAGTGACACCTGGTTAGGTCAATTGGAGATCACTAAAACTGAAATTGAATTGGTGTGTAACTTTGCCAAAACAATGATGGACTCTGTAGTTTTCTCTGGTCCCCACCCCAATCGGACAAGGAGTACCATGTTTAGCCACATGGTCTCTTGAAATTAATGGCTGTTTGAGTGGTGTCCAGAAAACTATGTGGGCTTTATAGATAATTGGGAAACTTTCTGGCGGAAACCCAGTCTTGTTAGGGGAGATGGCATCCATGCCTCTTTGGATGGAGCAGCTCGCATTTCTAGAAATCTGGCCAAATTTATTAAACCCCCTAAAACGTGACTATCCAGAGTTGGGGCCGGGAAGCAAAGTTGCAGTCTTACATGCCTCTCTGCAGCTTGGTGTTTGGTCGGCATGACGGCTGCAGGGCAGGAGGACACACCTGAGCGGCATCCACAATCATGCCTCAATGGCTTAAAAGTCTGTACTGGGTCCTGAGCTTTATTCTTGTTGGTGTGTGTTTGGCTGGCAGCTGAAAAGCTGCAGCAGCGTGTAAACAAACAACCATAATAAAGTATGCTGAAAAGCCTTGAGATGTGGTCGGGTCTGTTGTGGATTGTTTACAGTACCATCAAGTTCTATCTCACAATGTGTGAGATGTTATTTTCTTCCTGGAATCACAATGTTTACATACCATCCTTCCATTCCATTACACATAAACGTTTGCGAGGCTTAATATCTTTAAACTATGATCATCTGTAGTAAACCCAACTTTTTTTCCATCCTTTTATCCGCTTTCAGAAGGGATGCAGGGGGACTGGAGCCTATCCCAGCAATTACAGAGGGTGAGAGTGTACACCCTGGACAGGGCACTCACAGATACATACAATAAAAAAATGGAAAAAAATTAGGTATCATTCTGCAATACGAAAACACATCTAGAAGTCCAGGAGTGAAAATAGATCCAGTCTGTATAAGTAAATCTATTATTTTTCTATGCTGAGCTTTGAGAAACGTTTGATTAACATCCTGCTGAAATAATATTTGTTTGGGGGTTTTTTTTGTCGTTTGCTTACTTTTATACACAGTCTTGCCAAATGTCAGTACACAATTGAAGGATATGTTAAAGAGATGTATCTGTTTCATATTTAAATTTATAATATAAACCATTCATCAACGTCATCATCATCATCATCAAAAACAACAGCTAGAATTCTACAATAATAATCCATGAACTGAGGAGACTGGTCACTGGACTTTAGGGATAAGAATATTGTCCCATTCCTATCTGATAAAGAATTGTAGCTGCTCAATAGTCCTGTGTCATTTTTGTCATATCTTTTATTTGACGACGTTCCCAGGCAGACTGCAGGCAGGCCACATTAGCACCTGGACTCTTCTTCTATTGCTGTTGTAATGCCATATGCAGTTTACCATTGTCTTGCTGAAATATGCAATAAGAGATATGCTTCACTGAAAAAGATATAATTTGGATAGGTACATTTGTTGCTCTAAAACCTTTATACACCTTACATCATAGATAGTGCCTTTCCAGATGTGCAAGCTGTCAGTATAAGGCACTTATGTTCCACCATACCATCAGAGATGCAGACTTTATAACTGAATGCTGATAAAAAGCTGGATGGTCCATCTCCTCTTTAGTCTGGACGCCAAATCCATATTTCCAAAAAATAAATAAAAATTCAATTTGTTTGACCACAGAACAGTTTTACACTTTGCCTCAGTCCATTTTAAATGAGCTATGACCCAGAAAAGAGGAGGTTTCTCGATCATGTTCACATATGACTTCTTGCATAACAGTGTTTTACCACATTTATAGATGGCACAGCCCACTGTGTTCATAGACAGTGATTTCAGGAATTGTTTCTGACCTCATGCAATGGTTTCCATCAAAGAATCATGCCTTTTTAAATACACTTTCACCTTAGCGCCTGAAACTCATGGGCATCTAGTATTGATTTTCAGTCTTTTTCCTTGTGCACAGAGATTTCTCCAGATTCTCTGAATCTTTTAATAATATTATGTACTCCAGAACAAAAAATTGTAAAACTGGCTTTATAATTTTCAGTAATTTTATTTGATAGATTGTGAAAAACGTTACACAAATCTTCAATTGAATTGCAGGAACATGGTGCTTCCTTTGGAGTTTACGCCATGACACTTCAACCCAATCTCACTCTAGATTTGTTACACACAGTATGGTTGATTGATCAAGACACATAATTTTTCAGTGTACAAGGTTAATGTAGTCAAGAGCCATATTCTCAAAGAAGAAGAAGAAAAAAAAGTACCAAGAAGAAAACTAAATATCTAAAATTAAAGCGTAAGTACAAGTCTCCCTAATGCGCCATTGTTGTATAACTAAATGCAATGTTGACTGAGCATCCCACAAGAAATATCTTAAATTATTATTTGTTAAAGAAGTTTTTGTTTTTTGTTTGGGTTTTTTTTCCTGTTATTGTTGTAGTAAGTATGAAAGTAGGAAATGGAAAATAAACTACATAGACAAAATATGCATTTTGTCTTTATATCTAGTCAGTACTATAGAGGCATAATTTGGTTAGATGACTCCACAAGGACAATTAACAGAACTGTATCACCAGTGTGCTGAATTCCAGCAAAGCAGACTCAGTTTTCAAAAAGATACTATTTGCATAAAAATAGCTTCATATATTTGTTAACCCTGAGAAGACACCATATATTCGATAGAAGCAAGCAAGAAAGGAAGAAAGATGACGAGGAATGTTCAGAGGGAATATCAATGAAAGAACCAACTCTCCAGGGAAGCACTCAGCTCAATTGCTTGCTCTCAGGTCCTCCCTAATGACATCTCTAGCTCCAGATTGCCTCCCCCGCTCAAGTACTTGTTTCACTCTATTGTCCCAGAGAGATGTTCCTATCATAGGGTGTTGAACATGTGGAGGTGGAGGGATGTAGTCTATCAGACAATCAAATGATAGGATTTTCTCTTCCAATCATTTTGTCTTTTTTCTCTCCCTGGCTTTGAATGCGCCAAAGAGAAGACAAAGCATAGCTAGCTGAAACTGCCCTTATGCCCTTTGACTTTGGGCCAAAAAGATTACTTATATTTTCAAATGATCTGTTTTTTGGTCTTTCTCCTTTCCAAATATAAGATAGATATTATTTCATTTCACACAGGATTTCAAAACTGAAATCAAATTTAAGGAGAAGAGGAGGAAAAACATTATTGCAAACATTATTTTGTTTCAGAATTGTCTGGTCCTTGTTTAGAGCAGTTCTTTAGGACAGTATTAGAGTTCAAATTTTGACACATGACATTAGTGTTTACACTTCAAGTTTAAAATATGAAAAATGATGATTTGACAAACAGTCTATAATGAGCCTTAAACGACAGGAATCCTGGAGGCAGTGACTGTTTGCTTTCTGTAGAAGTTAAGGTTGTTTAGATAAGGTTAAGTGGGATTAAAAGACTGTGTCACCAATGACTGAGATGTGGTAAGTAACAAAGGGAAGGCATAGTTTCAGTAGAATGCACAGTTCTCTTTGTCATTTGTGTTGAAGAGCAGACATCAGTGGGTGTGCCCTACACTCTTACTGTGCATTCAAGTAGTCGCCATAGGCCTTACCACTGCAGCCACAATGTTTACTTTAAAGGCAAAGAGTCTCCATTTCCATATGCATCACACTTTTTATGGTTTCACCACCACTTTGGCTTGGTTTGCAAGAGTTTGTGGACATATCCATAGCCCCTGATTATTTCTTCTTGTCCACCGGGACATTTGTTGTCACACAAAAAATGGCATAAATAGTGTTGAAAAATATATTTTCATCTTTTTTTAAAGCTATTTAAGATACTAACACAAGGCAATATCTTATTACAGTATAAAACTGCATTATATATTGTCATAAAACAAGGCAATATATAATGAATCAGTGTTGCACAAAAATTTGTGCACAAGTTTTCTCAGTATCCCTATATTAAGTAAATATAGTGTTTACTGTGCATTAAATATTTGAGGTCATTTGTGGTCTTCAATAGAATGCTCAACAAATATATTTTTGAATGTTAAATGTGAGAATATTCTTTTTTAACTGTTTGTTGATGTTGTTTCTTTTTTTTACTTGGAAGGTAGGGTAGCTTTAATAATAGGAATATAGGCCAGGCATATAAATAAGCATTGCTTCCACCTGAGCCTGTTAAGGCATTATTTGTAATATAGGTATGACTCTTTCATTAATTGTTTTGCAAAGTCTGTGTAATATGTAATTAACTGCTGTCAACATTAAAAGTCCAGCTAAGTAGATTCTTTGTTAATCCAATAAGCACAGCATATTTTTGTGTAATTCGAGTAGATTTCTGGTGTGCATTATTTACCACTAATTAACTGAAAAAATACCTTCCTTTTCTAATGTCACTTTATATACTGGAGCAGCAGTTTCACCCTGAAGGGCAAAAAAAAAGATGCAAAAATTAAATTGAAACTAAATTGTTAACTTATTTGTAAAATGCACATTCTGCTTAAAAAACAGTTTTGTCTTAAGTTTTATCTTGTAATGATCAAAAAACATGATCACACCAAAGGCTCTGTATTTTTTTTTTTAAAACAGTACTGGAAAAAGTCCAAGACCTCCATCCCTTTTTCTAAATAGTGTTGTGCAAACTATAGATGGATTACACTTTTTGTCATGGTCCAGTACATTCCTAAATGGTCACGGAGCTTATTATATTTACTCTCTTCTAAAACAATGTGAAGACTCTTTCTGTGTTTTCATAAAGATGTTAAGGTGTGTCTTTATGAAAGCACCATTGTAAATTGCAGAGTCTGGCAGCCAAAAGATAATATGTCTAAGTTCTGAGGTTGATGTGCACAAACAATTACTACCATATTGTTGTACAGAGTTACAAATGAACATAAAAGTGCACTAAATGCCAAACCAAGGATCCGTATATTCCAAAACAAAACAAAACAAACAAAAAACTGATAAAAAAAAATATCTCTCTGAAACAAAAAGCTATCTGTCTCATAATCCCAATTCCTTTTTGTATGAATCTTTCTACATGCTGTATATTTTCCTACACTCATCTTGTCTCACTCCCCTTACATACATTGTCTGTGTCACTCTTTTCTAGCTCCCTTCTCAATCGCTCCCTTCTAGCTCCTTAAGCCTCGTACTTCTATACTGCACTGTTTGTTGCCACAACCCACACCCCCCTTGGTGTCTACACCCTTCCTGCTTTTTCCTCAGGTCTGAGCAGGGTCAAGTGCAGACTTTTGTCTCAAAACATGTGGAGGGAATTAATTGGCTTGAGTGTTTGGCTCTTTCCAGCTGGCTGCTTCTACAGGGCTGTCACCTGGCTCCACTCCTATTTCTTTTGCATCACTTCTCCTTTTCACATATTCTCACTCCTCCTTGTGTTCATTTTTTTTCTTCTACTTTTCTTTCTCTTTCCTTATCTTTGCGTGCTCGTGGTGTCAGGGCCTCCCTTGTAAGATCAAGCCCTCTCTTGCACCTGAAGGACCCTTACATTGTGTCTAATAAGAAAGGATAATGTGTAGTGCTAGTTGATAGACATATATCATAGAAAATTGGGAGAGGTCTGTGAATTATCTTGTGTCCCTTCATTCTCATATCTTTACCCATCACTCACAATAACATGAATTGATCCTCCAGTTGTCCTTACACCATTTAAGCACAAATTCTCACTTTCACACCCAAAATCAAAATCAGAATAAAAAATAATTAATCTCCCCTGTCCAACTTTTTTTTACACCAACTACCAGACCCCATTCACCCTGTCACCCAAGACATACACCCCATTCTAAGAAAAACAGATAAGTCAGACTGCATATTAATTGGATTTAAAGGCACAACCACGTGCCTGGCGTTCTCCTTGTTTCCATGACAACTGAATCAGGATCCAGAAAGATTTCAGGGCCAAATGGAGTTTTGTGGGTGGGCGTCACCCCAACAGAGGATAAGCATAATTACAGCGAGGCACATAGACAGCCAGAGAATAGTGAAGTCTGTAAGCAAGTGCCCCAGCCATACAATAATAATCTATTTTATTTTTTGTATGAAATTTGGTGATCTGTATAATACATGTAGTCTAAGATTATCTATTTAATTATTATCTGTCTAGATATTTTTGCATGTACTTTTGCTTGCAAGCATGTTTTATGTTTCAGAAGAATAATCATGCTGCTGAGTCACTTATCTACATGAAAGTGCTTGAGCTGTGCTTTTATTCGTCAATGTTGGTTTAGAAGAGAAAAAAAATAGAAACTCTTTTCACGTAAGATGGTAAATGGTCTGTATTTATATAGCGCTTTAATAGTCCCTAAGGACCCCAAAGCGCTTTACATATCCAGTCATCCACCCATTCACACACACGATGGCAAGCTACA